>NC_135881.1:185720916-186285946 GCF_964194155.1 Cetorhinus maximus | reverse complement strand
AAAGTGCTTCACTGAAATATAGTGCCAATTGCGTAGGCCAATGCAGCAGCTGATAAGCACGCAGCAAACTCCCACAAACAGCAGTGAAATAAATGACCAGATAAACTCTTTCACAGATGTTGGTCGAGAGATAAATGTTATCCAGGACATTGGAAAGAACTCCCCAGACTTACTGTTGGAGGGACAACCTGTTCTAATTTTCAGGTGGACCTTGGTTTTAGCGATCTGTCAGAAACAAGCTGAGGCCTAACTGAAATATTTAAATCGGGGTCAGCTGGCATTGTCAGGATGTTCAGTGCCATTTTTGTGCTGAGTTGCGCTATGATCACTACTTCCTTGTCGAGCAGCGCTATGATCACTACTTCCTTAGGCTGCCTACAGAAAAGGGACAATACAGGTCAGGAAGCAGCCATTTAAAGGAATTTTTAGTTGCAGCCAGAGAAAGCTGGAATTTGGCCTGGCACTCATTTTTCTTCCGCCTGTTGAGCTTTAAGGCTTCAGTCAGTTCATCCTGCTCCCAGCTGTGCACCCTCATAATATTACCCTGCTTCTGAAATCTGCTAGCTCTGTTGAACGCCCTTCCATTTTAAGGTGAGCATCTGCCTGTATGTGGCATCTTGACAGTGTCTTATTTGATAACACACTTGTGAAGTACCACAGGAAGTTTTATTACATTAGTACTGCTGCATAATTGCAAGTTGTTAATAAACAGCAGGATTAATGATTGCACACCTCCATCCCACCCTGCAACCTCCCCCCGCCGGCCCAAGCTCCCTCCATTTAAATGAGACCCAATCATCCAGTCTCCTGCTGACATCATTGGGCATAAGAGGTTGGAAAGCCAACATCAACCAGATTTGTATGTGTTCTAATCATTCATTTTTAAAAATGAACTTATATCCTTTATTAACAGTTATATTTTATGGTTTGCAGGAAAGACCTATTTGGGACTGAAGGCTGTCCAGGTTCTTCTGGCTAACATGGATATTTGGCAATCTGCTGGTGCTTCTCCCATTTTGGTGGTGTGCTACACAAACCATGCATTGGATCAGTTTTTGGAAGGTCAGAGGCTCCAATATGCAGCAGATAATGAAGGCTGTTTTTTATCACCGTTTAATAATGTTGGAGTGATTCTATAATCGATTAGATGTGTGTCTGCTGTTTCAATTTCGGCCAGTAGCACAATCAGGCACAGATGCCAATTCCACAGCATCACTTTGGCCTAGCAAAGGGAAATATCGACTGGGTTAATTTTGAGATTATGGCCCTTTATTTTCTGAACGCTCACATCACAGGAAATAACATCTCTCCACCCTATCAACTCCTTTAAGCAGCTTAAAAATCTTGATTAGTTAGTACTTAATCTTCTATACTCAAGTTAATACAGGCCTGGGTTATGCAACCTGTTTTCCATTTTTAACCCTTTTAGCCCTTGGTATCATTCTGGTGGATCTTTGATGCACCCCTTTCTAATATATTCTTCCTCGGGGGCAGTGCCCAGAATTCAGTGCTGAATTCCAGATGCTGTCCAACCAGAGATCGATTCAGATTTTTGAAGAATCTGTTTTCAAGTACGAAAGAAGAGTTACTGAGACTGAATCAACACACAACTGAATATGAAGGAGTTTTCTCAGTGAACCTGTCGGATAGCGCTGTTAGTTCTCCCATGGATCGGGAATCCACATAGCTCCTCCAATTCACAGCTCCTGAAGATGATACACGTGTTTAAAAATACCAAGGAAAGAAAATGTTCGAGTTGATTCTACTTTTGTTGTAACCAGTTGATTTATTTTGGAACATGAACATCATTGGCAAGACCATGTAATGGGTAGGCTGCAGTGGGGATGTAGGGTCAGAAAATTTCAATCGCAAACTTAAGGAACTGGTCACACACATTGGCTGCTTGGGCGGTTGCAGGGATGGGGGCCAGTTGGCTAGATTGCTGGTGTGTGGTTCAGAATAACGGCAACAGTGTTGGTTTGATTTCCATTCCGGCTGAGGTAAACCTGGACGTCACCCTGCCCCTGGATTTCGAAGGCAATGGCAAACCACCAGTGCCAGAAACGGCCAAGTGAACAGTTCAAGTTGAAGCATCAATAGACAATGAGCCAAGGATCTGCCTTTGGGCAGACCACAGAAGCATGAATGAGGTTGGGAGGGGGAACCAGAGGTAAGGAAGGGGTAGAGGATCCTCTTTGCTCCATCTCCCATTAGTCTTCACACTCAGGGATGGGGAGGCACATTTATTGTCTATTCCTAGTTGCCCTCGTAGATTGATACAACTGAGTAGCTTGTGCGGTTACTTCAGAGAGCAGCTAAGAGTTAATAGACCAGATCGGGTAAGGTTTCCTTTTAAGGAATTTTGATGATGAAGCTGCCTCTTTAGCTTTCTTCTAATTTTCAACTGTGCATCAAACAAAATTTGGAAGTGTCATTTGCAGTTGTCCTAGAAACTGCTCTATTATCTTTTAAGTCTAAAAGAAACCATAAATGAAATGATTTCTGTTATTTTAGGGATCCATAAGTATCTGGACACTGGGCTGGTCAGAGTTGGAGGAAGGAGCAGCAGTAAAACACTGTCCAAATTTTCTCTGAACACGCTAAGAAGGGAGGCAAACTTCAGGAAAACTCTGCCAGGGTATCTGAAGGGGGCACATACTGCGGTGAGTTTGACAAGTGAACGTTTACAGTTGAGGTGCGCTCATTTTGCAACCATGGAGTCTATAAAATAATTAAAAATGTAGAAAACACAGCAGGTAACTTGTGCACGTCAAGGTCCCTCGAACAGCAATGAGCTAAACTGCAAGTTAATCTATTTTCATGATGTTCATTCAGGGATAAGTATTGGTTAGGACAGCGAGGAGTACTCGCCTGCTCTTCTTTGAAATAGCTCCACAGAGACTTTTCTGTTAACCTGGCAGTGCATTGCAACACTGCAATATGTAATGTAATAAAACTAAGTAATTCACTTAGTTTTGAAAAGTATCTGCTCCATAATGAATGAAATGAAGATTTTCTTCAAGTTCTGGCTGCCTCTCCCCTCCCCTTCCTCCTCCCCCCCCCCACCTCCCTTCCTCGCCCCCCCCCCCCACCTCCCTTCCTCGCCTCCCCCCCCACCTCCCTTCCTCGCCCCCCCCCCACCTCCCTTCCTCGCCCCCCCAACCTCCCTTCCTCGCCCCCCCCCCACCTCCCTTCCTCGCCCCCCCACCTCCCTTCCTCCCCCCCCCCCACCTCCCTTCCTCCCCCCCCCACCCTACCTCCCTTCCTCCCCCCCTACCTCCCTTCCTCCCACCCTACCTCCCTTCCTCCCCCCCCACCCTACCTCCCTTCCTCCCTCCCCCCACCTCCCTTCCTCCCTCCCCCCACCTCCCTTCCTCCCTCCCCCCACCTCCCTTCCTCCCTCCCCCCACCTCCCTTCCTCCCTCCCCCCACCTCCCTTCCTCCCCCCCCACCTCCCTTCCTCCCCCCCCACCTCCCTTCCTCCCCCCCCCACCTCCCTTCCTCCCCCACCCTACCTCCCTTCCTCCCCCCCCCCCACCCTACCTCCCTTCCTCCACCCCCCCCACCCTACCTCCCTTCCTCCCCCCACCCCACCCCACCTCCCCCCCCCACCCCACCCCACCTCCCCCCCCACCCCATCTCCCTTCCTCCCCCCCCCCACCCTACCTCCCTTCCTCCCCCCCCACCTCCCTTCCTCCCCCCCCCACCTCCCTTCCTCCCCCCCCCACCCTACCTCCCTTCCTCCCCCCCCCACCCTACCTCCCTTCCTCCCCCCCCCACCCTACCTCCCTTCCTCCCCCCCCCACCCTACCTCCCTTCCTCCCCCCCCCACCCTACCTCCCTTCCTCCCCCCCCCACCCTACCTCCCTTCCTCCCCCCCCCACCCTACCTCCCTTCCTCCCCCCCCCCACCCTACCTCCCTTCCTCCCCCCCCCCACCCTACCTCCCTTCCTCCCCCCCCCCACCCCACCTCCCCCCCCCACCCCACCTCCCTTCCTCCCCCCCCCACCCTACCTCCCTTCCTCCCCCCCCCCCACCCTACCTCCCCCCCCCCACCCTACCTCCCTTCCTCCACCCCCCCCACCCTACCTCCCTTCCTCCCCCCACCCCACCCCACCCCCCCCCACCTCACCTCCCTTCCTCCCCCCCCCCACCCTACCTCCCTTCCTCCCCCCCCCCACCTCCCTTCCTCCCCCCCCCCACCTCCCTTCCTCCCCCCCCCCACCTCCCTTCCTCCCCCCCCCACCCTACCTCCCTTCCTCCCCCCCCCACCCTACCTCCCTTCCTCCCCCCCCCCACCTCCCTTCCTCCCCCCCCCCCCACCTCCCTTCCTTCCCCCCCCCACCTCCCTTCCTCCCCCCCCACCTCCCTTCCTCCCCCCCCCACCTCCCTTCCTCCCCCCCCCACCTCCCTTCCTCCCCCCCCCACCTCCCTTCCTCCCCCCCCCACCTCCCTTCCTCCCCCCCCACCTCCCTTCCTCCCCCCCCCACCTCCCTTCCTCCCCCCCCCCACCTCCCTTCCTCCCCCCCCCACCTCCCTTCCTCCCCCCCCCCACCTCCCTTCCTCCCCCCCCCCACCTCCCTTCCTCCCCCCCCACCTCCCTTCCTCCCCCCCCCCACCCTACCTCCCCCCCCCACCCTACCTCCCCCCCCCCACCCTACCTCCCTTCCTCCCCCCCCCCACCTCCCTTCCTTCCCCCCCCCACCCACCCTACCTCCCTTCCTCCACCCCCCCCACCCTACCTCCCTTCCTCCCCCCCCCCCCCACCCCACCTCCCTTCCTCCCCCCCCCCCCACCCCACCTCCCTTCCTCCCCCCCCCCCACCCCACCTCCCTTCCTCCCCCCCCCCACCCCACCTCCCTTCCTCCCCCCCCCCACCCCACCTCCCTTCCTCCCCCCCCACCCCACCCCACCTCCCTTCCTCCCCCCGCCCCCCCACCTCCCTTCCTCCCCCCCCCCCACCTCCCTTCCTCCCCCCCACCTCCCTTCCTCCCACCCCCCACCTCCCTTCCTCTCCCCCCCACCTCCCTTCCTCCCCCACCCCCCCCCCACCTCCCTTCTCTCCACCCCCCCCCCCACCTCCCTTCCTCTCCACCCCCCCACCCACCTCCCTTCCTCTCCACCCCCCCCCCACCTCCCTTCCTCTCCACCCCCCCCACTCCCCTTCCTCTCCACCCCCCCACCTCCCTTCCTCTCCACCCCCCTCACCTCCCTTCTCCCTTCCTCTCCACCTCCCCCCTCCTCCTCCCCGCCTTCTCCTCCCTCTCCCGCCTTCTCCTCCCTCTCCCGCCTCATCCTCCCTCTCCCGCCTCATCCTCCCTGTCTCTGTCACCGCCCCAACTGCTTTCTACCCGCCCTCCAGCCCATCCTGGCCTTCCCTCCCCACCCTGCTTTCCTGCAGTGAGGCAGCCCTTGTCCATATTTTATGGATGTGGTTATTTAAATACAAGGACTGGAGGACCTCTTGAACAGGCTGTGGGAACATTTTAAATTAGCACCATGCCACTTCCACTGAGGTACTGTGGCCCAGGAAAGGCCAAAGAGTTATGATGGCAAATTTATAAGATGTTTCTGTATTAGTCAAGGAGGTCCATATTTATCTTTTCCTTTCTCTTGATACTCTGTTGAGTACAACTTTAACAAATGGGCAAATTAATAAATAAACAAAGCAAATTAAATTGAAAGTTCCATAAAGGGGCAGTCTCTGTTTATACTCTTTTGAGTGGAACAAATTGACAAATTAACCAATTAACCAACATAACAAAAAGCCAATTGAACAAATTCATTGCCCCCGGTGCATATTTATCAAGGCAATTATTCCCCTCAGGGATTGATTAATTTTGTCAGTAGCATTTCGCAGGTTTTAGGATGGCGGCTTCAAGAGAACTTATGTTAGTTCTTGGTCCGTGTTAAAAAATAATTGGGCTGAATTTTACCAGTCTTCTAGGGTTGGGCTAGGAGGTTGAAGGGCCCTTAAAATTGGCAAGGGGAAATGGGGGTGGTATGCATGTCATCTTCCTGCCACCGTGCCATTGGCGGGGAAGGCGCAGATGGCCCTCCCATTTGGCGGCTAATTGAGCCACTTAAGCAACCAATTACGAGTCTTTTCCGCATCCGCCCACATTTTAATCAGCAGAAGATGGGCCCTCTACTGTTGTGGTGGGCTCTGGGGTGGGTGGGCCATCCATTTTGAGTACTCTTTGGCCCATGTAGGGGGGCTTCCCAGTGACAATGGCCTTTCCCTATGGCAATGGCACTGCCTGCCCTCGCCAACTGTCATCGGTGCCTGCCTGACTGGCTGCAGTGCTCGCAGATTCTGAAAGAACACATCGATCGCTGTGCCATCACCAATCCCGGTGGCGCTCCTAAGGCTGGCAACTATTGGGGTTGGGTTGCAGTCCTTAAGAGGACAGCTGACCTGGCAGCAGCCAATTACTGCTGACCAAGTGTGATCTCGCACCCGGCTGACTGCTGAAGCAGTGTCACCTCCCTCTGTTTTCGGGACTGATGGCAAGATCCCCACTGCCATAGCTAAACTCAGCCCATCGAGTCATTATGGCACAGAAGAAGGCCATTCAGCCCCTCAAGTCCATGCTGTTGGGTCTAATTGATGGTAATACCAAGGTAGCTCAGGAAAAATCCTCAAAAGCACACCCAAGGCGCTGGAGTGAGTGCAGGAGACTCAGTCACTCCCATTTTCTGGTCCTTGATCAGAATTTGGTCTTGAATTTGGTTCTGCCCTCTTCTGCATCTCCCCACCCCTACCAGCACACCCTTGCTCTTGGCTCCATTACTTTTACTGTACTGTAATGCAGTGGTGTTCCAATGTGTTGTGTCATAGTATGGAATGGCACTGATTTATGAGTTGCCATGACATCAGGAGAAGATGCCCAACTGCAGACTGGGGTGCTTCTCTAAAATGAAGAGAATACATTCTCGCACCCAGTTGTACTTGTACAACTCTGGACAGTTGAATCAAACACTGCATTCTGAGGCTTAGGACAAAGTTTCAGACTTGTTCATGGAACCATAAAATCTTACAACACAGTAGGCCACTCGTCCCATCGTGCTTGTACTGTCTCCTTAAAAGAGCCTTCTAATTAACCCTGCCCCTGACCTTTTCCTGTACTCTTGCATATTTTTTCTGTTTAGTATTTGTCCAATTCCCTCTTGAAGGTTACAATTGAACCTGCTTCCAGCACTCTTTCAGGGGATGCAGTCCAGATGAAAACCACTTGCTGAATTTTTAAAAATTATTCATTACTCCCTCTGATTCTTATGCCAATTGTCCTAAATTTCTGCCCTCTATGATCCTTCTTACTTCACTATATTTACTCTATAAAATGTCGTCATAATTTTGAATACTTCTATTAAATCCCCCCTTAACCTTCGCTGCTGGGATCATTTTGGCTTGTGGAATAGTGAAAGTATTCAAGTCATGCGGGGAATGATGCAAGGGATGCAGCAAGTTTGCCTCACATTACCTTAGAGCTGTGTTGTCTTATTTTATTTCTGCAGCTGATCGAAGAAAGGGAAGTAATCCAGGGAATAATTGAAACGTTAGCCGCATCATTGGAAGCAAGCGAGAAGGGTGTACTTCAGATGTATACTTTATCTAAACACATTGCTTCGAAACACTTGAAGAGTCTCCAGGTGGGAATGTTAAGCATCCAGACTTGCATATACATGTACAAACAGGAAATTCATGTTAATTTTATCTTAGCTAATTATCACATAAAGAAAATTACTGGTGCTGTTCCTAGTTACTTATTTTCTTCTCAAGCCTCCATGCTTCATCCCTCCTCACCAACCCATGCCAGATTCTCGTCTCTCTTTCTCCCAGCAACCCAGTCGAGTGGAGGAGGAGGTCTATAAGAGTACATCATAATGCAAATGAAAACTGATTCTCTTACATTGTCCAATATTCATTGGCCAAGTTTCTGGATTCCTGTCAAGTCACAGGCTTTTGAAACTGGTGTTAATTTTTGTTTGCATCACAATTTTAAGGAAACCTTTTACATGAGAGATTTCCTTGGGTCCAGCATTCCTAGTCATTCCCAGGAGTGCAACTTATATCCTTTACAAAGCAGCCCAATACCTGCCCAGTATCTTGGTGTGGTGAGGTCCAGGAGTTGAACTTGGAACAGTGTACCTGTACTTGGACATACTAGAATATATCGCATGCTGCTGCATACTCAGTCTTCAGTAGATGGAAGAGCAAACTCTTATCAGACTGTTGTCCAGAGTATAAGCCAACAGTCAACTTTGTCTTAAACAGGTAAACAGTGACACCATTTATACATCTTAAATTTAACATTTAACTTTAGTGTAGTAAAACATGGCTTCTTTACAGAAGCATAATCAGACTAAATTTGACATTGAGTCAATAAAAGGAGATATTAGGATTGGTGACCAAAAGCTTGGTTAAAGAGGTAGGCTTTAGGGAATGTGTTAAAGCCAGGGAGAGAGAGATAGAGAGAGGTGGCTAGGTTTAAGAATGGAATTCCAAAGCTTAGGACCTAGACAGCTCAAGGCATGGCCATGATTGATGGGGCAAAAGGACTGGGTTGCATAAGAGGCCAGAGTTGGCTTCAAGGATTGTAGGGTTTGAGGAGGTTACAGATAAAGGGACTGGTAATGCCATGTTAGAAGCTGATGTAGGTCAATGAGCACAGGGGTGATGTGTTAAGATGACTTAGTGCAAGTTAGGATAATGTAGAAATAGTTAATTTTCATTATTAATAAACTTCTCTAAGCTTCTTAATGTTAGAAACAATGTACTGCGCTCCCTCTCAATTTTAAACTGATACATAAAATGGGGTTGCTCACTTGTTATGTGGCTATTAGCAACCACAGGGCCCTCTGGCTAGCCCCTGGGCTGCTGGCATCAGATTAACATGCTGTCTCATTATAGTACTGCTGAATAATGCACCAGATTTCTTTGAAGATATTCTGGAATGAAATAAACTAAAGAATGCATTTCTCTTATTTACATTAGATAGTCCATCCATTCACAATTCATAAATGCAAATAGCCCAATGTGATGCTTGTATTTGAATTGAATAATCTGACTGGTCTTCATATAAGGGAAAATGACAGAAATGAACCCTAATGCACACCCAGGTTGACTTGACCTTTGCACCATCTTCGCCTTGTCCTGAGGGGGACTGCATAAGCCTGTCTATAATGTGTGTTTCAATGCTGCCAGCAGAAACAGCCGGCAGTAACAATCTTAACCATTTATATATGCTGTATAACCAGCAAGAAAGAATCCATTAAGTAATCTGCCATGGACAAATATAGCTTCAATTTTGCTACAGTTAAATAGACTTAACAGATAGACTTAATACCTCGTGCCTGGGTGTCATAGTTCTGCTGCACCTATATGAATCCACACAGCTGATGATACTGTAGCCGCTGCGGAGAATGGAAATATACCTCTGGAGTTAAGACTTGTTTATTATGGAGTAAGGGTATCTCTTTATCCTGTATCATTCCTGACCTGACAGCATCTGATGGTGACACTGAATGAGCAAAATTGAAACACAAGCCTTCACATGCCTTATCTTTGACAGTGCAAATTAATTCTGCGAGGTGACAAGTTGTAAAATGGTGTTTCATGATTGACTGTGTGCCCATCAATCTGATCATTGTTATCACTACTCTGAAGTGAGTTTCCTGCACCAAGTTCAATTCATCACTAAAACCACTGTCTTCCCCACCTGAAACAGTCCACTTTTTTTCCTGACCTTTCTTAGTACTGATAAATTCATAATTTTAACCTAACTCATGGGGTGGAAAACTCATGATCTAGTGGCACTCTGGTTTTACATCCTGCCCAGTATTGCCTTCCATTGACTTGAGTGTATGGACCTTACTCTGCTGGTGGCAATCTCCTCTATAATTCAGAAGTTTGTTGGCTGCAGACAGTAGAGTAGAAAATCTAGGCTGACATTTCCATGCAGTACTGAGGGAGTGCTGCACTCTCAGAGATGCAGTCTTTTGAATAAGACATTAAACTGAGGGCCTATCTGCCCCCTCAGGTGGATGTAAAAAATCCCATGGCAGTATTTCAAAGAGGAGCAAGGGAGTTTGACCTTGTATCCTAACCAATATTTATCCCTCAAACAACATATAAAAAAACTCCTGGTTATTTTCAGGCTGTTGTTTATGGGGCCTTGCTATATGCAAATTGGTTAACATAGTTCCTACATTACAACAATAAATACACTTCTAAAAGTACTTGATTGGCTGTAAAGTGCTTTGGGACTTTGTGATCTCTTATGTTCACCTGAGGGGACAGATGGGCCCCTCTCTTTAACTTCTCATCCAAAAGACAGCATCTCCGACAGTGCAGTGCTCCCTCAATGCTTCTGGACATACTGAGTTCACAAAAGACGCTGTACAAATGGAACTCTTTATTTCTTTTCAATGGAGAGTAAATTCAGACAAGGTGTAAAACCAGCATTACACCCAATACCGTCAGTTTTCAGATGAGTGGCTTAGGCTATTATTGCAACACCCCTCTGTGTTCCAGTTAATTGATCTCACAATCCTTATCAGGGTAGAGAGGGTGGGTGGGGGAGGGGGCTATGTTGCTGGTTAACTCAATTGGCTAGATGGCTAACATGTGGATCAGATTAATGCCAACAGCATAGGATTTGAACCCTGTTCAGGCTGAAGCAGACTTGGGGCCTGCCTCCTCACCCTATTCATAGCAAAAAAAATCACAGCGCTTTGCCATGGTTCAGCAAATAATCGTCAAGGACCTGCCTTCAGGCAGCGAACTGAAGAAGAATCCTCATCTGTGCTTTTAAATCCCTCATGGTCTTCATCGTCTTCACCCCTTCCTAATGCTGTCCTCCAGCCTCGGACCCCTGGCCTCGCACCTGAGTCAAGTTAACACAAAAATTATCATCACTTTTGACATTAGTGTTGAAATAATTCATGTAGGAGTGAGTCTGCACTTAATCCAAACCACAGAATAAGTTGTATCAGTGGGATTTAGGGATTCAACCATTGATGGCCTGTGACAGGCCCTTTGCATTATGTAGGTCTTATGTCAACTGTAGGCAGAATATTGACAAGTGGAGAGCCTGCTCTTGGGCCTCTGTGGATGTTTACAAGAACAGCCAAATGATAACTATTTCCCCACAATGCCAGTGCTCAGATTTGGACATTGGCAACAGAAAAGGAAAAAATGAAAGACTTATATTTGTATAGTGCCTTTCAAAGTCTTAAGAGGTCAGAGCCAATTAAGTACTTTGCAAGTGTGGTTGCTGTTGTTGGAAGTCAGGCAGCCAACTGGCAAAAAGCAAACTCCCACAAACAGCAATGTGGGGTAATGATGAAATAATCTTTTTTTCGGTGTTGGTTAAGAGACAAACATTGGCCAGAACACTGGAGAGAACTTCCCTGTGTGGGTGATCAAGTTTGCACATCCTCAATCCAAGGTCCAACGTGACATTCCATGACCCTTCCAACAGTTATCTTGGGCTGATAACCGATGCCATATAAGTTACAGCAGTAATGGAGCAAAGAATTAATTCGAGCACAAGTTGGTTTAAAACATTTGCCAATCAATAATATGGCCTGAATTATTTCTAGGTAGGATAAAAGGAATTGTTAACAAATTGGGATTATTTACATTTTAAGGTGGCCTGTGAAGGTCGTCCTTCCCGTCAATCCGGCATTCTGGAGTGGTTAGGAATAACATCCGCGTCCACATGTTATTTCGCATCGAAATCAATGACACCAGACAAAAGCACGGAAGAGAACCTGGAGGAAGTAGATTCAATTGGCAGGGAGGGAGACACAGGTAATAGAAAATTCCAATTCTTTGCTAAATTTAAAAAAAAAAATTAAGTAAATATAATAGTTTCTAGGTGATTATATCAAAGAATGTTCATTGTGGTCAGCTCAATGAATCTCAGTATTTCTGTAAACTGTACCAACACCTAAATATCAAGCCATCAACTCTGTTCTGATGAAAGGTCGTGGCCTGAAATGTTGGGCTGAATTTTATGTGGCCCCGGTAGGTGTGTTTCCTGGGTGGGGGAGTTGGGGGACGTGTAAAATAGGGTGGACGCCCATCCCACCACCTTTCCGCCCATCCCTGAACTCTTCCCCATAATATGGGGGACAGGCAGGCCCTCACGTCATCAGGCTGCCCACCATATTTAAATGAATAATCAAGGGTCAGTGGACCTGTTGTCAAGCCAATTGACCCAGATGATTTGCTGCCCATGCCATAAAAGGTTTGGCATGGGCAGCCAGGCAAGAGCGGGAGGCCCGATTTTTTTTTGTCATAAATAAAACGCTTCAAGGGCAGGAAGGGGGTGTCACTCTTCAGAGGCTTCCCTTTGCCGATCGTGGGGCGGACCCCGCCCCCTTAGGTCAATCTGCTCCTTCCTTCCAACCTGCTCCCTCCCTTTTAAACTCAACCGCCCCACCTCCGGCTCCTCTCCCTAACCTACCCAAACCCTCCCAGCCCAACACCTCAGACTTACCAGCTCTGGGGATCCATGGGCTTTGGTGGTCGTCTTCTCCTGAAATCCCAGCAGCTGCTACTGAAGCCTTCCTGATGCTGCCAGGGCTGGTGGAGCTGCTGGTCAAAGAGAGATGGATGTCCCACTCTGCTCTCATTGGTCCACCCTGCAGCACGGGGCAGGTCAGCACGGAGCATGTAGGCTCCATGCTGATGTGGTTTCTGATGGTACGTGTCATCTGCACCCCCCCACCGCCCCCAAAACCCATGTATTATTCAGCCCTTTAATTCTGTTTCTCTCTCCACGGGTGCTGCCAGACCTGTTGACCATTTCTATCATTTTCTGTTTTTATTTCCGTTCTCCAGCATCTGCAATATTTTGCTTTTGGATTAATGTTTAATTCACTGTCACTTCTCTTCCAGGAATGCCCACCTTGAAGTTCTGTTCTCCTCTCTGACGGGGTTTCAGTTTGTCTATTTTACCTTTCTCACTTTCATTGCTTTCTATTTCCCTACTCTTGTTCGATCAGGAATCTACCAAAACCCGCTTTAACATTTCCTTCCTCAGCAACTGTCTCCAGCTCCGACTTATTTCACATGGATCCCAACTGAAACTCCACCTTTCATATTTCGAATCCGCCCTTAATTACAGATGTCCGAGACATTCAACATTCCTCGAACCGCTGTCCTTGCTGCATCCTGAGATCCACACTCAGTGCCATAGGCCGCCATGTGAACAGTCTTGACCTCCCTCTTCAGTACCAACTGGCAAAAAAAAAGTTCTGTTTAAAGGTCATGACCTGAAACGTTAACTGTTTCAATCTCCGCAGATGCTGCCAGACCTGCTGAGTACTTCCAGCATTTTCTCTTTTTATTTTTGTCAACTTATTGTTTGGTACTCGTTATTAATTTTTTAAAAAGCAAGTTTCTTTCATTTTGCTTTCCACATTTTCTACTGAGTAGTTTCGTCTCCTAATCAAGAGATAAATTATCTGCTAAGTGCTGATGTCTTTTAGGAAGTCCCAGTAATCTGACTGAAAAGGAAGAGTCAGTGGAAGATGATGGTGAGCTCATTGAGGTGGGTGTGGAGGCTGAGCTGCTGCAAGCGCAGGGACTGATTGGAGACTATGACTTCCAGAAGCAAGTTCAGAATGTGACTGTCCATTTGGCTGCAAGCCAAGAACCGCTTTTTGACTACAATCTCAGAGAGACTGCACACCATTCCAAATCCCAAACTGGGAGTGAGGATGAAGATGATTATGAGGTACTTTACAAAAATTCATTCTCACGCTGGCATGGGTGGCATTTATTGCCCAGCCATAGTTGCCCTTGAAAGAAAGGAAGGACTTGCATTTAGGTAGCACCTTTCATGAATGCAGGATGTCGTATAGCACCTTATATCCAATGAAGTACATTTTTTACTTGCAGTCACTGCTGTAATGTAGGACATGTGCACAGCCAGTTTCTGCACAGGAAGGTCCCACAAACAGCAATGTGATAAGGACCAGATAATTTGTTATATTAATGTTGGTTGAGGCATAAATATTAAATATTATTTAGAGAATTCCCCCACTTTTCTTCAAAATAGGGCCATGGGGTCTTACTTTACATCTATTTGAAAGGGCAGTATTTACATGGTTTACTGTCTGGACTGAAAGGCAGCATTTCAGTCTGCTTTTCATGAATCAGTAGCTCAGTGACAATGTAGCACTCCCTCATGCTGCAATGAAGTGTGAGCTTGGATTTTGTGCTCAGGTCCCTGGATTGGGAATTGTAGCTACAACCTTTGCACTCAGAAGTGAGAGTACTACACATTGAGCCATGGCTAATAGTTTCAGAAGATCATAGTGAACCACCTTCTTAAGCTGCTGCAGCCTGTGGTGAAGGTGCTTCTACAATGCTGTTAGGTAGGGACGTCCAGGATTTTGACTCAATGTGGAGAAAGAAATGGTTCTGTATATCCAAATCCAAATGAAGGGGAAATGGAAGATCGTTGTGTTGCTTTGAAGCTGCTGCCCTTGCCATCTAGGTGATGGAGTTCATGGGTTTGGGAGATGTTGTTAAAGATATAATTCAGGCTTCAAGTTACTGTGGTGGGAGAGGGAGGTAAGGAGAGCAGAGGAAAATGCCAAAATACCAATCATCTGCTCAAGAGACATTTGGAGAATCAAAAATTCTCATTCAATAAGAATGTCGTGAATTCTACTTCAGATATTTTATAACTCCCAAGAACTCAAGAGGACCATGTCTAAAATAAGACCTATGGACGTTGAATTGGTCCATAAAAAACAGAAAAGCTATAATACAGTCAGTTACTCATTAAGTCAGCATGTACTGATACTGGTCTCCAGCCCAGATAAATGGGAAGGGTTAGCAGCAGGAAGGGCATCTGGCTGTAAAACCACCCACCAAATATAAAAAAAGATGGTTGAAGTGAAGGACTGGTCAAGCAGCAATGTGTTGACCTCATATAACATGGGGGAAAAAGCTGAAAAGAGAAAGGAAAGGAGGGAGAGGTAGTTAGTTACTCACTGTCTTAACTAACCCAGCCTCTCTATATTGATGCTTTGTCTCCCTGATCCTCTCTGCTTAGATGCAGCTGTAGCAACCTCAATTATCTTTAATAAGGCCCAGTGAAGAGTGAAACCAATAAGAAAAATGGGCAACTCCAACTGACAGATGACTCACTTAACTCTGTAATTAATGAATATAAACTAGGTGAGAGAGTTGCCAAGTAGCTGATGTGGTAATTCTTAGGTTGCCCTAAATAACCATTTCATACCAGGTAAATAGAATTTACTTTCTATCAGCTGAGGTAAATCTATAGTTTTGCTTTGACTCTATTTGAGGACACTTTACCACCATAAGGTGGAAGGAACATTTCTTCTTGGCATATTTTCATTTGGAATTAGTTGAGCTACTGATTTGTGAAAATTTGATGAGTGAATGTTCATTCACTACTGAACACTTTTTTATTTCAAAGAGCTTTGAATTTCTCAGGTTGGTTATGCATCTGTTCATGGAGACATGGGCCTGAATTTTTCGGATGGTGGGGGTCTCGCTTCCTGCCAAATGAAGAGTCAATATGGAACACATCCTGCCAATTCAGAGTGCCCTGCAGCCATTTCATACTCGAATGAGCATTAACTGGCAGCAGGCAGGACTTCCGGCTCTCACTTGGGAGGAAGTCTCACCTCAGAGGGCTGCTGGCCAATCTGATTGGCCAGCCCCTGCAGCAACAAGAGCTGCAGTGGGCTGGTGAGGAAATGCAAGAAGACGCCTGAAACTAGGTCCATGCACCGGAGGCCCAGGTAAGTTCAAAGGGTCCCAGGGCAAGGTGGAGGGAAGGGGGAAGGTTCGAGGGAGGCAGGGAGAGGGAGGTCCAGAGGCCACTGGACCTTAAAGGGGGGGGGTGCAGGACACCCAACTTCAGAATGAGGTTTCTGATGGAGGCATCCTAACATTCCTGCCCAGGATCTAACTCTGTTGATTTTCCAGCATTCGCCCAGGCAACTTTAATACTCCCGTCAGCCTAAAGGTTGAGGTTGGGTGGGGAAACGGCCCCCAAGTGGCCAATTAAGGACCTCAATTGGGGCAAGGGTGGGCTTCCTGTCCGAGGCTTTGCCCTCCACAGCCTAAAATTGCTGTGAGGCTGGAGCAGGCAAGAACCCGGAAGTAATCCTGTCCTTTCAATTCCCCCCCACCTAAAAACCCGCCGGTCGGGGAGGCCATGGTGTTGTATTCTCTGCTGCAATTCTACAACAACGACTTATATTTCTATCAAACTTTTAATGTAATAAAAAGACACAGTACTTCACAGGAACATTGTAGATCAAAATTAGATAACAACCACATAAGCCAATATTAGGACAGGAGGCCAAAAGCTTGGTCAAAGAGGGAGGTTTTAAAGAGCACGTTAAAGAAGCAAAGTGAGGTGGACAGTCCAAGAGGTTTAGGGAGGGAATTCCAGAGCTTAGGGTCCAGGTAGCTGAAGGCATGGCCACCAAATGTGGAGCACGTACAATCAGGGATGCTCAAGAGTTAGAGGAACCCAGGTATTTTGGAGGGTTGTGGAACTAGAGGAGATTACAGAGATAGGGAAGGTGAGGTCGTGGAGGCAATTGAAAGCAAAGATGAGATTTTTAAAATTGGTTCCCCACCAAGCAATGCCTCAATGTAGGTCAAAAAGCACATGGATGATGGGAGAACAGGACTTGTTGTGAGTAAGGAGATGGCTAGAGGGAGGAATGGATCGAATGAGGCAGGCTGATCAGGGGCGTGTTGGAATAGTCAAGTCTAGAGGTAACGAGTGTCATAATTTAGAGTTTCAACAGCAGATCAGCTGAGCCAGGGGTGAGGTCAGGTGATGTTACTGAGGTGGAAATAGGCCACCTTAATGATAGCACAGATATGAAGTCAGAAGCTCATCTCAGATATGACACCAAGGTTACCAACAATCTGGTTTAGTCTCAGATTGTTGTCAGGGAGAGGGATAGAATCTCCAGTTAGGGAATGGCTTTTGGAATGCGAACCGAAGACAATGGCTTCAGTCTTCCCAATATTTAGTTGGAGGAAATGTCTTTTCATAGAGCACTGGATGTCAGTTAAGCAGTCTGATGATTTAGCAACAGTGGAGGAGCTGAGAGAGGTGGTGATAAGGTAACCCTGGGTGATGTTAGTATTCATGTGAAAACTAATGCTGTGCTTTCGGATGATGGCACCAAGTGGCAGTGTTCAGATGAGAAATAGGAGGGGGCCAAGGATAGATCCTTGGGGGACACCAGATGTCACAGTGCAGAGCAGGAAGAGCCACTACAACTGATTTTCTGACTACAATTAGATAGATAAAAATGGAACTAAGTGGGAGCTGTTTCACCCAACTGGGGATATTGGAGAAGAATGATGTGGTCAACTGTGTCAAAGGCTGCATGCCAGCTCAAGAAGGAAGAGGAGGTATAGTTTACCTTTGTTACAGTTACATAGGATGTCATTTGTGACTTTGATAAGAGCGGTTTCAGTATTGTGGCAGGGGTGGAAACCTGATTGGATGGATTCAAATATGGAGTTCTGGGACACAGGTTTAGGAGGCTGCAACACATTCAGGGACATAGAAGAGGAAAGGAAGATTGCAGATGAGACAGTAATTTCCAAGAACAGTGGATTTCAAGTGTTGGTTTTTGAGGTGAAGATGGTGATGACAGATTTAAAGCAAAGAGGGTCAGCACCTGAAGTGAGAGAACTGTTAACAACCTCAGCTACCATGGGGACCAGTAGGGGCAGATGAATGGTCAGGAGCTTAGTGAGTATCGGATCACAAGAGCAGGAGAATGGAGAATGGACAATGGACCAGATGAGCTCAGAGAGGGCATGAAGGAGATAGAAGAGAAATTAGGGAGAGATGAGAGTTCGGGCTAGGGCAGGGGGAAACTTTAGAGGATGTTTGGCCCGGTGGGTTGGTAAAAGGAAGGGAAGCGGCGGAGGCAGCTTCAAAGAAGAGTCGTGTTGGACTCAAAACGTTAACTCTGCTTCTCTCTCCATGGATGCTGCCAGACCTGCTGAGTTTTTCCAGCACTTCCTGTTTTTAGTACTGCGGTCCTCAACGTGAGAAACAACAAAGCCACTTCTGCAATCATCATCATTATTAAACTGACCCTTAAAATAGGATTGACTATTTGTAGTGTAACTATCAGCTATCATGGGACTCTGACTAGCCCTAGTGCTGCTAGCATCAGATTAACATAGCCTGGTTGCAGTACTGCCCAGATTTCTTTGAAAATATCCTGGAATGAAAAGAATTAAAAACCTTGTTTCTCTTATTTACATTAGACAGTCCAAACATTGACAGAATACATTGAGTGTTTCCCGCATAAATGCAAGTAACCCTATGGGATGCTTGTATTTGAATTGAATAACCTGATTCAATACTCATTTCCGAAGACTTTGATCTGTGAGACTGTCTCCATTCAGAGAGAAATGACAGAAAACCCAGTGCATATCCAGACCTCCTTGAGCTTGCATCATCTTCGCTTTGTCTTGAGGGGCAATGTATAAGCCCATCTAGGATGTGTCTGTATGCTGCTGGGAGAAACAGCTGGCAGTAACTATTCTAAGCACATATGTGCTGCATGACCAGCAAGAAATAATCCAATAGTAATTCACCATAGACTAGGAAGTTCCAATTTTGCTACAGTTAAATAGACCTGTCAGATGAAACATTTACCTTGTGCCTGAAAGGCACTGTTCCGCACTATCTGTACTAATCAGCAACTCCTTTCAGGGGACAAGAAAGTAACTGATGTGGAAAATGGAAATATATCTTTGGGATTAAGACTTTTATGGAGTGAAAGTTGCTTTTTATCCAGTGTCATTCTTGACCTGGCAGTAGGAATGCCAACACAACAAAATTCACAAATCGCAGTGTGATAATGACCATGTAATTTTGTTTTAGGTGTTGGTTCAGAGGTCAACATTGTCCAGCACACTGGGGAGAACCCCTGTATCAGTGATCAAGCTTGTATCTGCTTATTCCAGGATGCAACGTTTCCAAAAATTATCTGATGTCTGATGCCATATAAATGAGAACAGTAATGGAGAAAAGAATTAATTCAAGCACAGCCTTGATTAAAACATTTGCCGATCAATAATCTGAATTATTCCTGGGTATGATAATAATGATTGTTCACAAATTGGGATTCTTTACATTTTAAGCTGGCCTCTGGAGTTACTCCCTATGGTCGATCTGACATACTGGAAAAATCAGAATTAACATCTGCACTCAAATGTTACTTGACATCTAACGAGCAAGCCACAGAAGATGATGTGGAGGAGACAGATTCATTTGTCACAGAGGGAGACATAGGTAACATCGAAAATTCCAATTCTACCTAAATGTTAATTAGAATCAAAATCTAAGTAAATACGATGCATAGTTTCTAGATGATTATATCGAGGAAATGTTCATATAGTCAGCTCAATGAAATTGAGCAGTTATTTAAACTAAATATCAATACCTGTCACCTTATTGTCGGTCCTCATCATTAATAAAAATAAAAATATTTTTCAATTTTCTTTCTGCATTTTCCATTGAATAGCTTTGTTTTTTAATCGAGAGAAAATGACCTGATTTCTTTCAGGAAGCCCCAGTGATCTGACTGATGAGGAACAGCAAACGGAAGATGATGAGCTAATTAACGTGACTGAGGAGGCTGAGCTGTTGCAAGCTGAGAGAATGATTGGAGATTATGATCTTCAGAGACAAGTTAGGAGTGCGACTGCCCGTCTGGCTGCAATCCGGGAAAATTTTCTGGCCTTTAAACCTGAAGACATTGTACGCCCTTCCAAATCTCAAGCTGAGAGTGAGGATGATGATGATTGGGAGGTACTTTTTAAAACGTTTATTCTTGGGCTGTGGATATCATTGACAAGGCTGTCACTTGTTGCCAAGCCATAGTTTCCCATGAACGAAAGGAAGAACTTGTATTTAGATAGTACCCTTTCGTGACCTCTGGATGTCCTGTAGCACTTTACAGCTAATGAAGCACTGAATTTGAAGGGTGGTCACTGTTACAATGTAGGAAACATGGCTGCCAATCTCTGCAAAGTAAGTCCCCAAAAGCAGATAACTTGTTTTAGTGATGTTGATTGAGGGATACTTGTTGGCTAGGAAGATGGTAAGCTTCCCTGCTTTTCCTCAAAACAGTGGCATGTGATCGTTTACATCCACCTGAAAGGGCAGATGGGGCCTCTAAACCGAAAGGCCACCCTTTGACAATGTAGCACTGCTGCAGTGTAAACTGGAGCTTTGCTTTGAGTTTGTGCTCAAGACCCTGGTGTGGGACTTGAAGCCACAACCCTCTCACTCAGAGGCAAGAGTGCTCCCAACCAAATCATGGAAAAGACTTTGACAAGGTATATTCTTGAACTGCTGCAGTCCATGTGGGGAAGGTGCATCCACAAAACTGTTAGGTAGGGACTTCCAGAATTTTGAACCAGTGACGAGAAGAAACACTGATATTTATCCAAGTCAGGATGGTGTACAACTGGTGCCATTGTTTTCTAGATGGTGGAGTTCGTGGATTTGGGAGATGATGTTAAAGATGTAATTCAGGCTTCAGGTTACTGGGGCGGGAGGCAGGGGGCAATGCCAAAATGCCATTTGACTGCCTCACAGAGCTGTCCCAAGAGGCATCGGGAGTATCAAAAACGCTGGCTCAATGAGAATACCATGGGTCTGACTTCAGGTATTTCATAGCTCCCAAAGTCTCAAGAACTACATCAAATGTAAGCCCTATGGATGCTGAATTGACCTGTAAAACAGAAAAAATATAACATAGTCAGTTACTTGGTTAACCAACCGAGCCCCTTTATCTACATTGTTGGTTAGTCTCCCTGATCCTGTCAGTTTAGATGCAGTCTATTTCTGGGAGCTGTACCAACTGCACTTATCTTGAAAAAGGACCAGTTATTAGTGAAACCAATGGAAGGGGTCATCAACAGTGCTATCAAGCGGCACTTGCTTAGCAATAACTTGCTCACTGATGCCCAGTTTTGGTTCCGCCAGGGCCACTCAGCTCCTGACCTCATTATAGGCTTGGTTCAAACATGGACAAGAGAGCTGAACTCCCGAGATGAGGTGAGAGTGACTTCCCTTGACATCAAGGCTGCATTTGACCGAGTGTGGCATCAAGGAGGCCTAGCAAAACTGGAGTCAATAGAAATCAGGGGGAAACCTCTCCACTGGTTGGAGTCACACCCAGCACAAAGGAAGATGGTTGTGGTTGTTGGGGATTAGTCATCTCAGTTCCAGGACATCACTGCAGGAGTTCCTCAGGGTAGTGTCCTTGGCCCAACCATCTTCAGCTGCTTCATCAATGACCTTCCTTTCATCATAAGGTCAGAAGTGGGAATGTTTGGTGATGATTGCATGATGTTCAGCACCATTCGTGACTCCTCAGATACTGAAGCATTCCATGTCCAAATGCAGCAAGACCTGGACAATATCCTGGCTTGTCCTGACAAGTGGCAAGTAACATTCGCACCACTCAAGTGCCAGGCAATAGCCATCTCCAACAAGAGAGAATCTAACCATCGACCCATAACATTCAATGGCATTACCATCGCTGAATCCCCCACAATCAACATCCTGGGGTTTACCATTGACCAGAAACTGAACTGGACTAGCCATATAAACACTCTGGCTACAAGAGCAGGTCAGAGGCTAGGAATCATGCAACGAGTAACTCACCTCCTGATTCCCCAAAGCCTGTCCACCATCTACAAGGCACAAGCCAGGAGTGTGATGGAATATTCCCTACTTGCCTGGGTGAGTGCAGCTCCAACAACACTCAAGAAGCTTGACACCATCCAAGACAAAGCAGCCCACTTGATTGGCACCACATCCACAAACATTCACTCCCTCCTCCACCACCAACATACAGTAGCAGCAGTGTGTACCATCTACAAGATGTACTGCAGGAATTCACCAAGGCTTCTTTGACAGCATCTTCCAAACCCACGATCACTACCATCTAGAAGGACAGGGGCAGCAGATAGATGGGAACACTACCACCTGGAAGTTCCCCTCCAAGTCACTCACCATCCTGACACGGAAGTATATTGCCATTCCTTCACTGTCGCTGGGTCAAAACCCTGGAACTTCCTAACAGCACTGTTGGTGTACCTGCACCACATGGACTGCAGCAGTTCAAGAAGGCAGTTCATCACCACCTTCACAAGGGCAATTAGAGATGGGCAATAAATGCTGGCCCAGCCAGCAAAGCCCACATCCCGTGAAAAAAAAATTTAAAAAGAGAAATGAGCAATTCCAGCTGACTGGCTTCTCATTTAGTTCCATATAATTAACTAATAGTTAAGAATTGCTAAGTATCTGTTGTGAATTTCGAGGTTGTCCTAGATGACCTTTCTGTTAGCTGAGTTATATGTCCAGTCTTGCCTTGAGTCTCTATTTAAGAGGATTTTTAGCACTATAAAGTGAAAGCAACATTTCTTCCCGGTGTGTCTTCAATTGAAATTACTGATTTGTGAACATTTGATGAGTTAACGTCCATTTACTACTGAACAATTTGACTTCAAATATCCTTGAATTTCTAGCCAATTGTGCAACTGCTCCTTGAGGCATGAGGGTTGTATTTTACTGACAATCAGGTAGTGACAGAAAATGAGGAGGAATAGAGGTAGTGAGATCTACTACAATGTGCTGGCTGACCTGTATGTTCCTCACTGTATCTGCTGCCTCTATTTCCTTCATGTAAATAAAGTCCACACTGCTTATAGCAGGTGCATTTATGTGACCACAATTTGGTCAGTATAATGGGGCAGCAATATTACAGTGATTTACCAAATAACAGGAATGCTGTAGATTACTGTTGAATAAACCAAACAGGACTGCATTGCATTGCAACCAGCTGCATGTAAACAGCAGACAGTACAACCTGTAACTGCACACCATTTAAAGGGGATTAGAAAGATTTATGTACATAAAAAGTAATTGTACCTTCGCAAGATGCTATTGTACTATGTTCTTGTAGCCTGTTTGCCTTAATGAGGTATGAATGAGTGAGTCAATCCAACTGTTTGTCCCCGAGATAAACAATGCAATTAAGATGCTTTAACCAGCAGTAAATTGATGTTAATGCAAATCAATAATCGTTATCACTTTTTGGCCAATATAAATGACTGTCCATTTTAATACTGGACACTTTAAGTGGTGGGGTTTTAGTAATAGGACTACCCCTACCCCTTCTACTACTAAAACCCCACCACTTAAAGTGTCCAGTATTAAAATGGACAGTCATTTATATTGGCCAAAAAGTGATAACGATTATTGATTTGTATTAACATCAATTTACTGCTGGTTAAAGCATCTTAATTGCAGATATCTCTCTCCTCCCATATTACCACTGCATCCCAAGACCTTCAAAGTGAATCTGCAGGCCTCACCACCCAATTTCTCCTTCATCCTCCACTCCTATCCTTGCCCGAAGTTGCAGTGCAGAATCTAGCTCCCGGACATATCTTTGTGATGCTTTAGTGATGCTCCCAGCTCTTCTTGTACTGCTGTAGGCCAACAGGAATTTGTGCCCTCACAGTGATGGGAGTCCCTATATGAGCTTTGCTACCCCCTGCCCCCACCACTTCAATAGTCTTAGTGGCACAAAATGGAACCAGCTTTCAACACAGTTGATCACCATACTTCGAATGTACAAGACAGAAACAAGCCATTAAGCCCAAATGCTAATATTTATGCTCCTCATGACCCTCCTTCCACCCCTCTTCATCTCACTTTGTTGTTTCTTTCTTCTTCATGTACTTACCCCGCTTCCCCTTAAACACTGGGAAAAACGGTTTGGTGAGACTATACATACAGGAAGTACTGATGAACTATTTTTCATGACCCCAGCGGTGCTAGCTCTCATTGTAATGGGTGTCTCTCTGCTGTTTTATTAATAGGTAGTCAAGAAAAATAAGAAACAGATGCGAGCAATGGTGAATAAACAGTTGAAGCTTACCGACTACGTGTCAGAAGATGAAGCCAACAGCATAGATAATGTTTGGGAACTCACACTGCGCGATCGCTGGAGACTATATAGGTTTAATCTCTCATTAACTATTAACTCTCTGAATTAATTGTGCTTGAGATGATCTGTAAATTGTGTCTTTTTAGGTTAAATATTTTCAAAAGAGATCATTTTGACATTCCTCCGCTTTGTCACTGCTGCCACCCACTCCTCCTGCCGTTGCTGCCAAAATAAAACCTCCCTTGAAGACTTAATGCATTCTGATAATCTCAGCAATGATTCGGGTATATTGCAAGTGGAATAAAATTTAAATTGTATTTAAAAGCTAGGATAAAGTGTGGATATGAAACAATTCGAATCAGCAACACTGATGTGTTGTTGGAGGCCAAATATCACAACAATGAACTTACAATTAGTCCCTTTCTCCCCTCTACAAGCCTTTTATACTGTCTCTGTATCTTGTGGTTTAGAACTTGACTAGTTGGAACCATGGCTTTGGCTGTACTTCCAAATAGTCCTGCAGTAAAGTTGGAACATGGTTGTATACAATAACATCAGAGACAATCTAGCAATATGAAAGAACAGGCTAATAAATATATCTGCACGACACCCACTAAATATATATCCAAGCTCCTTGTGATAAGGAAGATACACAGAAGGTTCATTGCAAATGGCAGTTTGTCATAATCTTTGAAAGATGGCACTTGTCTCCATATAACACCTTGGGTTGAATGTTACAGGGTGCCATGGTCCCCGTCCCCAGCTAAAAAGTTGGAGGGAGCCCGCCCATGCTCCTAATGGCTGCCCCGCAGTAGCCTTAATTGCTTTAAGGTGAGACTTCCACCCCTCATCCCAGGAGGAAGTCCAGCCTTAGAGAGCTGCCAGCTAGTCAAAGATGACCGGCATCTTCGTAGTCCCAGCAGCACCAGCTGGGAGAGGTGGCCACTGCTGGGACTGGAGGCCTACCTGTCATGTGCCAAGGAGCCCAGGTAAGTCCAGGTCGGGAGTGAGTGGGGGAGACCAGGGAGGAAGGTTGGGCAGTGGTGGAGGGAATGATCTTTGGGAAGGGGTGCCTCCGATGAGCCCAGGGGACCACGAAAGAGGTCCCCCCTGCCCATCACTTGCCTGGCGCCAGCCCACGTAGCTAAAGCTGCTGTCTCCCTTCATGGTGTGGGCCACCCCCTGCAGCGGATAGAATACTGGCAGCAGCGGGGTGAGGCCCTTAAGTGAGGCCCTCAATAGGCCCAAGGGCAGGTGAGCTGCCTGACGCAGACAGGTCAGGGCGAGCAGGTAGACAGAGTGAAGGCTATTTGCTGTATCTTACGTGCCCCTGCCTTCAAACCTGCCAGCTGAGGAGGGTCAAATCCAGCCCCTTCTTACACAAAGAGATAACCAAAATGTCTCTAGTAATTTTTGCAGTGATTAAATCAAGCAGGGTTGGATCCACTGGAGGAACATGACCTGGGGCAGGAATTCATCTTGTGGTGGCGCAAAATGGGCAGTATTGAACCAGCTGCCCATTTTATACAACGCCTGATATTTTATTCCATTGACTGTAATGGAACAGAAAATCAGGGCTGCATATAACAGGCTGCCAATCCAATTACTGCCCTTTCATCAATGCATGGATGGTCAGTTGTTGAGTATGTTCAAGACGGAGGTGTCAGCTGTGGCTCAGTTCATAGCACCCTCGCCTTTGAATCAGAGGGTTGTGGGTTCATGTCCCACTCCCGGAAAACCAAGAACTGTGATTGTACTCGAAAGAGTTGTAATCTGTGACTGTTGATAACTCGAAAGAGTTTCAAGACAGTGATCAATAGGTTTTTTCGATACTAAGGGAATTAAGGGAATAGTGCAGGAAAGTGAAGTTGATGTATAAAATTGGCCATGATCGTATTGAATGTTAAAAGAGGCTCAAGGATTGAATGGCCTACTGCTACTCCTAGCTCTTATGTCCTGATGAAAGTTAGTAAGAGCCTTTATGATTGGACTGATCTATTTGAGGTGTTTAAAATGATGAAGGGATTCATAATCAACACAAATAAAAATCAGGAGAAATTAAGTGGCCACTTAAGCGCCTCAATTGGCCTGCAGGCCAGAAGGCCGCCCACATGCCTGCCTGCCTGCCCAGATTTGATTGGAGAGAGTTGGGAGGGCAGCGATATCTCCACCCTGCACCTTCCTACTCAATCACACAGCTACCCATCCCTTTCCCCCAGCTGCTGAACTTGCCTCCGGTGGGGCGGGCGGGGGGGTCATTAAATCCCACCCGGCGTCAGTCCATGATGAGTTGTCCAGATTGAGGTGTCAGCTGTGGCTCAGTTCATAGCGCCCTCGCCTTTGAATCAGAAGGTTGTGGGTTCATGTCCCACTCCCGGAAACCAAGAACTGTGAATGTACTCGAAAGAGTTGAATAGTACAGCTGAAAATAACAGCAAGAGAATAAGAATGAGTTGTCCAGATGGTGGTGTAACGAGGTGATTTTATTGCAGGTTATGGTTGTCAATGTACCAAATGGAAACCAGACGTACAATGTTATCACATGAACAGCAATATCAGAAAATTGTCAACCGTCTTGCTGAGTTGAGAAATCAAGAAGAAATGGTACTCCTTAGACAGTCTAAAGTAGTGGGGATGACCACAACAGGTACACACAACTACTTCTAACAGTGCTGACAAATATTCTTTTTTACTTTTGCTTGCTTTCACTTGCTACAGAAGGCAAATGTAAATTCTATTTGTTATGATATTTGCTTTGCACAGTGGACAAAGGAAAACTATAATTTTAGGTATTTTTATATGAGAGTGCTGGTTTTAACAGCATTTTATTTTCTCTTACTGTGATCTGAACTCGCTTCACATTCCTATATAAAATTTGACATAGTACATTCCAGTGGAGCATTGTGTTTACGAAAATTTCCCATTTTAGTTCTCCTCTATTACCTTCACTGAAGTATGAATGGTTTAGACAGTTAAGAAAAAATCTACACAAGCTGTGAGGAATTGGAGGTAATAGCAGAAATTCACTTTCCTGCGTGTTAACAGGATTTATCTGAAGTATATAAGCAAATCATTTATAAAACTGATCATTTTGGTCCTATATTTCAAGGATGGCACATTCTGCTTCACTCCTTCACACTGTTACACAAGGTTGTTAAAGTATTTATTTTGACTGCCATGCGAGAGATGTCCCTCGAGAATGTATTCTGAGCTCTACCTCATCTCTCGACTCTTTCATTGTTGCTAAACCATCAGACTGCTTATCCGACAACCAATACTGGACAAGCAGAAATTTCCCCCAATTAAATACTGGGAGGGCTGAAGTCATTGTTTCGATCCCTGCTCCAAGCTCTCTTCCCAGCTACTGACTCCATCCCTCTCCCCGGCAATAGTCTGAGATTAAAGCAGTCTGTTCGCAACTTTGGTGTCACATTTAACCCTGGGATGATCTTCCGTCAACATCACTAAGACCACCCATTTCCATCTCCATTAACATCTTCCAACTTTTCCCCGACTCAGTTCAGCTGCGGTTGAAACCTTCATTCATCCCTTTGTTACTTCTAGACTTGATTATTCCAATATACTCCTGGTTGCTCTCCCACATTCTACTCTCTGTCCGTAAACTTAAGGTTGCACAAAAATCTGCTTCCCGTCTCTTAACTCACACCTAGTTCCTTTCACCTGTGCTCACTGACCTACATTGGAGTGAAGCAGCATTTTGATTTTTAAACTTGCATCCTTATTTTCAAATCCCTCCATTGCCTCACCCCTCCCTATCTCTGTAATCTCTTCCGGCCCCACCACCTTCCAAGTTATCTGTGCTTCTCTAATTCCAGCCTCTTTAGCGTCCCTAATTTTAATAGCCTTCTGTTGTCTAGGTCCTAAGCTCTGAACATCCTCCCTACACCCCTCCACCTCACTTTCCTCCTTTAAGACACGCCTTAAAACCTACTGTTTAACCAAGCTTTTGATCATCTGACCTACTATCTCCTTATATGGCTCTGTGTCATATTATGCTTTGATAATGCTCCTGTGAAGTACCTTGGGGTGTTTTATTATGTTAATGGTGCTATATACATATAAGCTGTTGTTGGTTTATTTATTGCACAGATTAAAGTGTAACAACTATCTTTTTAGGTGCAGCAAAATATAGAACTGTCCTGCAGGACATTCAGCCAAAAATTGTGATTGTAGAAGAAGCAGCTGAAGTGCTGGAAGCTCATATAATCACCGTTCTTAGCTCAGCCTGTGAGCACCTCATTTTAATTGGTGATCATCAGCAGGTAAGAATTATTACGGATAAACCAGAATGGGGCTCATTTTGATTTTGTACAATAGACGAAAATGGAAAATATTGAGTTAGTTTCCCTTTTTACATCTCTTCTGATTTATATTTGTGTTGACTTTGAATCCTTTTATCATTTTAAACATCTCAATCAGATCACACCATCAACCTTCAGAACCTTAAAGGCATCTGCCCAACTTTCATAACAAAAATGGAGCAGGAGTAGGCCATTCGGCCGTTTGACCTTGCTCTACCATTCATTACGATCGTGGTTGATCTTTCAACCCAACTCCACCTTCCTGCATAATCCCCATATCTTTTAATTCCATTAGTATCCAAAAATCTATTGATCTCTGTCTTGAATATGCTCAACGACAGAGTGTCCACAGCTCTCTGAGAACTTCAAAGATGCACAACCATTTGAGTGAAGAAATTTCTTCTCATCTCAGTCCTAAATGGCCTGTCCCTTAGTCTGAAACTGTGAACCCTAATTCACACTTCCAGGTCAGGAGAAACAGCATCCAAGCATCTTCTCCATGAACTCCTAAAGAATTCTATATATTTTAATGAAATCACTTTTTAAGTCCTATATTCTCTAGAATTTAGAAGAATAATCTACTCAATCTCTCCTCATAGAACAATCACTTCATCCCAGGAATCAGTCCATTGAACCTTTGTTTAGCTCCTTCCAAGGCAACTATACCCTGCCTGAGATACAGAGACCAAAACTCAACACTGCACGCTCGGTATGGTCCAACCAAGGCCCTCTACGATTGAAGTTGGACTTCTTCACCCTTGAATTCCAATCCCTTTGAAATAAAGGTATTTTCAATACCATTTGCTTTCACCAATTGTTTTGGTGCAGAAGGAGGCCAATTGGCCCATCGTGTCAGCACTGGCTCTCCGAATGAGCAACTCACTGAGTGCTATTCCCCCATCTTCTCCCCATAACTCTGCACATTCTTCCTAATTGTTTGCTATAACTGCATGTTAATTTCAGTGAGTTGTGTACAAGGACACCCAGGTCCCTCTGAAAACCAATGTTTCCTGTCTTTCACCATTGGAAAAAAAACCCTGGTTTCTATTTTTCTTTCCGACGTGGGTAACTTCACACTCCTCCATGTTGTATTACATCTGCCATGTTCTTGTCACTCACTTAACCTCTTTGTGTCCTGCTCACAGTTTTCTTTCCTGCCTAACTTTGGCTGAATTTTTACAGGGATGGAGAGGGTCTCCAGCTTAGCCAAAATGGCACTGGAGCCGTGAACCCAATACTCACCATTTTTGATGGGTGGGGGGGGGGTAGTTTACACATCTGTGGTTCACGGAGGCTGCTGCACGTGTAAATGTACAGCTGCCTTCAAATAGGTCCAGTTTTTATCACTGGGATGTCCAAAACATGACTTGTGGGCTTTACACTTTACAGGGGAAGGTCTAAACTTACCAGAGCTACGGGACTCTTTTGGATAGGTCCAGGGACACCTTTGGGAGAGGTAATGAGACCTTTAGGGGAGGTCAAGTGCCCTTTGGGGGAGGTCAGATGCCCTTTGGGATTGTAAAAATTAGACATGAATGTGCATAAAAAGTAAACTCAATGGAACTGTCAAGCTGTCAAAACATTTACATTTCCTGCCCTTTAATTTTTTTAAAAGTCTGTAGTTTAAAAAAACAGTGCTTGCTATTTCATGCTATCTGTTGACATAAGCCTGAGGATTTGTGCTGCATGACTGATTTCACAACCTAACATTATCACAATGGGGTATCTGTCAATTCAGAGTTTGATTGGCAGCTCCAACTGGTTATAAATTCTTTGATGTAGGGTAATGAATATAAATGCTTGTTTTTATAAGGGATTAAGTATCTGAAGGAAATGTTTGTTTTTATAAGAGATTCAGTAGTTAAAGGAATTTAAATATAGTGAATGGATTTTTAATCAGTGTTTTTTAATAGCGAAGTCATCAATAGACACTTAAAACTTCATTTTATTTCATCTCAGCATGGATACTGACTGAGTTGGCGTGGAGGGTGTAAAGGCAAAGGGTCGTGGTTGGAGACATGAGTTGTCACTAAGTTGGCATAGGGGCTATAAAATGCCATGGGGTGGGTAGAGGGGCATAAGTTGGCATGGGGGTATGAGAAGCCATGGGGTTGAGTTGGCATAGATGGGGCATGGATAGTGTGAGAGGGGGGAGGGATAGAGGGCTGTTTTTTGTTTTATTCTTTTTCTTACAAATCCCAGGGCACCGAGGCTGGGCCTTTCACTCAGCCTGCCTCTTCACCCGGCTACACCTGTGGCTCCCTCCGCACTATTTCCAGGTGTGGCGGGCTCGTTGCCCATTAACACCCCACCACCACAGGGACACCTTCTCCCGAGTTGGCCTTGTGGAATTGGGAATTTTCCCGACTCTACGCTCCCAACTTGGGAGCAAAACTCCAGGCCTCTGTATCATCAGAAACTTGGATATGTTATGCTTAGTCCCCTCATCTTAGTCATTGGTAGAGATTGTAAATAGCTGAGGCCCAAACATTGTTCCATGTGATACCCCACTAGTTACAGCCTGCCAACATGAATTTGACCTGATTATTACTCTTGTTTTCAAACTTCCATCCATGCGAATATATTAACCCCAATACCATGAGGCCTCAGTTTGTTCAATAACCTCATGTGTGCCACCTTATCGAATGCTTTTTGAAAATCCAAATACACTACATCCACAGGTTTCCCTTTATCTACCCTAGTAGCTACATGCTCAAAAAACTCTAATAGGTTTGTAAAACAGCATTTCTTTCTCATAAATCTGTGTTGGCTCTACCTAATCATATTATGATTTTTCTTTTAAATTAATGGGCAGAAATTTGGGGATGCGCTCTCATTCCTCCCAATTTTCCCTTCATTGCCACTGGCAGGTGATTCAATAGCGCCAAGTATTCAAACAGGTATATATTTACCTCAAAAAGACTTATGGCATTACTGGCTTGTGTCACCCTTGGTTCATTGGTAGCACACTCCCTAATGAGTCCTAAAGTTGTAGGTTCAAGTCCAACTTCAGAGATTTGAGCATATAATCAAGGCCGACTCTCCAGTGTAGTACAGAAGGAGTGCTGCGCTGTGGAGGTGCCGAATTTCAGATGAGACTATAAATTGAGACCCAATTTGCCTTTTTAGCTGGATGGAAAAGATGGAAAAGCAGGGGAGCCTTCCCCAGTGTCTTGGCCAATATTTATTCCACAAGCAATATCACTAAAACAGATTATCTGGTCATTATCACATTGTTGTTTGTTGGAGTTTGCTGTGCTCTAATTACCTACCAAATTTCTCTACATTACAATAGTGAGTATTCTTCAGAAGTACTTCATTAGCTGTAAGACACTTTGGGGTGCTCTGAAGTCATGAAAGGTGCTATATTAATGCAAATCTGTTGTTTCTTTCTAATTCTTATTGGTTCACCTTCAGTGAGACAAACCTGAATTGTGTCCTATCCGTATGTAATTAATCCCCTGTTCAGTTTTGAAGGTTGGCAAAGGAGGAGTTGCTCATGTTGCAATTTGCTAGCACCGCAGATTCAATCAGTCCCATCTTACAAAATTTTGGTGACCCCCCCTGTTTTATCACTTTCTAATTGCAGCTTCGTCCAACTGCGACTGTGTATGAACTTGCGAAAAGTTTCAACTTGGACGTTTCCTTGTTTGAGCGGCTGATAAATATGAATGTGGAGTTTGTCCGGCTCGATTATCAAGTGAGTTTCGCAATCTGGTAACCGCTGGCAATTCAACTAATACTCCTGAGAGTCTAATTCTTCATTCCACATTTGTCTCCCTTGACATGAAACTATATTGCCATTACAACTTTTTTCCTTTCTGTTTTTAAGCATTATTTATGTCCTTTCTTGCTGAACTTATGTTCTCTACCTGGAAGGGAGGAAGGAGGGACAAGAGAGGTCAGGAAACATAGGCCTGCTTTTGGGCCTCCTCCACTTATCTGAGATCTAAGTCAGAAGATCTGATACTGAGGTGCCATTTGCCAATGTCTAAATTTTAAGTCTCTAGTATTTGTCCTCAATTCAACATTGTCAAGTCTTATCTGAGTTAAATGGCACTTTAAGTTTATTGTCTAATCAGCAATACAGACCTTTGGTATGAATTGCCAGTGACTGTATGAACAACTGCACAGCACAAGATGGGCAAATCTTCATTATCCAACACCATATTTCAATGGATTGAAAATTGGATGGGTTCTACAACCTCAGTAAGCAACAAGGAAAAATGTTGAGGCCTGTGGTAAAAGAGCAGTAGAGTGAAACTAATATAGTTCTTTCAATGAGCCAGCACATTCACAATGGACTGGATGGATTCCTTCTGTGCTAATGATTCTAGGAACAGCATCACAGCCTAGGCAAAGACAAAAATGTAGCTGATGATCTCTTGTTTTCAGTACTGAGGCCTTGTTTAAAATGAATTACGTCCTCTCCTATCCCCTACCTCATGACTATCAGTGGATGAATGCAGTGTGTGTAGTTGAATCTCTTATCTCAGCTGAGATCTGGCTGACCACCATATTATTTCATGAGATGTGGGCATCACCACATTGTTGCCATTCCTAACTGCCATTTCAGCGGGCAGTTAGGAGTCAACCAGATTGCTGTAGTCATATGTAAGCCAGACTAGGTAAGAGTGGCAGATTTCCTTCCCTACATTAGTGAGCTGGCAGGTGTTTATGACAATGCATGATTTCATGAAAGTATTGTGCATTGAAGGTTTTTTTTTAAAGTGTTCACAATGATATTTTTTTGATCTGGCTATTTTTCTTAAATTGTCAAGACTTTTGTGTGTCACTTGTTCTTAGGTTCTTCTTTCTAGGTGTGTAACTCTGTTAATTATGTCAGGGCGTGTCCTTTTTATTCACAACAATCTGCATGAATCTCACTGTTATACTTTTCTCTTCCTTGCTCAGCATCGAATGCGCCCTGAAATCGCAAAACTGATAACTCCACACATCTATGACAAGTTGGAAAATGCAGAGTCTGTGAAGCTGTATGAAAACATCAAGGTAACTTTTACTCTAAACTCATGAAGCATTTTGTGTCCGACTGAGACCACCTCTCCAGAAGATATATGACTAGGTTTTCCACAGCTACTGTGCTGGAACACAAATTAAAGAGGTGATGGGTATTAGATAATCATAATCACACCATAAACACAAGTCTAAGCTGTGCCTCAATTGGTAGCACTCTCACCTCTGAGTCAGTAGGTTCAAGACTCACTCAAGAGACTCAGGGCAACGTTTTCCCCCCGTCGGGGGGGAATGTGTGGGCGGGGGCGGGCAGGTTCCCGATGCCATTTTAAGTAGGCGGGCCAATTAAGGCCCGCCCAGCATGACGTCCGCCAGGAAGCGCTATGCTCTCCCTGTGCGGGCGGGGGGGGGGGATTCCCTGAGCCGGGAGTGCGCTCTTTGTGCATGCGCGCGAAAGGGCACACAGATCTCCCTGAGGCAAAGTGCTGCCTCAGGGAGATTGGCTCAGATTTGAAACTTCAAATAAAGATGAGAAAAAAATCTTTGCTGCCATGTTCCCTCATGTGACACTGTCACTTGAATTGGGACATGTCCATAACTTTTATTTTGAAATATTCTGAGATTTTTAAATCACTCCAGAAACCTCACCCCACCCGTGGATGAGGTTTCATGTTTTTTCTGAAGCCCGCCAGGGCTCCCAGCCTGCCCACCAACCTTAAGGTTGGATGGGCAGGTCCATTAATGATTTCAATTAGTTTTTTAGTGGCTTTAATAGGCTGTTGACAGGTCGGTGGGCGCGCAGCTGACTTGGTTAGCTAGTCCATTACCATTACGCCACCATCTCCCCCTTTTTCCAGGGATAATTTAATTTTATTCAGGATAAATTTCACAGCTGAGCCAAGGCTACTGTACCATGGGTCACTCAGATGTAGGTGGTGGGGTTGTGGGTTGGGTGGGGGGGGAGGAGGTTGGTGGGGGGGGGGGGGGGCGTGGTTGCAGGAGAGAGAGAGATTAGGAAAGCAATGATGGTAGAGGATTAGTTAGCTGTTTCTGTAAATGCATATATGATTCCAGGATGGTATGTTGCCTCTCTGGTGTCAGGTTCAAGGATGTCACTGAGTGGCTGAAGAACATTCTGAGGAAGGAGGGTGAACAGCCAGAGATCGAGGTCCTTATTGGTACCAATGACAAAGGTAGAAAGAGAAATGAAGTCCTGCAGGCAGATATTAGGGAGCTAGGAAAAAAAAATAAAAAGCAGGATCTCAAAGATAGTAATCACTAGATTGCTCCTGGTGTCACGCACTAGTGAGTACAGAAATAGAAGGATAGTGCAGATGAATGTGTGGCTGGGGAGATGGTGCAAGACGGGGGGGCTTTATATTCCTGGGGTCTTGGGGCCAATTCTGGGGAGGTGAGATCAGTACAGGCTGGACTCCAGCAGAGTTGGGACCAATACTGTAGTGAGGAGGGTTGCTTGTACTGTTGGGGAGGGTTTAAACTAGCTTAGCAAGATGATGAGAACCTAAGCATAGATTCAGAAGGGACAGAAGCAAAGCTGGAAGTGGAAGTCAGAAAATTAGTAAGTGAGTATCGGAAGCTAGAGGAAACAAAGGCTAAAAAATAGATGGCAATGGAGTTGTTCAGTGGTTAGTGGTTTATAGTTCAATGCAAGGAATCCAGTGAATGAAGAAAATTAACTGCGGGCACGGACACTTGCAAGTGTGCCATCAAAGCTATAAATGAAACATGGCCTAAAGAAGGGTCGTAATTGCTGCTCAAAATTCCTGGTTACAGAATTTTCGGACTGGATAGAGAGGGACATATAAAAAGGATGGATGGCCACAGTGTTAGTTAAAGAAACAATCACGGCTATGAAGATGGATGATATGCTAGAAGGATCATCAAATGAGGCCATATATGTTGAACTGAGGAATAAAAAAAATAGAGCAGTTACAGCTTGGGGAGTGATTGCCAAACAATCAAAGGGAAATGAAAGAGCAAATATGTAGTCAAATTTCTGAGAAGTCCAGAAACAATAGGGAAGTAAGTTAAGGGATTTCAACAAGCCTAGTATTAATTGAGATATATCAGTGTAAAAGGTACAGAGGTCACAGAATTCTTAAAATGCATGCAGGAGAACTGTTTTAGCCAGTACATAACAAGCCCAACAGGAGAAGGGGCAGCTCTGGGCTTAATTTTAGGGACTGAAACTTAACAGCGGGAGAACATTTTGGTGGTAAAGATCATGCGCCCAATTTTCTCCTTTGAGGCAGGACTCGGGGGTAAGGTCATTTCCCAGCATCACAATCCCGCCTCCTGAGTGTCTGTGCCCACCCACCACATTTTCACCCTCCACAGTTGGGGGCAGGATGGAGTCAGGACTGCTGCCTCCCAAAGCAGGGCGGAAGTGGAAACAGAGGCAGGCAGATGCCAAGGTCTGCCTCCATTCATTGGGAGACTGGCCCAGTTTTGTAGAGGTCCAATATCCTCCCATGCCCAATCATCCAGTATCCACTATGTATAGAACTCTTGAGCCCTATAATAATATTGGGAAGTCTTTGAGATGCTCATAAAAGTGTCAAAATAAACAGTCATTCTAAAACCACTTAAAATTCCTATTAAATGTTCATTTAACTGTCAGATAAACAAACTGATAATTCCCTTCACAACTGTATCAACAATCCCTGTTGAGCTGAATCCATTAGTGGGGTTTGGAAGTCAGCCAACCGTTCATAATGGGATTCCATTGCACAGCACCATAAACAAAACCTCCAAAGCTGAATACATTAAAACTGTTGAAGTTAATGAAAGAATTCAGCCATCTGATCAAGCTTTAAAGCAGTGGAACATATGTCTGAGCAGTCAGTCAAAGAGCTCACCCATCAGTTCAAACTTTAAAGCAATGGAACACCTGTCAGGGCACAACTGACACAGTCAAATCTGAATACCTCTATTATTCAATGCAGAAGAGCACTTTATTGATTGGATAATGTACTCTAATGCATCTGAAGACTTTTCTACTTTCACTGAGTTGGTCAACTTAATGGTCACTTACCTTTTAAAAACAAAGCCCTATAATCAATCACTACATTAAAGACATATTTAACGTATACAGGATTACATTATAACATGTGAAATTTTCAACACCTTTTGAACTTACCTGTCAAAAGATTTCTGACTCCAGACTAGGAGGACCCCCGTGGTTCACGAAACCTCTGAGCTGGTGTGAACCACATCACCTGCAGAAATCGACTTGACTCGGGGGTTGATGAAGTGCCCACCCTCATAATGGAGCCTGCTGTGCATGGGCTTGTGACCCGCCCCATCTCTCATGCCACTCAAACTCATCAGTGGCGGGAATGGGGGCAGGAGTTCCACAGGTGGGACCTGCCCGCCTCTTTTTCCATCTGCCAGATGTGGGTCTGCCCTGTAAGGGAATGGGAAAATTTGGCCTCCTAATTCAGTTAAGTTTTGCATGGTTATGGAAAAGAAGAAAGGTAGACCAAGAATAAAAGTTTTAAATTGGGGAAGGCCAATTTGACTAAGCTGAGATGTAATTTGGAAAAAGTGGACAGGAAACAGTTTCTTGAAGGGAAATCAGTATCAGAGCAGCAGGAGGCATTCAAGGAGGGACTAGAGGGAGTTCAAAAAAATTATGTTCCCACAAAGAAAAAAAGCTTGACGCCCAAATCTAGACCTCCATCTGAGGTAGAATGATAAAGGGAAGCTATGTCAGGTACTGAGGGCTCAGTACTGTAGAAAGCCAAGAGGAGTATAGAAAGTGCATTGGTGAAATTAAAAAGGAAATTGGGAAAGCAGAGAGGGAGCATGAAAAAATATTGATGAATAAAATCAAGGGAAAAGCAAAGATAAAAGTTGTTTGAAGGTTTTCATGGTGAAAGTAGTAACATTGAGTAAGACAATTTTACGGTTGCACCTTGTATAAGTCCTCGTAAATTTGCTCTGAAAGAGCAGTTGTCACCTTAAGAGTTCCTTAACAAAACTGATAGGCTTCAACATTTCGAGCTGCATAATCCGCCCGTCAAATAGAGGGGTGACTGGAATAGGTGACAGGCGGAATACACTGCTCCACATTTTATACTGCTCCATGATTATGTTTGCAGAACACCTTCGCTCAGTCCACAAGCATGACCTAGACCTTCCTATCGCTTGCCATTTAAACACACCATCCTGCTCTCATGCCTACATGCCCATCCTTGACCTGCTGCAATGTTCCAGTGAAGCCCAGCGCAAACTGGAGGAACAGCACATCATCTTCCGATTAGGCACTTTACAGCCTTCCGGACTTAACATTGAGTTCAACAACTTCAGACCATTAACTCTCTCCTCCATCTTGACTCCTGTTTTAATCCAATTTTTAATTAATGGATTTATTTTTTATTGACTTTTTAAAATTTATTTTTATTCGTTTATTTATGTTCATTTTTTAAATCCTTTTTTCCCCCAACCTCCCCTCCCTCCACAGGGCCATCTGTCACTTGTTTCTATGTTGTGCGTTCACAGAGCGCTGACTCTTGTTCTGCTAGTAACACCTTCTGCTATCTACCTTTGTGTCACTATCAGGACCTTCTTTACTCTTTACCACTACCATTAACACTCACTTTGTCTTGTGTCCATGACATCTTTGTCAATCTCTCCTTAGCTGTCACCTATCCCCGACCTTCTGTCTTGTTCCACCTGTTCCACCCCCTCTTAAACAGTATAAAATCCATCACATTTCTACTTCTCTTCAGCTCTAAAGAAGTCAAATGGACTTGAAACGTTAACTCTGTTTCTCTCTCCATAGATGCCGCCAGACCTGCTGAGTTTTTTTCTCCAATAATTTATATAGATTTTTCTTTTTCCGTCTATTTCCATTATTTTTAAATGTATTTCCATCCATTGTTTTATCTCTACCTTTTAGCCTATTTCGATTCCTTCACCCCACCCCACCCCCACTAGGGATATCTGTACTTTGCTTGTCCTGCTTTCTACCCTTAATTAGCACATTCCTTAGATAATATCACCACCTTCAACACCTCTTTGTCCTTTTGTCTATGACATCTTTTGGCTATCTCCACCTATCACTGGCCCTCAGAGGATCCAGCTCTACTTGTCCCACCCCCCCTTAAACCAGCTTATATTTCACCTCTCTTCTATTTTTACTTAGTTCTGTTGAAGAGTCATACGGACTCAAAACGTTAACTGTATTCCTCTCCGCAGATGCTGCCAGACCTGCTGAGTTTTTCCAGGTATTTTTATTTTTGTTTTGAGTTTTTCCAGCGTTTGCTGTTTTTATTTCCGATTTCCAGCAGCTGCAGTATTTTGCTTTTATCATAGATTGAAAATAATTGGCAGAAGGATTAGAGGAGAATTAAAAGGGAATGTTTTCATCCAGATGGTGGTGGAGGCCTGGAGCTCACTGCCTGAAAGGGTGGTGGAGATAGAAGCCCACATCACATTTAAAAACAAAATTTGGATATGCACTTGCATACAGACCAAGGGCTGGAATGTGGGACTCGGCTAGATAGCTCTTTCTTGACCGGCACAGACACAATTTTTAAAAATTATTCTTTCATGGGACATGGACATTGCTGGCAAGGCCAGCATTTGTTGCCCATTTCTAATTGACTTTGATAAGGAGATAGTGAGCTGCCTTCTTGAATAACAGCAGTCCATGTAGGGTAGGTATTCCCATGGTGCTGTTCGGAAAGAAGTTCCTGGATTTTCATCCAGTGATAGTGAAGGAACAGTGATTTGTTTCCAAGTCAGGATGTTTCATGGCTTGGAGAGGAACTTGCAGGTCGTGGTGTTCCTAGGCACCTGCTGCCCTTGTCCTTCTAGGTGGTAGAGAACATAAGAAATAGGAACAGGAGTAGACCATTTGACCCCTCAAGCCTGCTCCACCATTCAATAAGATCATGGTTAATCTTCTTGTGTTTCGGTTCCACATTCCCATCTAACCCCAATAACCTTAGATTCCCTTGCCTAACAAGAATCTACCTCTGCCTTAAAAAATATTCAATGACCCCGCCTCCACCACCTTCTGAGGCAGAGAATTCCAAAGTTGCACAACCCTCTGAGAGAAAAAATTTCTCCTCATCTCTGTCCTAAAAGGGCGACCCCTAATTTTAAAACAGTGCCCCCTACTTCTGGACTCAACCACAAGAGAAAACATCCTTTCGACGTTGACCTTGTCAAGGCCATTCAGGATCTTGTATACTTCAATCAAATCACCCCTCACTCTTCTAAACTCCAATGAGAACAAGCCCAGTCTGTCCAACCTTTCCTCATAAGACAACCCACTCATTCCAGGCATCAATCTAGTAAACCTCCTTTGAACCGCCTCCAATGCATTTACATCCTTCCTTAAGTAAGGAGCCCAAAACTTCATACAGTATTCGAGGTGCAGTCTCACCAATGCCCTGTATAACTGAAGCATAACATCCTTACTTTTATGTTCAATCCCCCTTGTAATAAAGGATAGCATTCCATTAGCCGCCTTAATTACTTGCTGTACCTGCATACTAACTTTTTGTGACTCGTACTAGAACACCTAGATCCCTCTGCACCTCAGAATTATGCAGCCGTTCTCCATTTGAGTAACACTCTGCTTTTTTGTTCTTCCTGCCAAAGTGAACAACTTCACATTTTCCCACATTAAACTCCATTTGCCAGATCTTTGCCCACTCACTCAACCTATCTACATCCATCTGCAACCTCATGTCCTTTTCACAACATACTTTCCTACCTATCTTTGTGTCATCTGCAAATGTAGCTACCATGTCTTCACTCCCCTCATCTAAGTCATTGATGTAAATCGTAAAAAGTTGAGGCCCCAGTACAGACCCCTGTGGGACTCCACTCGGCACATCCTGGCAATCAGGAAAAGACCCATGTATGCGTACTCTCTGCTTTCTGCCAGCCAGCCAATCTTCAATCCATGCTAATATGTTACCTACTACACCATGCACTTTTATTTTCCATAATAATCTTTGATGTGGCACTTTATCAAATGCCTTCTGGAAATCCAAGTACATTATGTCTACAGGCTCCCCTTTATCCATTGTGCACGTTATTCCTTAAAAAAAAAACGCCAATAAATTGGTTAAACATACTTTTCCTTTTACAAAACCATGCTGACTCTTCCCAATTACTTTGCGCTCTTCTAAGTGCCCAGCTATAACCTCCTGAATGATTCTAATAACTTCCCCATGACAGACATCAAGCTAACTGGCCTATAGATTCCTGATTTCTGCCTCCCTCCCTTCTTGAATAGAGGGGTTATATTTGCTACTTTCCAATCTGATGGAACCTTTCCAGAATCTAGCAAATTTTAGAAAATTAACACCAGCGCATTGACTACCTCATTAGCCAGCTCTTTTAAGACCCTAGGATGTAGTCCATCGGGACCCGGAGACTTGCTAACCTGCAGCTCCATCAATTTACTCAGTACCATTCACCAAGTTCCTTTCTCCTGTTCACCTCCTGATTTGAATCTATTACTGGAATGTTTCTTGCATCCTCTATAGTGAACACAGAAGCAAAATATTTGTTCATTTCTTCCACCATTTCCTTATTATCTATTACTAACTCCCCACTATCACTCTTTAGAGGGCCAATATTCACTTTACTTACTCTTTTCCTTTATAAATACCTGTAAAAACTCTTGCTATCCGTTTTTACATTTCTAGCTAGCTTCCTTTCATACTCTAATTTATTTCTCTTGATTAACCTTTCAGTCATTCTCTGCCGTTCTTTATATTCTGTCCAATCATCTGTCCTGCCACTCATCTTTGTGGAGTTGTATGCGTTTTCCTTAAATTTGACGCTTTCCTTAACATCTTTAGTTAACTACGCATGGTGGGTCCTTCCCTTAGAATTTTTCTTTATAGTAGGAATGTACTTATTCTGAATAGTCTGAAATATGCCCTTAAATGTTTGCCACTGCTTCTCTATTGAGTTGTCCTCTAGCCTAGTTTCCGAGTTCACTTCAGCTAGCTCAGTTTTCATCCCCACATAGTTGTCCTTATTTAAGTTTAAGATACTAGTCTTAGACCCGCTCTTTTCCCTTTCAAACTAGATGTAAGATTCAATCATATTGTGGTCGGTGCTACCTAACGGTGCCTTTACTCTGAGGTCATTAATTAATCCTGTCACATTACACAATACCAAGTCTAATATAATTTGCTGTCTGGTTGGATCCAGAACATGCTGCTCTAAGAAACTATCTTGAAAGCATTCTAAGAACTCCTCACTCAGGCTACTACTGCCAATCTGATTTTTCCAGTGTATGTGTAGATTAAAGTCACCCATGATTATTGCCATTCCTTTATTACAAGCAACAATATTTTCTCATGAGTACTTTGTCCTACACCATGGCTACTGTTAGGGGGCCTGTAGATCACTCCCACTAATGACTTTTTTCTCCTACTATGCCTCATCTCCACCCAAACCTGATTCTATATCCTGATCTCCTGAACCAAGGTCATCTCTAACTATTGCACCAATGCTCTCTTTGATTAACAGTGCTACCCCTCCGCCTTTACCTTGCTTCCTATTCTTCTTGAATGTCATGTACCCTTCAATATTAAGGACCCAATCTTTGTCTTCCTGCAGCCACATCTCCATAATTGCTATCAGATCATATTTATTTACTCCAATGTGGGCCATCAATTCATTTACTTTGTTATGAATGCTATGTGCATTCAGATAGAGAGCCTTCAGTTTTGACTTTTTCGTTACCTTTGTAATATCTAGTCTTGATTGTTGATGTATTCCTAGGATTTTTCTCTCTGTCCCTTCCTGCCATTCTCTGACCCTCATTTCTCATATTACTATTTTGCTCTGCTGCCTTGACTCTACACCTTGAATTGCTACCTCTACCCAAGCTTGATCCCTCACCCCTCTTGTTTAGTTTAAAACTCTCTCTACTTCCCTAGTTATCTGATTTATGAGGACACTCATCACAGTACGGTTCAGATGTAAACTGTCCCAATGGTACAGCCCCCATTTTCCCCAGTACTGATGTCAGCGCACCACAAACCGGAACCCACTTCTCCCACACCAGCCTTTGAGCCACGCATTCATCTCTCTAATCTTATACAGATTGTTTCCTTCTGTGCTATAAGTTTTATATTTCTATGACTAACCTCTATTCTGGAATAGTATTATTAATCCCAGTCAGATTCAAAATACTGTTATATGACGGTAATGATAAAAGCTATCCAACTAGCCTCACTCCACTGTTATTTCCCCATAGCTCAGCAAATATTTCCTTTTCAAGTACATACAGAGGGAGACGGTGACGTCGTGGTAATGTCACTGAACTAGTAAGCCAGAGGCCCAGGCTAATGCTTGGGGACAAGAGTTTAAATCCTATCACGGCAGCTGGTGGAATTTAAACTAAATTAGTTATCAGGAATTGAAAAGGTAGCCTGAGCAATGGTGACCATGAACCCATTGTCGATTGTCATAAAAAAACCCATCTGGTTCACCAGTGCCCTTTAGGGAGGGAAATCTGCTGCCCTTACCTGGTCTGGCCTACATGTGACTCCAGACCCACAGCAATGTGGTTGAATCTTAACAACCCTCTGAAATGGTGTGGCAAGCCAGATGGTTGAAGGGCAATCGGGGATGGGCAACAAATGCTGGCCTTTCCAGAGACACCCACATCCCAAAGAGAGAAAAAATAAATTTTTTAAAAGTTCAATTCCTTTTTCAAAGTCACTTTTGAATCTGCTTCCATCACGTTTTCAGGCAGTCCATTCCAGATCCTCAAAACTCGCAGCATAAAAATAATTCTTCTCATCTTTCCCCTAGTGCTTCCGTCACATATTGTAAGTCTGTGCATTCTGGTTACTGATCTCTCTGCCAGTTCAATTCTATCAAACCCCTTTGCGTTTTGAGTACCTACTAAGTTTTCCCTTAACCTTCTATTTAAGGAAGACAATCCCAGTTCTCTTGGGCAGAATCTTGTGCTCTCGTTATTGGGGAGCATGGAGGTGGCAAGGGCATGTAATTCGGTGGGATGGTGGCTTATCTGAACAACCCTGCCTTCCGGCCACTGCCAGAATTAAGTTCTGGATGAAAAGACCCACGGTCAACCTTTCCTCCCCATTGCCTGTTGAGGTCCTTAAGTGGCCAATTAGTGACCACTTAAAGGCCTCATTCTTCCATCACTGGTATTAATCCAGCTGCAAGTGGGCCTGTCACTATGTGGCATGCACAACAGGTAAAACTGTGTGGCCAGCTTGTCACCTCTGGGGTACGGGGGGGGGTGGAAGAATCAAAGGCAGTCAGTGCCTGAGCAATGGACTCAACATCATTTGGGGGGTGGTGGGACGGACTGGGAGCCACCTTGCTGCCGAGCCCCCTACACCTCTACCCCTGCAACACACACCCTTCAAAAGCACACCCATCCCCCTTATATTACTTACCTGTGGTCTGGGATGCTCTGCGATCCTGGGACACTGGCAGGTGTCCTTCTTGCAGCTAGGGCCTCCCCACTGATGCTGCTGAGCACAAGAGCTGCCAGCCAAACTGAGGCCGGCAGCTCTCAGTAGATGAGTCTTCTGCCCACGAGGTCTTGATTCCAGGGGAAAGCCCATTGCTGGCCTTGCCACTGCCTGATTGGCTTGAGGTTCAGAGGGCCTTCCCGAAAAGAGGCAGTGCAGGTCTCTCCCCTGCTCTCCAGCCAGCATGCAAGACCCACCCAGGCCAATTATTTCCCAGTTTTTACCGTTTTTTTTTTTCTTTCTGGGCCCCAACACCTCAACAAGATTCCGCCCATCGTCTCTTTATCCCCCTCAAGTTACACACTATCGTGACTTGTACATAAATCACTATTCTTTACAAGCCACTCGGTCAAAATCCTGGACTTCCTTACTTAACAACTGTGATGAGAGTTCCTTCACTGCATGCACTGCTGTGGTTCAAGAAAGTGGCTCACTATGTTTTTAAGGATAATTCGGGCAGTAAATGCTGGCCTTGGCATCGACACCCACATCCTGTGATTGAGTAAAAAGTAATGTGAACTCACTCACCCGAGTACCATTCTGGTAAACCTTCTTTGAATCTTTCCAAGGCCTCGTTATGTTTCCAACTTAGGCTCCCAACAGAAAGTACAAACTGTCGAAACTAGCCCTTATCTCACAATCCTAAATGTTAACTTCACCCAAATATTAAAAACCCTTTCTCTTTTTTTTTTAAATTAGGGAATCTCAACCAGCCTCTACTTTATTGACCATCAGCAGCAGGAGAATATGATCAAGGAAGGAAAAAGCTTTCACAATGCACATGAAGCTCTGTTCGTGAAGGCCCTTTGCAATTATCTCATCCAGCAAGAATATGAACCATCGCAGATAACGATTCTTACCACCTACTCAGGACAGTTGCTTTACTTAAGGAAGATAATGCCAAAAAATCAATTTAATGGTGTTCAGGTCTGTGTGGTGGACAAATACCAAGGGGAAGAGAATGACATAGTGATTCTGTCACTCGTTCGAAGCAATCCACAGGGTGTGGTAGGGTTTCTGCGGATACCAAACCGTGTCTGTGTAGCTCTGTCTCGGGCAAGGAAAGGCTTCTACTGCATAGGCAACATGAGTATGTTGTCAAGCAAAGTCCCGCTGTGGAGGGAAATAGTTGGCTGGCTACGCAGCAGTGGCAATATAGGTCCCGCACTGAGATTGCGCTGCCAAAACCATCTGAGAAACGACACTTTGGTGTCGACTGCTGACGATTTTAGACGGGCTCCTGAGGGAGGGTGCTCCCTGCCTTGTAACATCCGACTGAAATGTGGCCATGCATGTGCCTCTCTTTGCCATCCTTCTGACCTGGAGCATGAGCAGTATAAATGTCTCAAACCCTGTCAGGTCCTCTGCGAGCAGGGACACAGATGTCCTAACCTTTGCTCTGACCCGTGCAACAAGTGTAACTTCAAGGTGACCAAAGTTATCCCTCAGTGCGGCCATGAGCAACAGGTGTCCTGCTCCGTTCCACTGGAAACGTTCATCTGCCAGGAAACCTGCAGCAAAAACATTGGCTGTGGCCACCAGTGCAAGAGGCGCTGCGGGGAGTCCTGCACCAAGAAGTGCCCCGCAAAGGTCAAGGTCACGTTGAGGTGTGGTCACGAGAGGCAGGTGCTGTGCCACTTGCAGAAGGACACCGAGTTTACCAGTGGAACCTTGCTGTGCCACCAGACATGCAGGGTGCAGCTGGCGTGTGGCCATTCCTGCCAGGCCACCTGCAACGAGTGCGCTGGCGGGCGACTCCATGTACCCTGCAGCTCTCCGTGTGGGCGGACATTGATCTGCTCTCACGTGTGCGGCAAGAACTGTTCCACAGAGTGCCCTCCTTGCGGCAGGGCCTGTGAGAACCACTGCCCGCATGGCAAGTGCCCAAAGGCGTGTGGCGAGCTGTGCGTGCCCTGCGTGAAGCCCTGCGGATGGGCCTGTCCACATTCCCGGTGCACGAGGCTGTGCCATGAGCCTTGCAACCGGAGGCCCTGTGATAGGCCGTGCAACCAAAAGCTTCAGTGCGGGCACCCGTGTATTGGCCTGTGCGGGGAGCCATGCCCCAGCAAGTGCCGTGCGTGCGATGATGCTGAAGTCACTGAGATATTCTTTGGAGGGGAAGATGAACCTAATACCAGGTTTATCCAGCTGGAAGACTGCCATCACATCTTTGCAGTGTGCGCATTTGATGACTGGATGCAGCAGCCTGAAGGTGATGGGTCTGAGGCAAAGCTCAGCCTTTGCCCCAAGTGCTCAACACCAATTCGAAGGAATGTGCGCTATGGGAACATCATCAAGAGCACTCTGGCTAAAATAGAGACAGCCAAAGCAAAGATCTTGGGAGATAAAGAGGAGCTGAAAAGCAGGAAGAAAAGTCTCGAGCAATTTCTGGACGCGAAGAAGGCATTGTTCGACTGTTATCTGACAAAAGCCCTGGACCTGCAGCTCGAGCTGCAAGAGCCAAACACAAATTTGCACAAGTTGGCCATCATCAGACATAAGATCAGCCTCCTTTCCAAAATTGCTGAATTGAAATCCAAAGGAAATGAGCTACTGGAAGAACAGAGAGCAAAGATCCAGGATGAAATGGATTTGCAGGTAAACTGGATCATGAAAAGCAGAGTTCAGTTCACTGATCAAGACCTTGCAAGCATTGAACGAGAAATATCAAAGTTAACCCATCTAAATGACATATACTTAATTCAGAACTCGGTGCAAAAGCAAAGGAAACTGTTTGATCTAACATCGCAGTTCACAATCGGAGAGCTTCTGCAAGAACTTGAAGGTGGGAAAGCAAAGTACGAGGAGAAATGGTTGCAAGAAAATGTCGATAGATTGAAAAAGAAATATCCCTTAACAGGAGGAAAGTGTTAAGCCTACTGAGACTTGTTGCTGTAAAACTGACGCATTTAATGCATTTGGTGATTGATCAGCAAGTGCGTAAAATATGATTTTGGAATTAGCAGAAAAAAATTAGCATCTTTACAAAGGCAACCAGGATAGCTTCAGAAATGACTAACGTGCTATAAAATTACTCAGGATTTATGCTTCAACTAAATTGCTAATGGTTTGGGTTGTAAATTAAAATGCTGCAACCATGTCATACACAGTCACCACTAGCTATGTCAGAGTGTGTATATAACGACTAAGTGCTGGGTTTAAGCAATGATCCAGCTTCTCTTTCCTGTTGCACCCCCTAAAACCCAGCCCCCGCCGCCCCCAATAATACAGGTAAATATTGATAGTGTGGCACTCAGCCTTACAGAGCGGGAAGCTGGAGTTCGCAGATTCAGCTGATGAGCATTGGTAAGGCAGTATGCCTCTTCAGTGAGTGGAGGAGAGGAATTAGCCTTGGTGAGAATAGGAGGAAGGGCTGTGGCAGTAAGTGCCAGCAGGTTGAATGCAAAGGATGGACAACTGTGAAATTGCACTATGGCATGATCTTCTGGGTAACAGCTAGAAAGGGAGGAAGCAGAGAACGATTTGAGTCTGCACCATCTGCTTCTGTGGGATAATACATCATGTCTGTCTGAGATTCTAGGAGCAAATAGAAGCTCTTTGTGATATTCTTAATACAAGGAAATAATCCCAAGTGCAGTTTATTTTAATAGTAATATAGGCCTCAATGTTTGGCATAAAATGGTCATTGTAAGAGCAGTTTTCAGTCACAGTGTCGTACTAGAGTATCCTTTCCTGTGTAGATTCCTGACGTGAAATTGTTATCACATTGCATCTGTTGTTACAAAGTATGTCTTTTTTTTTAAAATCCCTGTTTGACAGCAAGAACATTTGAGATTTATACGTCGAAATATAACAAGCCTGCATGCCATGCTTCTTGGTAATATTATAACCTTTATTTTTTTTGGCTGTATCATTTTTCTTTAAAAGAATCCTGTTGCATCACTTTGAAGTAAAATCATAAATGCTATCTTGTATGCTTTAGGGCTAGCTCATTTATCTTGTAATTATGGATTAAAATAAAAATCTTGAACCAAACTTTGCATCCTGCATTTTGTTTTCAAACTAGCTTGTACAATGTTATGGTTTAGTCATGGGTTTAGGCACAATAAATTTAGGTTTATCCACTCCAAAGTGACTATAAAGCACTTTTGGCGAGTTAGAGAAGTCATAAAATAATGGATGAATACAACCCAAATAAGCTCACTGCTTTATATTTTGGATCCCTGAACTACTTCAGAGATGATGGCATGAGTTCTGGGTCCAGAAACCATGGTTGGAAATGCTCTGGCTACATTTAGATAGGTTGGTGTCAACACCTAGCCTGTGGCTCAAGTCCACTTCTTCAGTGAAGGGTTCCACCAGTCTTCCACTATGAGACTAGCAGGCGATTGGCTGAAATGGGGGAGGCCCAGTTACATCAGGTCTCCACTGATTCTGGGCACTTCCAAAGGGACCAGTATGCAGCGACATTTCCATCCGTCCTTCACAAGGCAAGTAACAGCCCAAGAGCAGGGAGTTGCTGCCTCGGGTCATTGAAGGAGAAACAGTGTAGTAGTGAGTAGTACACTGAGGGAGATGTAAGTTACTGACCTCCACAAGCCTGAAGGCGGGACCCAGAGTTGGGGCCAGGCTTAGGGAGAAGATTTATTGCCCCCATAAAATTCCTTAATTGGTCCCTTTTTAAAATTCATCCATGGGATGTGGGCATTGCTGGAAAATCCAGCATTTGTAGCCATCCCTAATTGCCCTTGAGAAAGTGGTCATGAGCCACCCTTTTGAATTGCTGGAGTCCATCTGTTGTAGTTATATCCGCAGTGCTGTTAGGAAGAGAGTTCTTGTTTTTGACCCAACAACAATGAGGAATGGCGATATAGTTGCAAGTCAGGATGATATGTGACTTCAAGGGGGACTTGCAAGAGGTGTGGTCCCATCCACCTGCTGCCCTTGTTCTCACTGGTGCAGAAATCACAGGTTTGAAATAAAAACAAAGTGCTGGGAGAACTCAGCAGGTCTGGCAGCATCTATGGAGAGAGAAACAGAGTTGACGTTTAGAGTCCAATATGACTTCTTAGGAACTGAAGAGAAGCAGGTTTGAAAGATGCTATTGAAGGAGCCAGTGGCAGAGGGAATGAATGTATAAGATGGTACATGGGATGCCGATTGAGCTGGCTGTTATATTCTGGATGGTGTTGAGCATCTTGAGTGTTGTTTGGACTGCATTTATCCAGGCAAATGGAGAGTATTCCATCACATTCCTGACTTGTACCTTGTGGACAAGCTTCGGAGAGTCAGGAGAATTTCCAACCTTTGACCTGCCCTTTGCTGCTGTTGGGTTGGGGGAGGTGGAGCAGGTACTGATTGGAGCAAGGGATGGAAAAGAGGCTGGGGAATTGCTACCACAGGGAGTGGTTGCAAAAAGTAGCGTTTAAGAGGAAGCTAGACAGGTTTTCGACAGAGAAGGGAATTGAGGATCACAATGACAAATTTAAATGAGATAAGACGGGAAGAAGCTCGAGTGGAACATAACGCTGGCATAGACTGGTTGGATCAAATAGCCCATTTCTGTGTTCCATATCAAATGTAATCTTATATAAAGTGCATTACTTCACACTCCATTTGCTATAGTTTTATCCACTCACTTAATCACTGAATCCGATTGTAACTTTTCTCCCAGCAGCACAATTTACCACACCTCCCATGGGTGGATTTCAGTAACTTTTGGCAAGAACACAAGTGGTTCTGGTTCTGCCACTCTTGCGTTCAGTGGTCTGTATTAAGACACTGTCATATTCTGCTAGGTTCCCATATTTACAGTAATGGAGCTTCCCAAACTCCAATCTGTCTGTGTTCATCATGGTATGGTCACAGGGGGAAAAGTACTATTTATTGAACAATTGTTTGGTTTCCACGGGGAAGGTGCCATGGGGACTCAGAAAAATGTTGCAGTTACTTCCTGCTCCACTGAGTGGCAGGAGAGTCCACAAATTGAGCTCTGGGCTGCGGGAATGCAACTGTCATCATCCCACAATAGTTAAAATGAACAGGTTCTAAATGACAAGACAAGGGCAAGCTCTCTATTTGATCTAGCAAGATATCAATCTCCCATAATAACCAGATGATGGGACTGGGAATAACAAGACAAAGGGCTGAATTTTCCCAGGATTGCACTATGTGCGGTAGCGGGTGTGTAATATGGAGTCCTACCCACCGGTGAAAATGGCGGGTTTTCACGCCATATTTTCCTGAACCCACCTCATTATATATTCACTCCCGCGAAACATGCCGTTTCCATGGCAGGCGGGGTCTCTTTGCCCACTCGCCATCACCCTGCTGTTGCATCACGCCGGCTGCCATCTTTAAAAGCCACATTCCCCACCCCGGGTTCAATGATGGGTCCTTCGAGCAACTGCTGGATGCCGTGGAGGCCCGTCAGGATGTGCTCTACCCCCGCTCTGGCCACAGGATGGGTAGCAATGTCACCAACTTGGCTTGGGAGGCAGTGGTCAGTACCAACGCCCTTCAGAAGGGGACAGCCACCCAGTGCTGCAAAAGGATGAATGATCTCCTCCGTTCCACCAGGGTAAGTCACTCATTTCATCATTCCCAACTCACACACTCTCAAACTCATCGCACATCCACAGGGCCCTCACTCACTGCCAGTGCAAGGGACATCACCATTCACTCTTTCACACACACCATCACTGTCCTCATCCTGTCCATGGGACCACTCACCATCCACACAGGCCAGGCATACTTATCATCTGCAACAGAAACAGAATTACCTGGAAAAACTCAGCAGATCTGGCAGCATCTTCTCCGCCGATGCTGCCAGACCTGCTGAGTTTTTCCAGGTAATTCTGTTTTTGTTTTGGATTTCCAGCATCCGCAGTAGTTTTTTGTTTTTATACTTATCATCTGGCCTGGCAGGCATCCTGATGCACTCTCCCCATCTCTATCCATGCAGGACAAACTGGCTCACAACAGGAGGGAAAGGTCGCAGACAGGTGGAGGGATGCCAGAATTCAAAATTCTCACAGAATTTTAAAACACAGCCATTCAGCTTGCCAGCGATGACCGGGACTGGTCCTGTGCTGATGGTGAGGTTGGCGCTGCTCTACCAAGTGAAGATCCAGCAGTGAAACATCCATCAGACAACCATGCTGTGAGTGATGTGTCCTCTTTCACATGCTACTGCCATGCACTAATTATCTCCCCTTGCTTTCGCAGGCACATCTGGGAAACAGCAGATGGAGTCCACGACCCAGAGCCTGCAAGCAAGCTCCAAAGAAACCTCTGAAGAGACCCTCCCTGAAGTGCCATCACAGCACTCACCCACATTCTCCATCAGCGCAGAGACACACACCTCAGTGGGACCTGGCTTTAGAGTAGCCTTGGGACCACAATCTGGTGAGCACATCGCACTTTCTGATCCACAGCAGGCAGAGGCAGGGACTTCCCAGGCCCCCGGCACTCGAAGGACTGCTGGAGAATGTTGCTGAGTCCGAGTCAGATGATGAGCCTCTGGATTCAGTCATGGCACAGCTGCTGGAGCTGCAAAGGCAAGCTCGGGAACATCAGGAAGGGATGTCTGCTGCACTCCTCAGATTGCAAGGCATGATGGAGGAATCTGTCCGTCTTCAGGATGAGGTGATAGCGCCGGCATGCCAATGCACCGAGGTCACTGACAGGATGGCGGCCATGGAGACCTTGGTCCAGGACATCGCTCCTGCACTCCATCGCTGATACCATAGTTGGCCTCCAACAGTGTGTATGCGAGAGGGGTGCTGGGCAGCTCGATCTCACTCCAGCTTCCCCTTGTGCCCATGGAGTCAGCCAGGGGCCCTTGGGCCACTCATAGGGAGGAGGATCAGCAGGTACACACTCCAGGGCCATCCACCCAGGTGACTCTGGGAGTGACCGGCCCATCTGAATCCCCTCTTCCTGTGACCTCCGCAGCTCCAGCTTCACAGGCCGAGGAGGGTACCACTGCCACACAGCAGGACCCCGAAAGCAGGCCGGGGCCCTCCAATTCTCAGCCCTCCAGAAGACGCTCGCCAAAGTCATCACAGACAGGGTGTCACAGTCAGCAGGCTGCCTCCACCTCTGCTGTGGATGTCCAGGGAGCACCAGGGTTGAGACAGTTAAGGAGAATTAGATGCACAACCTGGGCACGGGTGTTAATCGCTTGTACATAATGTTCACTATTGTCAATAATCTCCAAAGAATGTCTTCCTGCCAATGGCTCCTTGTCCTGATGAGCAGTGTTCTTGTCACTCAGATGTGATACCTTTCTGCACAAGATAAAGGACAGGTGTCTCAGTCCAGGGCCCCTTCCCTGTGCTCTGTGCAGCCTTCAGACCACAGTGATGGTCCAGCCTCACACCCTCTGGAAACATTACTGGTGCCTGTACCTTGGCGGTGCTGGTCATTGCTGCCAGAACGTGGTGGGCAGGTGCCATAGAGTTATCTCATACTCTCTGTGTGCTCTCAGCACCTTTAAGGTCAGGCTGGCCCCCATCACACCAGCATCTGCGACCAGTGATGCTGTGCACCAGCTCCTGAAGGGCTGAGGTGCTGAAGGCGGACACAGCATCAGGTGTGTCTAAAGTTTCATGGCTGCGCCTCTGAGATGGCCCTGATCATGGAGTGCAAGTGAGCTGCCCTCGGCCAGACAGGAGTCAGGCATTCTCAGAGGTCATGTGAAGATCTGTGGAGTATCCTCATTGCATGTTGTCATCGTCCTCCTGCGATGGAGGAGTCCGTCCGCCTTCAGTCTGAGGTGAAAGCTAGAGATGAGTGCGCTGCATGGCTGCCCTGTCAACCTGCGACTTGGGGGACACGGGTCTAAACCAGGATGCTGAGATTGCAAGGGGCTGTGAGCACCTCCAGCAGTGACTGCTACATGGCCAGCGTTGGCGAGGAGATTGTACAACATGTGCAGTCCAACTGCTCCACGGTCCAATAAAGTGGTGGCGGACTCAAAATCTGTGCCGGGGTTTGGGGGGGGTGGAGGGCGGGGTGGGGGGGGGAGTGGTTTGGTGGTAAGGTATGGACCGCTTGGTGGCCCTTTGGTGCCTCCGCGATGCTTGCATGGGTGGGCAGGCTAGGAGCTCGACCCCAATCATATCACTGTGGCTGCGCCTGATCTATCTCAGTTACTGAGGCCTGGTCAGTTTATACAGGTGTCCCTAATGCGCGGCCATTTCCCTCGCTTACCCTGCCCCCCCCACCTCAATTGCCTGTGCGCAGGATGCAGCACCAGGGCAGCACTTGACACCCCCGCCCCCTTCAGCAATCGCCTCCGCTACACCCCACCCTCAACAGTCGCCTCTGAGGATGGTCAGCACTTGCCCCCAAACACCCCCCACCCCTCAGCAGTCGCCTCCAGGGCCAGGCATCAGTTTCCCCCGCTCCCAGCGCCCCTGAGGCCTGTAAACAACGGGCGAGCTGTGGAGAACGCTGCTGCTCACTTACCTCAGTTCCCCCAAAGTGAAGGCCGCCAAGTGCACGTCGCCTGCGCGCTGTTGTGAAACACGTCGGTGCGCTTTCCCGCCAATCTGGACGGACGATATGGCGGGGGTCCAGAGCCTGGCAGGATGGCCTTTTAATTATATATGCTAATGTATTACAATTAGCTCCCCGCCAACCGATGGTGGGAAACACAGCCCGCCATCAGTGGGCTGGGCGGAAGATGCCGACCTGCCTTCGCGCCGTCGTGAAGTGCGTCCTGCCATATTTTCCGCGCACACCACCTATCACGCCTGCTGCCAGTGGGCTTGGAAAATTCCGCCCAAAGGAAAAATCCTTGGATCTAGCAAAGCATCCTTTGGGATGCCCTGAGCAACATCATCAATGGTAAACATACAGAATTGTAGATAGAATCACTACAGCAGCTGGTTTGGCTGTTGCTTTTATCATAGTTCTTTGGTACTCTCCTGGCTCATTCCTAGGCCCATGTCAAAGAGGCCAGTTCTTGGTGGGCAGAAAAAGCAAATCAGTAAAGAAAGAAAAGAAGAAATTGCATTTTATAAAACAACCTCAGGATGAACCAAAAGCTGCTCACTAGATGTAATGAAGGACTTCCTTTCCATCTTGTTATTCTGTTTCTGTTGACCTTGTCTGTTGATCTGGCTATTGTAGGAGATTGATAACTGCCACATCTCATCAGGGGCATCTTGACCTGTCGGACACAATTTCTCTAAGCACCCCGTAATAAAATGCTACATATTTTCAATTACACAATGCGAAGGATATAAAAGGAAAAACTTAACAGCATAGGAATAAATTCTGCTTCAGCTTCTGCTCTAGTTGTGTCGACATCGCAGACCAATATTCGTATTCTGCCAACATTCATATGGGTGACACTAGCTAAACCAGCCTGACCTGCTAAGATGATAGTCCTGATAATGAAAACTTATATATAGAAATAACCTAAAGATGGGCTTTGAAGACTTCAAGTGATGGGGCTGTGACTGTTTCAAATATATTATAAAAAGCTTCATGTGTTTGCTTTATTAGGTTCGCTCACAGATTTTTCGTAAACATGATTTGCGCCTTTTCCTGTGCTCCCCATTTCATCTCATTCATGTCAGATTTCAGCTCAAGTCTACACTGTCTGCACTCAAGCCACATCTGCAGGGAAACTTCCATTGTACCCCCATCCCTGTGCAGAAAAATGGAAAGTTCACAAGTCCTTACACCACCATCAGAGGAAATCAGTCATTCAACAATGTCACTTTGCTTGCAAGTTTTCCAGACATAATGGATCAATGTAAATCTTTGTACCTTACGCCAAACCATATTCCCACCTGATTTCCTTCTGTATTCTCATACGGAATCCTCACACTGTCAACGTTTTGCCGCCCCAGATGTCAGTAGTCCTGTTTCATAACCTTTCTTTAAAGGAGCCACATTCAGGTATGTCTGCAGTTCTTGGTCAGAGATACATAGACAAAAGACGGCTGGTTTCCACGAGTTACATTATAAACAATGCTCCAGACCTTATCATTCTCAGTATATGTAGATGCCTGCAGTCCTGGCCCCAGCCTGCTCCCACTGCTGGACTGAATATCACACCAGAACCTGTGAAAAAAGAACTGACAAATTTAGTCAGGAGTACCTTTAAATGCTGTCAATCACCAAGAGATATTTATCAGTGCCCAATTTCCATTCTCTAATAATATCATGGACTGTTCGAGTGAGTTCACAGTGCAAGATTTAATGAACAACGGAATTATTTGTACAGTTTGAAGTCCTCTCCACATGGAAGTGAGCAGCATAGCACAACAGCTACCACCCTCCCTCTCCAGAGAACTCTTAATTCTCTATCACACCATCTACATGCGCTCTCAATGTTTTAAACTGCTCCTCACCCTCCATCAGGGCTAAATAGCCTCAATTCCCTTAATCACAGATTGGATTTCCTTATTTTTGGTGATGCCTAATAGTTCCTTTTCAAAGGTTTTGATTGCCTCCATGATCAACTTAATTGCAGGATCAGAACCCTCACTGCTGTGGCTGCACTACAGTTCACCCTGGGTTGATTCATAATACTGACAAATCACCCTGGGATCCCTGTACTTCTCTGCATATTCTCATCCTTCCTGCACTTGTCAATTTGTAAGAGATTCCGAAGGAGACCAAACCAATATATTGGTGAAGGAATATTTTATCAGCAGATTAAAAAGAACACATGGCAGTCACGCAGTTAACAGGCTGGCTCACTGTAAAAGCACAAATTTTACACTCAAGAAGGGCCCAGCACTTCAACAAGATATAGTGATTAATACAATGGACAGAATACTACATGGTTCTGCTGGGAGAAGCGTTGATGTCAGGGCTATAATAAAAACAGAAAATGCTGGAAAACCTCCAGGTCTGGCAGCATCCGTGGAGAGAGAGACAGAGTTAATGTTTCGAGTCTAATATGACTCTTCTTTGGAACGCCATCAGGGCATTCTCTGCCTCAACATGAGGAACTTGCACTTGTCTTATCTCTTGTTCATGTACTTTTTAAGCTAGCTACTGTGGGAGACTGATAGTTTGCTGGAAGTAATCAAATACTTCCCCATGTCTTCATCTTCAGTGCCTGTTTGTCTGGATATTACGGGAGATTGATAACTGCTACATCCAATCAAGGACTTCTTGGCCTCTTGATAAAGCATCCTGGAATACTTAGCTTTTCCAATAGGTAAAATATCTAAATAAGCATGTAGGGGTGTCTGAAAGACAACAGGCTGGATTTTGCCAGTGAGGCGGAGGCTGATTAGAGGGTGGACAAGCCGGAATTTTTGCTCTGCAGGGTGGGGTGCCAGTTGCCCCACATGTAGCCACCTCCACATGATTTTTCTGGAGGCAGTATCTTGGCAAGATAAGGCAATTAAGAGCTACTTTCAGGCAGGGTGGCAAATTTCTCAGAGCACGGGCCCCAAGTTATGTCAGCACCTCATCCAAGCAGGGGAGATGAGGCAGCTGCACAGCAAGAGCCTCTTGACTGAAGAAGCAGCTACTAAAAGCTCCGTATTAAAGCGGGAATCAGCAACCAGGACTGACTTGCCATGGTTTAAGCAGGGCTGCAGAATTGGGAGTGCTGGTGAAGGGGGCAGACCTTGGAGAATGGCTCACTCATCAAGATGCAAGGCAAAATATGGCAGCTGAGGTCCCAGTGACTGAGGCTGTACCTGATTAAGGGAGTCATCTACTCAGAGTTGGGCTGAAGCAATGGGCCCAGCAACAAAGGCAGTCCCCTGGTGTACGTGGATACAGAGGTACTGGTCAAGGGGTAAGAAGGGCCAGGAGGAGTTACCCGCACAATCAAATGGATCGCCAGAGGATCAGTTTCCTGAGCATGTTGGAGCAGCTGTGCTGGCAATGACAGCCCCCATTGAGGCAATTGGTGGCTGAGTTGTGTGCACTTCTGCAGGACAACCTTATGTCACAGGGGGACTTCCAATGCCAGTTTGCTGTCAACCTCACAGTGACCTTCAACTTTCTAGTGACCTCTCAGTGGTCAGCAGCTGCTCTATGTGGAATTTCACAATCGGCAGACTACAGTTGCTTACCTCAGGTGATGGATGCACTTTTTCTGAGGGCATCTGACTTTGTCACATCCAAAACAGACGCAGCCAGGCACAGAGGGATGTGGGGTTCACCTCAATAGCAGGATTCCCTCAGGTTCAGGGCACGATCGGCTCAACACATATGGCCTTCAAAGCCCTGTCATCTCGGGCAGGAACATTCATCAACAGGAAGCTCATCCACTCAGTAAAGGTTCAGCTGGTGTGTAACCACTGTAAGCACTTCCTTCAGCTGTGCGCGAGGATTCCTGGCAGCTGTCATGATTCTTTCATTCTGGGGCATTCACAGTGCCACAGCTGTTCATTCCGCCACACAGCCTCCATGGGTGACAGCTGGTGGGCAAGGGGTACCCGGTGAAGAGATGGCTGCTGACCCCATTTGATATCCCACAACTAAGGCACAAGTGAGACATAACCGCTGCCATCGCAGCACCGGGCCCACCATTGAGCAGGCCGCTGGCATCCTAAAGATGAGGTTCCAGAGCTTTGACCGATTTGGGGGTAGGGTGGCTCCCTCCAGTAGGCCCCTTCAAGGGTTTCCCGCATTGTTGCCTGCTACACGCTGCACAACATGGCCATTCAGACAAGAATAGAGAAGGTCCCTGGGGAAGACCGCGCTGCCTTGTTGGGGTATGAGGATTTTGAAGTGGACAAGCCTGAGGAATGTCAGAGTGAACCAGCATCAGACTCATGCACTGACACGCTGCCCAGGGTGGCAGGCAAGTCTAGAATGCCCTATCGCAGGAATGGTCCGGCAGATCCTCCAATGGAAGAATCTAATCCGGATTGCCAGTCTATACATACCCACCCATATCTAGAGTACAAGGGCAGATCCACTTCTCATGGGGTTTAGCACTCATGATGCAGCAAGTCTTCTGTGAGCAAACATGGCCACATGGCACTGCCAGACCTCACACACAGGGAGGGCCTAGTGACGAGGTTGTAGTTTCCCAGGACAAACAACATGACACATGAAACTGCAGCTGTTTTACTCACATTAAAGTGCAAGCATGGGATAGAAGTGTTATATTCTGCACCCAGGTGAAACCCAACATGATGCTACTGCTGCTTCTGTGCCCTCGTGCGAGAGTTCCTACATGATGCTCCCCCTGTGGCTGGACCAGGTGTGAGGCAGCTGCTCGAGAGGATGGCACAAAAGCTGAAATGCCCACGGCATCCCTCCTCGGAGTTGCGATGCATGTGATGGCACCACAACACACTGCACCAGCTGCAATAATAGGCCTCTTCCTTTATGGGCATCAATATTGCCAGGTTGGCCACTTCACCCTGAACGATTGAACGATTCCTCTTGGAGGGTGTTATGTGATCTTTTCTCCGGCAATGTCAGAATGAAGAGTTCAACTACAGATAACCATCGCATTTCCCCATCATGATCCACAGTCAGAGGTGACGATCCTATCATTGCCCTGTTCCAGGGCTTATATTACCATCCTCCGAAGCTTACATAGCTTTGACACCTTCCCTCAGGCGAGGGTTGGTTCTGTGCACACATATCCCTGGTGGTCCTCTACACTGCTTGCCTTGATGCGTTCCTGCTCAGAGATTTGCCATCCCTTTAAGACCCTCAGGGCTGACAGCTTGGCTTTGCATCTTACTCACCTTGCCAGACTGCAGAAAGTCATTGAAGTGATTCCTGCACTAGACCCAAGCCCTGCTCTCCATGCTGAAGCTGCTGACTTCTCTGATGACCTCTATCTGTGCTTTCTTTGTTTGCCTGGCAGGTCTCCTCCCGCTGCTCCCCAGAAACAAGATGTTCCTCCCAGCTTGGAGCCCCCGGTAGCATCACTTCCAGTGAAGCGTCGGTATACCTTGGGGCCGCCCTGCCACAGCAGACTGCCATCTTATCGATCTGAAAGCCTATTCCCTCAGGCCTGACGCACTCTGGCTGCATCCTCTTTGAAGGCTGATGGTGCCCTTTAAATGGTGCCCACAAGTTCCAGCTCCCGCCTTCTTATCAAGCCCGCCATCCGTGATTGGACACTTGCCGCAAAGGTGACTCACTAATTGGTCTACTCCCTCAAAATGCTGACATGCGACACACTCCGACCTCCAGCAGGGTCAGGACCCGGAAATGGTTCCAATGCTGGCGGGCTGCTGGTGAGCTCAGGAAAATCCAGGCCAGCACCTCCAACAGTTCAGCACTGGGGAATGTCAACCCTAGATTATATGCTCAGGTTTCTGGCGTGGGACTTGAACCCAAAATCTTGTGCCTCACACGTGCAAGCGCGAACAATTGAACCACAATCAACAGAAAACAATACAACCTAAACTGGCAATGCCACCCAAGTTGTTTTTTTTTTATTTGTACGAAAGGAAACTACTATACTTCTGGAAAGCTGAAATAAAAAGAATTCAACACTCCCAGTGCAGGGTAATTGCCCATTCGAAATTTGAACTTCCCAGACAATTACAGTGCAGTCCTTGCTTGGGGACTTCCAGGTGGTCCTCCAGCAGGTCTTCTAGGGTACCTCCAGGGTATGGCCACCCAGAGATCAGAAATTCTGGGCCACTATGTCTGTAGGGGACAGAATATTGATTATTAAAAGCTTAGCTGTGAGTCCTCTTCTAGCTATTTGATAGGTGCATTCAAATTGAGTCAACGGATTGGTCCGCAGAAATCACATGCTGCAGATTTGATTGGTCAATGTTAACCTCAGGCTCTGTGGGAATAGGGAAGCACTACATTTCTTGTAAGTTTTTCCATTGATGGGCATTATTCTGTTATCTTTGCATTTTCCTAGTCTGCTGCTGTCCCAAATTTAATGGTCTTGGGCTACAGGTATCCTCTTAAGGATCCCGTTTCCATTGCTCCTGTGCTCGCTGATCCTGTTGGCTCCCTGTCCAGCAACACCTCAATATTAAAATTCTCATCCTTGTTTTCAGATCCCACCATTGCCTCACCATTCCCCAACCTGGAATTTTTCCAGCCCTACAACCATTCATAATCTCTGTATTCCTCTAGTTCTGGCCTCGTTCACGGATGCAATTTCCACTGCTCCACCAATGGCAGCATGTCCTTTGCAGCCTAGGTTTAAGCCCTGGAATTCCCTCCCTAAATCACTGCACATCTCTACTTCTCTTTCCTTCTTTAAGATGCTCCCTAAAACCTACCTCTGATCAAGTTTTTGCCCACTGGTCCCAATATCTCTTTACATGGTGCCATGTTAAACGTTGTTTCATAATGGTCCTATAAAGCACATTGGAATGTTTTACTACATTAAAGATGCTATATAAATGCAAGTTCTTGTTGTTACACTATCCTGGTCTCCTATTGCTTGTGTAGATTGCCTCAGTCCTTCTGTTCACCATTTAATCAATTCATATTTCTCAATATTCACTTAATCGTTCTCTCCCATCAGTGACTCACAGCAAATAAAATGCAAAAGATGCTATCAGCTGTGAGTTTGATGGAAAGCTTCCAATCTCAACCTCCTGCCCTCCATTTAATCTAAAATGCTCTGTCCTTGCAGGGAGTATAAGGTCTTAGATTGCTGACCACCCATTCAGTGTAGAAAAGGCATTCAGGTTGGAATGAAACAAATGTGCATCATCCAAATATCCAGCCCTACAGCCTCGTCCTTATGTGAGTCCCCTAACGTGCAGCCTGCAGGACTCCTGTATTATCACAGCCCCTGTCTCCAGCTTGACATATTTAGTGGGTCACAGGCAAACTTTACTGGTATGGTAACAAGTAGAAAGTAGCCTACAAAAACTTGAGGACATCCCTGCATTTGCTAAGTAGATGAACAGTTGCCAGAGTGCTGAACAATCTTTTTTTTGATTATAGCTTACGTGCTGTTGAGGTACATTGTAAGGTCTAGAGTGAGCACAATTAACCAGGCAATCTTAAAGGGACAAGCAAAGTTCTTCTTCACTTGGTCTCAGGATCTGTGAGATAACACTGGCCCTTTTAGAAACCCCAGTCCACTGGTATTGACCTTGACTGGATGCCGTCTCTGCATTTCAAATAGAAGTCTGCTTCTTGTCTAGCATGCCAAAGCTGCATCCTAGATTGGCGCCATCCTAGCATGTGCCAGCTGTGGTTCACCACTACCTCTACTTATTCAGGAATGCATGGGAAAATTATCTTCTAGTAGGTAACCAGTTTTACAGCTTTAAAGAAGTGTTGTCATTTCTCTCTTTCCCCGAGGGACTGATTTTGGGTGTGCCTATTGTGAAGCTGATGACTGCTAGAACATAAGCCGCAGCATAGACTGTTTCTTTCCCACTGTTCACAGAGATTTGTAGAAACCGCAGTGTCAGCTGTCTCTGTGATCCTGACTTAGCCCGCTAATTTAATACCGGCCAAGACAGTCCTCAACATGGTCTCAGTTCTTGGACCATTGGTACTTTGGTCCCACTTCCTGACCTTTGTAAGTTGGTCTTGGCTTTTCATTGGCTTTTTGCAACAACAAAGGACTGCAATCTGAGCATGCTTCAGTTTCATGTGGGCCTGCTGTGGTGTACAGAGTGCTTTCGTTTGTCAAAGACTGGACTGAGTTGGAGATGCTCAAAGACTTGCTTTCCCCTAATTGGTTAGCCTCCCTGGCCTCTGGACCCTCTGTTGATTCCACTTATTATGGCCACTGGCCTTGCTGCTGCCACTCTCCTTGGCCTCCTGATTCACTGCTGCCTCTTTCCCTGGTCTGCTGATTAGATGCTGCCACATTTCTTAGCCTCCTTCTTCACTTGTGCTGCTCTCACTGGCCGCCGCTCTCAGGCCTCATTGCTATCCCAGGTCAGAAGCTAGGGAGCAAACAACTGAGTCAAGGCTGACACAAAACTTTGTAATTTTGTACAGCCTTGTGTTTTGTGTATCTGTGTATATTTGGAATAGATGTAGGGTGTTGTCTTTGCTGCCCTGGCTAATATTTATCCCTCATCATGAAAACAGATTGGGCCACAACTTCTGATCTCTAGGGCAGTGCAAGTGGGGGGTCCCAAAGATGCGCTGGGGAAACCCGCCCCACTCCCCAACCCCATTCCAGAAGTTCCCAGGTAAGGATTGCATGCAATTGCTCAGGAAGTTCAAACTTCCTCAGGACAATTGCCCTGCACTGGGAACCATCCATTAATGCAATTTAAATTGCAAACTTCGGATGGGCCTGACTATCATACAGCAATAGCTACCCAGAAAAAGTTAGGAGAATTAAAACCACTTCTAGATTCTGGATAACTATAGCACTGACCCACCCCACCCCCACCCCCCATGGGACTGCCCCCACACACCACTAACCTCCCGACCCCCCATGGGACCTCCCCCAACCCTCCACGGGACTCCTTCCACCTCCCGACGACACCTGCCATCTCCCACAGGACTCCTCCCACTACCCACTGACTACCCCCCCCCGCCCCCGCTCCCCCATGGGAGTCCCCCCCAACCCCTCACTAACACTCTCCCACTACCGCGCCCCCCCACGGGAATCCCCCATCCCCCATTAGCCCCTCGACCCTCCATGGGGCTCCACAACCCCCATTACCCTCTCCCGACTACCCTCCACCCTGACTGGACACCCCTCCTCCCACAGCCCAACCCACTGACCTGACCTGACCCATCCCCAACCTTGGCCTGACCTGACCTGACCTGAATCAACCCCTCCACCGAGTCTGACCCTGACTGCCCCCCCCACCCAAGGCTTGACCCAGACTGACCTGACCACCCTCCCTCCAAGCCCAACAACCCCCTCAGGCTCAACCTAACCCTGCCCAACCCCGCCTCCCCCCATCCCCCTAGGCCCTACCCGACAATCCCCACCCCCAGCCTAAGTCCTACCACTTAACTTCTCCCTGGCTTGTCAGAGTCTCTGGACCTTTAAACTTACCTGCTTTATGGCAGCTAGTGCCATAAAAAAGGGGGTATGGCTTACTTACCTTTGACTGAGCTGCCCGTAGGCCTTAGGAACCCGCTATGCTATACAGATCTAACCCTGCCTGAGTCGGGAGGCCAGGCAAGATAGGAGCGGCTGGATTTCAAGGCAAGTATTTATGAATGGAGTGGTAAGCTGACTCAATTGCCACTGCCCAGAAATTAAGGACCATTATCTTGTCATTGTCACATTGCTGTTAGTGGAGATGTTAGTGTGCAAATTGGCTGCCCTGTTTCCTATTCCAACAATGGCCACCAATGTTCCTCTAAACCATGCAGATTCCTATGCAGGTCGCGCACATAGAATCCTAGAATGGTTACAATATAGGAGGTGGCCATTTGGCACATCAATCTTTTACTGGCTTTCTGCAAGCGGAATTCTGTTCTCCACCCTTTCCCTCTAGCTCTGCAATTTCTTTTGCTTTAAGTGCTTATCCAATTCTGTTTTGCAAACCTCATTTGTATCTGCCTCCACCATAACCTCAGATAGGGCATTCCAGATCCTAACCGCTTGCCGATTCAAAAGGTATTTCCTCATGTCACTGCTGGCTCTTTTGCCAATCACCTTATATCAGTGTCCTCGGGTCCGCAACTCTTCTACCAATGGAAACATTGTCCCTATCTGCTCTGGACAGATACTCATGATTTTGTTCACCTCTACCAAATCACTTCTTAACCTTCTCTTTTCTCCAGCTTCTGCAATCTCTCCATGTAACTGAAATCCCACACACCTAGAACCATTCTTGTAAATCTTTTCTGTGCCCTCTCTCATCTTTTCTAAAGTTTTTCTGTACTTAAGATGAGGCTAACCAGTATTTTATACAGGTCCATCATAACTTCCTTGCTTTTGTACTCTTTACCTCTACTTAAAAAGCCCAGAGTCCTCTATGCCACTTTAACCACTTTCTCAACCTTCCCTGCCACCTTCAACTATTTGTGGGCCATAATACCCCAGGCCTCTCTGTTCCTTCACTCTCTTTAGAATTGTGCCCTTTATTTTATATTGCCTCTCCTCATTCTCCTACCACTAATTTACCATTTCACACTTCTCTGCACTAAATTTCATCTGCCACGTGTCCATTCATTCCCGCCTGTTTATTTCCTCTTGAAATTTATCATTATTTTCCTCACAGTTCACAATACTTCCAAATTTTGTGTCATCTGCAAATTTTGAAAATGTGCCCTGAAAACCAAGCTTAGGTCATTAATATATATCAAGAAAAGCAGTGGTCCGAGTACCACTGTCTGCAGAATCCCACTGTATACCTACCTCCAATCTGGGGGGAAAAAAACCCACTACTCTCTGTTTCCTGTCACTCAGCCAAAATTGTACCCATGTTGTCACTTTTCCTGTTATTCCATGGCATTCAACTTGACTGACAAGTATATTATGTGACACTTTATCAAATGCCTTTTGGAAGTCCATATACACTACATTATCCTCATTACCCTCATCGACTCTCTCTGTTATCTCATCAAAACACTCAATCAAGTTGGTTGAACATGATTTGCCTTTAAAAAATATCCAGGCCAGCTTTGCCTAATTAAGCTGCACTTGTCCAAGTGACTGTTGATTTTGTCCCTGATTAACATCTCTAAAAGCTTTCCCAGCCCTGCGGTCAAAATGACTCACCTACAGTTGCTGGGCTTATCCTTACGCCCTTTTTAAACAAGGGTATATCATTTTCAATTCTCCAGTCCTTTGGCACTATGCCTGTATAAAAGGAAGATTGAAGGATTATGGCCAGTCCCTCTGCAACTTCCGCCATTAATTCCCTCAGCATCCTAGGGTGCATCTCATCTGGTGATATATCAACTTTAAGTGCAAGCAGCATTTCTAATACCTCTTTTTTATGAATGTTTATCCCATTCAAGTGTCTTAACTACCACCTCTTTCATTATTGCTTGGGAAGCATCTTCTTTGGTAAAGACATGTGCAAAGTACTCATTTAATACCTTAGTCATGCCCTCTGTCTCCATGCGTAGAATACCTTTTTGGTCCCTAACAGGCCCCATCCCTCCTCTCATAGCACTTTTTTTTAACTATTTGTGCTTATAGAAGATTTTTTGGATTCCCTTTTCTGCTAGATGTCAATCTTTTCACATACTTCCTCTTTGACTCCCTGATTTTCTTTTACATTTCCTCTCTGAACTTTCTACACTCAGTCTGGTTCTCACTTATGTTATTAACCTGACATTTGTTTCATCCTAATCTCTATCTCTTTCGTCATCCAGGGAGCTCTGGCTTAACTTGCCCTGACTTTCATGTTCATGGAAATGTACCTGAACTATCTCCTCTTTAAAGGCAGCTCATTGTTCTGTTATAGTTTTGTTGGCTTATCTATGATTCCAATTTAACCGGGGCAGATCTGTTCTCACCCCATTGACATTGGCCCTTCTCAAATCTAATATTTTTACTCTAGATTGCTCCTTGTCCTTTTCCATGGTCAACCTAAACCTTATGATAGTGTGATCACTATTCCTAAAAGTTCCCTAACTGGCATTTGATCCACCTCCTTCCCCAGAACCAGATCCACCAATGCCTCCTTTCTCATTAGACTGAAAACATACTGATGAAGAAAATTCTTTTGAACTTCAGAAACTCTTCCCCCTCTCTGCCCATTACACTATTACTACCGCAGAATAAGAATAAAGTCCTCAATTATTATTACCCTATAGTTTTTGTACATGTAATTTCCCTGCAAATTTGCTCCTCTATAACTTTATGAATAATTGGTGACCTACAAATTACACCCAGTAGTATAATGACACCTCTATTTTTCTTAACTAAATAGATTCTGTCCTTGAACTCCTCCAGAACATCCTTTCTCTCCAGCACTGTAATATTCTGCTTAATCATTGCAGCCATCCCTCCTTTTCTTTCCCTTCCTATCTTTCCTGAACATGTTTTATTCTTTGATAGGATATGACTGTCACTGGCAAGGCCAGCATTTGTTGCCTTGTACCCAGGAAAATTTAATACACAGTCCTGCCCTTCCTTGAGCCTTCAATGGCTCTCCATTAAGTTACTGCACATGTCTGACTGGGCAAAAAACTTGAAGGGGCTATGCACTTAAATTACCAATGGAGTCCAAAAAGCTGGTATTTATAATTCAAGTAATACTTAACTGGCTGCATATTATTAAATTTGATTGTGTTTGAGCCCAAAGTCAATTGATTGTAAAGATAGGGTGAATCACTGTTACAAAGTACCATCACTCAAAATTATTTTAGGATCATAGGTTGTGTTAAATGCGTTACATTTTTAAAGGTTAATGTGAAAGTATTAACACGTGCAAAGGAAAAAAAAAGAAATTGAACGTAATGTAACAAGGAATGAAGTAAAGAATGGAAGAAAAGTGAAGGTCTCTTGTAAAATGAGTTAATTACTAGGAAGGGATTATACTTTCCTGTGCTTGTTTACTTTCTTTCTGCAATGTGAAGAGGTGGGTGAGGGCAGCCTCTGGGAGGTTGGGTGATAGTTTCTCTGGGTGGGTGGTTGGCTGTTTCCTGGTTGAATTCGAGCTGGTGGCTCTGCTGGGGTCATTTGACTCATACTTGGGGCGCTCGGTTATCTGGCCAGCCCTGGTCAGACCCGATCCTCCGGAGCACTCGCTGCCCCTTCCCGAGCAGAGGCTGTGAGGTGAGAGCGGGGCAAAGAGTCGGGGTGGGCGGGGGAGCGGCGGTTTGGTTGGGGGGCGGGGGGGAGAGTGTGTGTCGGTGGCCGAGGTGAAAGCCCCGAGCTCCTGCCTTGGGCAGCGGACTGTGAGGGGGAGGTTTCTACCTCATCCCCCTGGCTGCGGACTGCACATTCTGTTACTTTTCATCAACGTGTAATTTTGTTTTAAAGTAGCAACTCAGAAACATCTCGGGGAAAATGAGATGGGCACAAGCGAGCGGGCAGGCGGGCGGGGGAGAGGAGGATGCACAAGGGGTCTGGGAGGATCAGGGCTGGGAGGAGAACGGGTAGAAACGGCCCTGGAGTGGACGAGGGCTACAGCCCAGAGGCGATAGGCACAAGGGACTGAGGCGATGGGCACAAGGGACTGAGGCAGGGGGCACAAGAAGGTTGGGAGGAACCCTGAGGAGATGAGCACAAGGGGCTTGGGGGTGGCAGAACGGGTCCAAAGGGGACGGAAGGGATCTGAGGGGGCACAAGGGGTCTAAGAGGGAAATGGGGCCGGGGGAATGCGGGGAGAGCATCCTGTAGGGATGACTGGGGAGGAAAGAGTGCCCTGGGAGGGAGGGGTTAATGGTGAGGGCAGAGGGAACAGTGGGGAATGAATAATGAGGGGAGAGAGCCCTGAGGGGGGTGAATGGTGAGGGGAGAAAGCCCTGAGGGGGGTGAATGGTGAGGGGAGAAAGCCCTGAGGGGGATGAATGGTCGGTGGGAGAGGCAACAGTGGGGAATGAATAGTGAGGGGAGAAAGCCCTGAGGTGGGGGGGGGGGGTGAATGGTGAGTGTGGAGGGAACAGTGGGGAATGAATAGTGAGGGGAGAAAGCCCTGAGGGGTGAGGGGGGGGGGGGTGAATGGTGAGTGTGGAGGGAACAGTGGGGAATGAATAGTGAGGGGAGAAAGCCCTGAGGGGGTGAATGGTGAGGTCAGAGGGAACAGTGGGGAATGAATAGTGATGAGAGAGAGCCCTGAGGGGGCTGAATGGTGGGTGGGAGAGAACTGAGGGAGTGAATGGGGAGGGGAAAGAGTCCTTGGGAGCAGAGGATGAATGGGGAAGGGAGAGAGTCCTAAGGGGTGTTGATGGGAGACCGGACAGAACTTTTGAGGGGTGCTGGGGTGGTAGAAGGGAGCAGGGATGGGGAGAGGCCTGGAAGCGTGGATGGTGAGCGTAGAGAGCTCTGAGAGGACTAGACATCACTAAAACAAATGTATCTAGTCATTATCACTTTACTGAATTGTGGGATCTTGCTATGTGCAATTTGGCTGCTGCATTCCCTACATTGGGATGAAACCTCTGGCTGAAAGCATTTTGATGTCTTGAGGTTGTGAAAGACACAGTGCAAAGCTTCTCTTTATACAGATAGCTTGATGTTAATACTTGATCATGCACAACATAAAATTATCAGAAAGCCAAGCATGATCTTTTTTAAAAATTAAAAAAGTAAAGCTCAGAATTAAGATCATCAGATTTTAAGTTACAGCCCAAAAGGAACATGAGAGAAGCAGATTTGTTGCTGACATAAAGCAAGTTGTAGATGTAAAAGGTAAATGTGGTGTGATAATAGTCAAGGCCTGCATTTCCAATGCACAATCTTCAAGCTCGCCCATGTTTATATGGCAAAGCAGGAGACAAACCAAATACTCCTTTCACTTGAGTCTCAAGAGCTCAATGTCAATAATGAAAATAGCATTAGGTGGAATGGCTTCTAGGGTGGTCAGTAGCTCCATAAGCATAGTCGGACGTGCATGTCCGCTTTGCCCTGTGCCTGGATATTGATATGCCTGGATCATTGCTGAGAGGCCAGTCCAATTACCTCCTTGTTACTGAACTTAGTGGACATGTTAAAAAGACCTTAAAAGTTAAACATAGTGTGGAATGCAGTGATGTATAAGCTAGATAGAAGAGTGGTGAGTTTCTCTCCCTGGGGCATTTCAGTAAACTGACTGGGTTTTGCTACAATCCAGAAACCTTCATGCAAGTTCCACAGATTAGCAGATTTAATTTAGTTTCACAATTTGCCAAGATGATGTTTGAATTTTTGACTTCTGGATCACTAATCCTGTGCGATTAGCTCATAGCCACCAAAGCTATGAAAAGCATAGATAAACATTTCCACCTGCACACAGCTAAACCACCTGTCTGCACTGTACAGTTGAAGGAAAGCTAACTTAAAAGTAGCTGTAGAGGTTATCCTTTAATATGTATCACTAAAAGTCGGTAATCAAGAGATTTTTACAGTTTGAGTCAGTCTGTTATGAATTAACTCGGTCAAAGATGAAGAAGAGAAGCAGCTTCTCAAGACATTGCATAGTTAACAGTGTGAGGTAATTCCACAGGAAATGCAATACTTCCTTCACATTTAGGCTATTGCCTAATCAGATGAGTGGAATGTGTTTCCAGTAGCAAATGGTCTTCTAATATATTACTAGAATTGTTGGTTCATGTTATTCCTTTTAAAGCATAGATATATTCACTTAAAAGGGAAATGGACATTTATGTGGGTCTCATCGAATGTCTACAGCAGATGTTAGTTTTTATTATTGGATGTTGGATATATACTCATGTTGAAGTGACAGCACAAAAATGGGTTATTCATCAATAACTTGCATTTATATAGCACCTTTAACATAGGGTAGAATTTTCGGGTCGGTGGGCTGGGGAGTGGCCAGGAAACAGACCACGGACCACTGACGGCGATCAGCCTCTGACCGCGATTTCACACTGGCCGGCCAATTAACGGCCAGCTAGCATGAAAGGCATGCTGAAAGGCTCAGCGCTACCGGGGTGGGGGCGGGAGGAGGGCGAGCGCTGAAGTCAGCACAGGGTGCGGGGGAGCGCGGAATGAAAGCTCCCTGAAGGCAGAGAGCTGCCTCAGGGAGCTGATGAATTTAAAATCAATAAAAGCAGAATTTAAAATCTGGAAAAAATGTCCACACATCAGGATAAGTCACCTCAACATGCAGATGCTGAAAACTCTGTCCAAACATTTTAATCTTTTTAAAAATTAATCTTGGAAACCTCATCCTGCCCTTGGATGAGGTTTCCTCAAAAAGGCAAAGGCCGCCTGGCCAATTCGCCCACCTGCCAACTGTAAGGTTGGACGGTCAACGAAAAATCGCCATTGATTGCTACTTTAATGGCCTTAATAGGCCTCTTAATTGTCGGCTGGCGCGCTGCCTACTCTTGCGCACGCCCGCCGACTGACATATCACGTGCGTGTGCGATGATATCATGTTGCTTGCCTGACGTCATTGCGCGCTTTTTCATGCTCGATCGTGTCAGGCGCCTGCCCACACGCCGAGCAAAAAATTCTACCCACAGTAAAACATCCCAAGGCCCAAGCGATTTATGCCTGTGCGTATGCTTCACATGAGCCTATTATCACTTTAATTCATCTAATCCTATCACCATATCCTTCTATTTCTTTCTCCCTCATGTACTGATCTGGCTTCCCTTTATATGCACACATGTGTGTTTGCAAAGTTTGGAAGTTCCACGTTCTAACCACTATATGGGTAAAGAAGTTTCTCCTGAATTCCTCATTGGATTTTTCATATAACTATCTTATATTTATGACTCCTAGTTTTGAACTCCCCCAAAAGTGGAAACATAATCTCTACAACTATCCTATCAAACCTCTATAATTTTGAAGACTACTTTCAGGTACTCCTTTGCCTTCTCTTTTCCCTGCCCCCTCAGTCTTTGCTGATGGTTATAACTTTTCTGTTCATGCATCACAGTTGTAAATCTCTTTTGCATCTTATCCAGTAACTCCATATTCTTTTTGTACTATGGAGACCAGAACTGTGCACACACTTGAAAAGGAAAAATTTGCAGGGCTGTAAGGAAGAATAGGGGAATGGGATTAATTGGATAGCTTTTTCAAAGAGCCAGCACAAGTATGATGGGCTGCATGGCCTCCTTTTGTGCATTATGATTCTATTGAGTTCCTCACTTGCTTCTGGAACTCTCAGACAGTGGATCCAAAATTCCACGGGCCTGGAACCTTGAACGTTTTGGAGCAACGCCTACAGGTAATAGTGAAATAATGGAGAGAAACGTGATGAAAATAGACCCTCTACCTGTACCTGGTAGAGGTACTCCCTTTCCATTAGCACTGTGAGAGCATCTACACCACATGGATTGCTGTGGTTCAAGAAGCAGGATCATAAGCAGGGAGGGATGATGAATGTTAGCTATGCCCACACCTCAAGAACAAATTTTTAAAAAGCTGAAGGCAGCAGAACATGATACACTGAGTGGACTGAAACCCTCAGATGCTTTACACATTCCACTGCTAATGCACCATGACCTGAAGGGTACACTACTACATATGCTTTGATCATGCCCCTGCATTCAGCCATTTGAGCAGCACTTGGCCCCAGCGAGCCTTGCAGTCTCTGCAGACTGTATTCACTGGCCTATGAACTGAAGAGTATCCTTATTCTTCCTTAACATATAGTCTGGTGCAAACTGTCACTGGTGTCTGCAGGAAGATATATCACTTCCCCATTCATTGTGGCAAAAAACATGTCTGCCCCTCTGCAACCAGATGCATGCAAGATCTACAGGAGATAAGTCAGTCAGAGGATTGCTACTGGCCACAATGTGTCAGGTGCCTCCAAATTTCCCCCCCAAAAAGATGAGAGTGAGACCACAAATTTATCATCTGCTTGCATTAGCGCACAAAGAGCATATTTAATGCAGCCAGAGCCATAAGGAACTATCATCAAATTATCTTGTTCCCCAAAACAGTGCATTGTTCCTAGATGGTGTACAACCAAACTGACAACTCCATCTCTGTCACTGCAGCTATACTCAAGAGGCTTGACACCATTCAGGGCAAAGCAGCTTGCTTGATCAGCAATCTATCCACCACCTTCTTTCACCAGAGGCACACTATGACTGTATTGTGTAATATCTACAGGATGCACTGCAGCAGCCCACCAAGGTGTCTTCTACAGCACCTCCCAATCCGCAATCTCCATCATCTACATGGACAAAGGCAGCATAGTGCATAGGAAAACCAACACTTTAACATTCCCTCTCCAATTCAGACACCATTCTGACTTGGGCATATTATCGTCGTTTCCTTATTGTCACCGGGTTAAAATTCTGAAACTCCTCAAAAGCAATTTAGGAACCTTCACCTTCACCATACAAACTGCAGTAATTCAACAAGACGACCTACCAGCACCTTCTCAAGGGCAACTAGGAATGGCAATAAATGCAGCCGTCTGTTCTTGCATTACAACAGTGACAACATTTCAAAAATACCAACTGGCTGCAAAGCGCATTGGGACATCCTGTGGTCATGAAAAGTGCTATATAAATGCAAGTCTTTCTAAATTTTCATAGTCTGTGAATGAATTTCAAAAACATTTGCCTGCAGATACCGCATGACAAAACTGCATGGTGATTTTAACAAATATATTCATGCATTCTTTTGTAAAAAAGAAATGTTTGTCACTGGATTATGACAGCACTAAGATGCAAGAATGAAGGTAGTAAATGGACATTTAAGTTTACTTTTCATATATATGTGCCTCTTTTTTTCATGAAAGGAAAAACCTGTGAATTAATGTTTAAGACATTTTTCTGTTTCCTTAAGACATTTTCTGCAGAACTGAGAAATATAAAACCTTAATTGTGCAGAATTCCATGTTTGATGACAAATTAAAGAATTCTATATAACCATACATCTGTCTATGAAGTGGTCAGAAATCTGCATAAATTTGCAATAAAGGATTTGATCACATAATTATTTTGAGTCTGTGTGAAGGGTGTGGAATGCTACATTAATCCCTGGCTTCCTGTAAAATAAAGCTGATATATTCTCACTTGGCAACTGCGTCATCGGAGCTCCAGAAGTGCCTACTAGGTTTTGCTTGCAGTTTTTCTGGCAGGCACCCATATTTTACTGGGCATTGCTACAAGCCAGCCTCATTTCCCGTAAGTGGCTGCAAGAGTCACACCGTAGTCAGGCAGAAGAACAAGACAGATAGATACAAGTGTATGTCGCTGGGACTCTGGTACGTGACTGCTTATTGAAAATGCTGTGCAAGTATAGGAGCTTATTGTAAACGATGTCAGTTGGTACAATGTACGCTCCTCGAATTTTTAATTGGCGATTTTAGTGTTAATGTAAATCAGGTTTATGTAGGTGTAGCTTATTCACTCTGGAATAAAATTTTGTGCAAGAAGTTTTGAAATGATTGTTAGAGAGGTGTGCCTCCATTGTGGCAGATTTTTGACATTTGAGTTGGAGTGTCATCTGCATTATTGGGGGAGGGGATGGGAAGAGGTGCTTCCCTCCCCAGAGGCTGTGGGGGAAATCGGAGGGTGAAATAATAACTGGTTAAGGGACAGGAAAGTCTGCCTTGTAACGTATATGATCTCTGGAGTCTGACACAAGGAGATCTAAAACTCCTTCAGCCCTACAATCCTCTGTGAATTCAGCGTTCCTCCAATTCTAGCCTCTTGTACATTTCTACCACTGCCTTCACTCCACCACTGGTGGACGTGCCTTCAGCTGCCTGGACCCTAAGCTCTGGAATTCCCTCCTTAAACCTCTCTCTCTCTCTCTATCCATACTTAATACATTGATGCTTGCAACCTACCATACTGACCAAGCTTTTGCTTCCCTGCCTTACCAGTGACTTGGTATAAAATTTTTGTCTGATGACGCTTCTGTGATTTTACTCCTACTTTAAAGGAGCCATATAAATACAAGTTGTTATTGTTGAAAGAAAGTTTAATATAAAAAGTTTCTCGGAATGTGTCTGTTGCTGGCAGAGCTGGCATTTGTTGTCCGTCAGTAGCTGTCCTGTGAAAGTGGTGGTGACCCTCTTTTTGAACATCTGCCGTCAATGTGGTTATTCTATGTAGTGATGTAATGGAACTGAGTGGCTGGCTGGGATACTTCAGAGAGCAGTTAAGGGTCAACAACATTGTTATGGGACAGGAGTCACATACAGGCCGGGTGGGGCAAGGACAGCAATTTCCTTCTTTACGTTAGTGAACCAGTTGTATTTTTGCAATAACCTGACAGCTTCGTGTTTGCTTTTACTGATGCCAGCATTTTATTTCCTGATTTTTTTTTAAAAGCTGAATTCAAATACTGGTGGGATTTGAACCCAAATTCAATGTATTAGTTCAGGGCTCTGGGTTACTATCGTAGTACAGATATATATAACCACTGCACTATTATGCCAATAGCTCATAATGTGAAGAGGTGTTGTATTTTGTTTGAAAGAAAGGGAATAAACACCTTACATGTATGTAGGGATGGACTTTATGTGACCTCGCAGGCCATATTTTCGGCAGGGGTGCATGTAAAATAGGGTTTCGTGCCGCTTTTGTTTCCAAGATGGGCACCTCCCCCCACCCCACCTTCCCCCCACACACCACACGCCCCCCCCCCCCCCCCCCCCCCCCAACCAACTCCTGTAATATTCTATCCATAGTGTTTTTTCACTACCTCAGGTCATCCTAAAGTGCTTTACTTTAGTGAAGTTTGTGAAGTAGTTTGTAAAGTGAGGTACTTCTGAAGTGTAATCGCTGTTGTATTGTAGGAAATGCTTCTGTGAAACATTTGCTTCTTACACTATATCTGTTCAGTGGGTTATCACATTCTGATTTTTCATTCATTCTATTACTGTATATACGTGTGTAAAAGACGATGGCATGTAAAAATCAACCTCATAACTTTTGGCCTACAGAATTATAATTTCTCATATACCTCATGTAAAAGTCGACTAGTTTTTCAGGGTTAACAGCCTAAATGTTTAAGAACCAAAGTATAATCGTAGAGATGGTAATGATTCAATTTAATTATCAATGTTTAAAAATTAACGAAAATGAGTACCGGTGAATAAATACTTAAAACATTTATATGTTTAAGTTTTTTATTTATTCAAATTATTAAAGTGATCAGATTATAAATGACAAACCGTGTTGTGACTATTAATTATTTACTGGTAATTGCTACAGTTCATTTTTAATTATTACAGTTCATTATGGTCTATTTTGGATCTCGCTTGGGTCCAAATCAAGCATCCATGTAAGTCAGCCCCATGACTGATGGCCTAAAAAAATTGATCTAAAAAAATTTGACTTTACACGACTATGTATGGTTTAAGCACAGGAGTTGTCATTTTGTAAAAATTATGCTCTAGAATTTTTTTTAACTGGGCCTTTTATTATTAACGTTAAACAGGTTTCAGTAGGTGCATCCTCCTCACTGTGGGGGAAAACGTTTTGTGCAGCTGGCTTTGAAATGATTACTAGGTGAGCCTGGTGCCTCCAATCTGGCAGATATCTAAGACGGTGAGTTGGAATGTCAGCCGGGATATTGGAGGAGAGACTGAGAGGATGTGCTTCCCTCCCCGTGGATTGCGAGGGAAATCAGAGAGTGAATTAAATAACAATTGGTTCAAGGGCAAGAGAGTATTCCTCCTAAGGTCTGCTCAGCCCCCGGAGTCTAACACAGGAAGGCCAACAAACTTTTGTTCATTTTTTGTCTGATAACTCTTGTGATTTTGCTACCATGTTGAAGGCACTAGATAAATACAGGTTGTTATTGAGGGGGAAATGAATCATTTAAAATCTCATTGTGCATGTTACTGGCAAGGCTGACATTAATTTCCTATCTCTAATTGCCTTGAGAAAGTGTTGGTGGCCTTCTTGAAACGCTGCAGTCAATGTGGTCATACTATGTATTGATTTGATGTGACTGAGTGGCTTTCAAGGCTACTTCAGAGGGCAGCTAAGGGTCAACTACATTGCTGTTGGTCTGAAGCCACAAATAGGTCAGTTTGGGTAAGGATAGCAGATGTCCATCCCTAAAGGACATTAGTAAACCAACTGTGGTTTTATGATAACCAGACAACTGTATGGTCACTTTCACTGATTTCTATTTTCTCTCTTCTATTTTTGGCTTTTACCACATTACATGGGGTCATCACAGTACTGGTTGATCACCCTTTACACACCAACCATCGTTTTTGGATTTGACGGTTGGTTTTTCAGCCAGAGGCCCTTTCTGCCGCTGATCCTCCCCAATGACCTGGGCTTGGGGCCGGCACCAAGACACGCTGGCTTTGCCTGCACCAGTGGCTGGGCTCTTGTGTGATGGTCACCTCTACTGATATCAGCTTTCTTCCTGGATTTTTTTAAGAACTGAATTCAAAAACAGCCATGGTGGTTCAAATTATTATTCAAATCACCTTCAAATTATTAATTCAGGCCTCTGGATTACTAGTCCGATAACATAAGCATTACACTACCACATACAATGAAGAATCACAAAATGTTGTCTAAAAGGTGGAAAACAGTGACAGGCTTACATTTATGCAGCACCTTTTCATAACAGCTAATAAGCATTTCTGAAGTGTAGTCACTATTACAATGCTTCTCTGAAAGATTTGCTATGCTGATTTTATCTTCAACATTGGTTTAACAGTAAATCTGTGTTTTTGGGTTATTCTGATTTCTCACTCATCCTATGCTCAACATTTACTTGAGTTAATGTAAGCTGTGCTGATTGTTTTAACTATGATAGAATGATGTCAGCTTTAGGTGGTTGTATGGTGGGCCTGCCTTTAGACATTCAGGAAAGTGTTAATGTTAAAGGTTCATATGCAGTGATCTAGTAGGCCATTGCTCAACTTTGGCAGACTCCGGCAGGTGCTACCTTTCAAAACAATTTTTGCGAGTAATGAGTTCTGGTGTATCTTGATTTGACATGTTGTTGAGTCACTGCTGAACTAAAAAGGAAAAACATTGCATTTACGTGGTGACTTTGGCACATCCCAAAGCACTTGCAGCCATTGAAGCACTTTTGAAGTATAGTCACTGTTGTCGTGTAGGAAAATAGCAAAGTTTTCACACAGCAAGGTCCCACAAACAGCACTGAGATATATGACCTTTAGTAATGATAATTGAGGGATAAATATTGTGCAGGACAACAGGGAAAATTCCCCTGCTCTTGTTCAAATAGACAGCGCGGGATTTTTTTCATGCCCACCGAAGAAAGCAGACAGAGCCTCCATTTAACATATTTAAAAATGACACCTCCAACTGTACATTGGTATTTCAGTGCTCCATTGGAGTGTCAACCTAGATTTAGTGTTCATGGCTCAGAACCCAGAACCTTCTGACTCAGAGGTGAAAGTGTTACCACTGAGCCAACCATTGGCATCAGAGAGACATTCTGCAGAGGAAACAAGACTCCATGTTTCACTGTTGTTTTGGAAGATTAAAATGCAGGCTAGCAAGACCCAGTTTCAATGATATTGGGAAATTAATTAATGTAAAAATTCCGAATGAGTTCTTCAAGAAAAAAGCCAAATCTGAATGCTGGATCAAAAATAACTGAACTACAATTAAACCTTTCACTTACTAACTTTATGAGGTAATGCCCCAACATAGAATTACAGTAGATATGTACAATTCAAAGCATTGCAAGTGGAAAATAAAGCAAGGAGGAACATTTTTTTGCTACACAGAGCTGCTATACTGGCTTTCTTCTGTTTCTGTTATATGAGAAGGAAATAACAAATTCAAAGGGGAGTTGGCGCTAGCTTTCCACTATTTCCTTCCTCTCTACATTTGCAGAAATTGAAATGCCTCCCCTATTTTGTTAGTTGCATCTTGTGATCCAGGAATATGTCAGCAGTTTGACCAGCTATGACTTTCATAGTCCCTTCTCTAGCAGTTGCTTCTTCCAGTTTCATCAGCAACCTGTACATGTTTATCTACAGTATTCAGATTTAGAAATTGGTCCTCATTCTGCCTGATTTTCGAATGGAAAACAGAGTGGGGGAGGGATTGGGAAGGGTGCAAAAATGACCGATTTTGCTGGGCTATGTCCTCCTGTGCCAAGGATGTCTGAGAAACACCTGATGCCACATTGGCCAGGTCGATTATCAGTTGTCCATGGAGACCACCTAAAACAAGGCATTAAGCTCTATGCATATGTTAATGAGGGACCTAATAGCTACCTAACCCAAGGAAGGGTGGGTAGGAACGGTTAACTCAGTTGGCTAGATAGTTAGCATGTGGTACAGAATAACGCCATTAGCACAGGTCCAATTCCTGTTCAAGCTGAAGTAGACTTGGAACCTGCTTCCTTGCCCTGCCCCTGAGAGTGGCTTTACTGCCGATGAAGCTGAGCTGCCACTGCTTATAGCAGGCTTGTTGATGTAAATATGATGTCGCCTCTATTCAAATTGGCCAGTTTAAAAGGGTAGCACTATTACAGTACTCTGCTATTGAACAAGAATGTACTAGATCGCTGTTGAATAAGCTACTGCAGTCACTGCTTAGCGTAAACTGCAACCGCACATCATTTAAAAGGGATTAAGCACACAAGCTACAAGGCTGACACCTGTATGTTGGGATAACTCTAACATTGATGGTTAGAGTGAGAAGGGGTTAATAGAATGCATTCTGGACCATTACTAAATTATCACATCAATATTCACCAAGGAACAATGTGGCGCAAGATCTCTTAAATGACCTAAAGCTAAGGTGAAGTGGAAATTCCTCATAATAAAATTAGGTTCAGAGGCAAAACAGAGAACTAAACAACAAACAAAATACCATGATGTTAAAAAGAAAATCACATTTGAGGGAAATGGAAAGAGATCGAGCTCAGATAAACTGAATAGGAAAAATTGACACGTGAGTGTCCCAGAGTATTCATTTTTTGGTTGCTTGTCAAACAAATATATACATATTAAAACTGGCCATTTATCTCAGCTACCTCCAATGGACCAGTTGTACAGGTATGACAGGGGTTCTGTGGCCTGTAGTGCGGTGAGGAGCAGTCTATTGGATTCAATGCCCTCTCATACATACAGATGGGGTGACATCACTGGCTGTGATGGCAGTGCAGTCAGATGTGAATACCATTGGACAGACTGACATTGCTTGCATAAACCAAGAGAAAACGTTTGAATGCAGTTACATGACTAGGGTTGAATGGACAAGGTCTTCTCCATGTCTGAAGGTCAGAACGACAGCTGATCCTACTAGAAAGAAAGAACTTGCATTTATATAGCAACTTACCTACTCTCTTTGAGATAAGCTGCATTCTGTTCCTATCTGTCAAAGTGAAGGTTGTCCTGACAAATGCATTCAACATATCTGTCAGTTCACTCCCTGCACATGATTCATTTGAAAAAAAACATCATCAGGAACTCAGCTCATTGCGGTTGCAGAAATACAAGTACTTCTTCCACAGGAATAGCAGCTGATTTTGTTTTTGGGGATTCATTACTGAAATAACTCACGTTACCAAATTGCTCTGTGGAGTGCTATATATAAGGAGTGTGGACGGTCTGCAATGACCTGGAGCAATAAGATACTCTTGGATCATGCCCAATTCTAATTTTGTTGCCAAGAGGACTAGAATATATAGAGAGGGCCTGAGCACAGGCTATTACTTTCATTTGCTGAATTCTAGCTTTTTAATATTTATCAATTGAATACTCTGATTTTCCTTGACAATATATAGAAGTCGGGATTCCTTTAATTTATCTTCCACGCTCAGTACGAGATTGCCTTAGAAATTGTTTATTGGCCATTTGGTACACAAACTCTGGCATATATGCAACACATGCCTGAACTGTGAGCCCTGAGAGCAGCCTAAAATTGGACCTCAAGCCTCATTAATATTAATTGGATGAGCTCCTGATGCCTATTGTACCTCTACAGGCATGTCTCCCAATTTTACACTGTTGAATCTTGAATCTGAATAGTGGGAATCAGCCAACACCTACCACAAACTACCTGGTCACTATCACATTGCTGTTGTTGGGAGCTTGGTGCAAATTTGCTTCCACGTTTCCTACATTACAGCATTGACTACACTTTAAAGTCCTGAAAGGCGCTATATAAATGCAAGTTCTTTCTTTCTTGTCTCTCTTATCAGTGTATATCATCTGATTTGCCCTGGTGAAGGTACTGTATAAGTGTATGTTGTTGCAGTCTAATCAGGAGATCCATGAGTAAAAATATTTTCCCCTAATTCATTCTAGCACTTTAGATGCTGTTTCTTGCCCTTCACCAAATGGTGTTATGGGATCTGTTGTATCCACTTGAGAGGGCAGACAGGGCCTCAGTTTAGCATCGCACCCAAGAACCTCTGACAGCACAGCAATCCCTTTGGCAGCATTGGTTCTAGATTATGTGAATAACAAAAGGAAGAATTGCATTTATATGGCACTGTTCATGACCACTTAAATGTTTCAAGCCACTTTAAAACAAATAGAAAGACTTGCAACTATAAAGGAATTTTCACAACCACCATGAGCAAAGCACTTTACAATGAAGTACCTTTTGAAGTGTAGTCACTATTGTAATATAGGAAACCTCGTAGCTAATAGCACTCAGCAAACTTCCACAAATAGCAATATGATAATGACCCGATAGTCTGTTTTTTGAGGGATAAATTTGGCCAGGACACCTGGGAAATCTCCCCTGCTCTTCTTTGAAATAGTGCCATGGGGTCTTTTGCATCCACCAAAGCAGTGGATGTTGCCTCAGTTTAATATCTCATCTGAAAGACAGCACCTCCAACAGTGCAACTCTCTCTTTATTGCATTGGAGTATCAACCTTGAATTTTGTGCTCAAGCCCTAGAGTGGAACTTAAACCCAGAACTTTGTGATTCAGAAGCAAGTGTGCTACCAACTGAGCCATAGCTGAGGCACAATTTGCAGCCAATGAAATACTTTCTGAGGTTTAGCCACTGTTGTAATGTAGGAAATATACTTGTGTAGAGAGGAACTTAAACTCCCAACCTTCCAACTCAAGAACAAGAGTGCTGTCAGTGAGCTACAGCTACTGCAACCAGGCAAGTGGGTTCAAAGTAGTTTCATAAAGGTAATTTTAATGAGTCTTTCAAAGGCAAATCGGGAAGTAGCAGGGCACAGAGATATAGTGACAGATCAAAAGCAGAACTGTGAAAGAAATAATGCTGTCGATTGCACAACAGTTTTGTAAATTTATTTATAAGTCTTTATGTTGCATCCTGTTGATGTGAGAACTCGTGTGCATGTGCTTGCCTCTTTTAAGTTTGTGTTGAAAGTAGAAGATCTAGCAGTTGAGGTCTATTGTATAGGCAATAGTTTTCAGAGAAACAATGTGGAATTGGAGGTGAGCCACAGTACTCTGTATTGAGAAAACGAGACTATCGGGTCAATGGAGCTGGTATTGTGAAATAGGTGGTGCTTTGGTTTAAGACCCAATGCTAGGAACATTGTTGGTGAAACCAGAAAATTACAACTAATTTGTAATTACAAATTACAAAGGTCTTCAAGCTTTTAAACTTCTTTTCAATTATAATGATCTGGATCAGTAATGTACAAGCTACATGTGATTAATTGGGAATTCAGATGTGGCTAATTGCATTCCTGATTAGTAAATTAGAAAATGAGTTGGTCATGTGACCCCAATTAACATATTCACACGATATATGCATGTGAACTTAAACCTTTCTGTAAGTTGATAAAATGACAAGACATGTTTGCGCTGCATGGACATATTTTGCAGCATTTTTGTCATTCCCTTTATTCTGCGGAGGTCTGCAGCTCCCTGGGGGCAGTTTCTGCCTTCAGGAAGCTCCTTCGAAGTGCTCACCCGCAACCTTAGTTAGGTGGGCGCCCGCCCTCTTCCCGCCCCCACCCTGTCAGCGCTGAGCATTTCTCAGCGCACATTTCATGCTGGCTGGCCGTTAATTGGCCAGCCAGCGTGAAATTGCGGTCGGGGGCCGATTGCGGCCGGAGGCCCATTTCCCGCCCACTTCTGGGCCCACCAATCGCACGCGCCCGACGAATGAAAAATTCAGGCCCTCGATTACGTGTAAGGTGCGCTCTACTAAAATTAGTGCATATGGCTAAAACCATATGCATGTGGCTAATCAGCAATTTCAATTGTAGAATTCTGGCCTGGGTAAATTGGAAGTGCTACAAATACAGAATAGATGTCCTGTGAAAAACAAATGTTAAGATTGTGTCAAAAAAAAAGCATTCAATAAATTGATGAGAATTATTTCAAAACTAACTTCCGGGGGGGTTGTTAATCACTGGGAGGGGAGTACCATTGATTTAAGACTGAAGGAATATCAAAATAGGAGATCAGAGAAAGTAGAAGTTCAATAACCAAGGTGGGCCTTCAAAGCCTGGTATTCTGGAAGGTGCAGTGGTTATAAGAGGAGGAAATAATTTCACAAGTTGCCCTGGTAGGTTTTGATTGACAATCTACAGTGTGGTCAGTTGTGTAAATATGATCCCTCAGATCCTCACTGGTCTGCTAGAAGCTGGAGATGTTACTCTGTGTGAAATTCAATATTTTAATCTGTTCATTCAGTGTAAGGAGCCTCCTGCTCATATCCTGGAGGGTAATTCCTCCGGGTCTCTTTACTTCTGTTACTGTCTGTGCCTTATCTGGGTTTTATTTAACCACTGTTGATTTGTGCAACCATTTTCAGTAACCTACAAAACTTGGTTGGGAATGTGGGTGGGTGGTGGTCAGCCTTTTCTCTGAGAACATTGGGCTGTAAAATTAAATGGCCTCTAATGCACTGGTATAAGAGCCCTTTCTTATCCCTACTTCCTCCTATTTGCTGTAAGCTGAATTTTTAAAAAAGATGTATCTTCATATATTTGACAAGTTTATTTACAAAAACAATCATCCCAGCAACCTCTCAATTTTCTATCAATGTTTCATGGCAATTTGAAAAAAAATGCAACACCCCCATTGATTTGCCATTTAAATCAAGTTAAAGAGAAAGCACCCCCTCTTGAGAAGAAACAGAAGAGATTGTGTTTAGTTAGACAGCTATGTGAACTTATATAAGCAAGAGATGAGTTCCGCATGGTAAATGAAGTAGTTTGATTTGTAGAATCATAGAATCAGACAGCACAGAAGGAGGTAATTCAGTCCACCATGACTGTGCTAGCTCTTTGAAAGTACTATCCAATTAGTCCCAATTCCCTGCTCTCGTCAAATTTTCTTTTTCAAATGTATATTCAATTCTCTTTTGAAAACTTTTATTGACTGCTTCCACTACTTTTTCATACAGTGCATTACAGATCAAAACAACTTGCTTCACAAATAGAATACCTACTTATCTCACCTCTGGTCCTTTTGCCAATTATCTTAAATCTGTGCCCTCTGGTTACTGACCTTGCTGCCAGTGGAAACAGTTTCTCCCTATTTACTCTGAGTATTGCTGAAAAAATATGCAAGGGGTAGGTAGGAGGTTAGGTGTCATTGCTTTGAAGACACGTTGCTCATGGAACACAAAAAAGATGTTTGTGAGAGCTGGGTCTAGAGGGGATCCCATAGCAATAGATCTAGATCAGCATGATATATGATATAGTGCTACAGCACAAATATCTATGGCTACCTTAAGTGGAACATTGGTAAATAGGCTAGTGGATCGTATTGAACAGCATATCCCAGCCGCTGTTTGCAATGGGCAGAGTACAGACCGATCCAACCTGCCTGTGCTTGCAAAACTCAAAACAGTGCCCAACATTAGATGTGATTCTGCAATTGAACAACATTTGCTAAACAATCCTTAATGTGCTAAGACTTACGCTGACAACCAATTTAAGATTGTCATTGCGCTCGCAATGTGGTGCATTTGCATGTACTGGAAGCTACATGTATTAATACAAAGGGCCGAGTTCTTTGCAGGCAGAAAGAACATGTACACACCTGTTTAGGCTGAACAAAATAAGTGATTGCCATTCACTGACTCATTCCTCAGTGCAATGCCTTGATCAATCAGGTTCCTCAGTGCAATGCCTTGATCAATCAGGTCAAACTGCCTGGTTTAAATTTCAAACAACGCTTGGCAGCTAACTGTCAGGCAAAGGTGCATTCTCCATGGCAACGCCACTTACCAACCAATCAGCACTCTCTTCACATACAGTATAAATTGTTGTTTTCCCCTTATATAGGTATTCTTGCAAATGTCCTATTGAGTGCAAGACGAAAAGCTTAGACATGTCTCTTTTTTCAGCAATACTCAAATTCTGTACTACCAAGCGACTATTTGTGTACTCTATCAAAACCGTTATCATTATAAAGTCGATTCATAAGAACAGCCTCCTTGTCAAGAAGCACTTCAAATGTAGAACCGCCAAAGCTCTGACAGCACAGCTATGCGTCAGGGTATTGAGGGATTTTGGACTTTGTGATATGAAATAAAAACGTCAGTTTTAAGGAAAATAAAGGATTGATTAGAACTGAGTTAATTACTCGGTAAAGGAGCTGGAAAGAACGGTTAAGGCATGCTGTGAAGGTTGATCCCATTCCTATTCGGTGGCTTGCCTAGAAAGTTAAAAGTAAGACAGCTGTAAGACTTTGAAAGTCTGTGATAAGCTGCTTTAAACAACGTATGTTGTTGTTAACCAGGGGAAAGGTACAGGAAGCTTGTTTTTCACCAGCAAGCATGATATAAAAGCAGCTTTTTTAGTAATTTTGGGAAGACAATCCAAAAAATTGACCAGAGACAAAACAAAAGAACACCATGCAGGGTTTCAGCCAATTGTTAACCTCTTAGGCATGTGAGGTCAAATAATTAGCTATTTTGAGTTTTGCATTCTGCTACTGACTTAAAGGTTGTCTAAATCTCTACTTGTAAAATGTGTTGAATTTTTTATATCAATAATACAATTAGAATTGTCCAATTAGAAAAGCAATAAACCTTAGTTGATCCTTAGCTCTGATTACCCTAAAGAGTTAAGAGTTGAAACAATAACCTTCTGGCAGAAGTATCTGAAACAGGATGTTATGTTCCCAGCATACACACCCTGCTGCCAGTAGGTTTGAAGGGGAGGAGGAACCTGCAGAAAATCAACCAGGGGAGTGTCAGCTGGTGAAGAGGACCAAAAAGAAGGAGGGGCTAAGAAAGGACCAAGCCACTTCCCAGGTGAGTGGCAAGAGGCGGCTCCCATCCAACACGGATGACAAGGGCTGCTGTTCTTCAGACGAAGGGCAAGGGTGGCACCAACAGAAGAAACGGGAAAGCTCTAGGGAGGTGGAGGAGGAGACACTCGAGCTCCAGAACATTGGAGACAATGAAAATACCAGTGCACCCCAACTTCACGCTCAACTTAAAGAGGCCAGCGTACCCCAGCCCCAGGAAGCTGGGAGCAGTGAAGCACTCAGCGCATCCCAACTCTGGGAAGCCGGGAGCAGCAATGCCATGGAGGGGGAGTGGACCGGCGAGACTTCTCCAACAGAGAACAACTCAAGCCTCACTCCTTGCACGAACCCCTCAATGTCACCTGAGCGGAACATCTCCAATGGGGCGGTTCAGGATGGTTTCCTCAGTCCATCCAAAGTGAGACAATTTGAAAATATTATGGGTATGCAGGAGCAGACCACGGGCCTGGAACTCTCAAAGACAACAGGTTTGGTAAGCAACAAAATGTTTTAAAAATGGGGATAAAGATTCTATCTATTAACGTGCGTAGCGTTAAATCTATTATGCGATGTGTTGCAACCTTGGATTACCTTGCCAAGGTTAAAGCTGACCTGTTGCTTCTGCAGGAGTGTGCGATACCGCACCTCAGCTCCTACAGGCAATGGTCACGATGGTGGTCCCATGGGCCATTGATCTGGTCAGAAGAAGTTGACTCTCGTTCCTCCAGCCTGGGTATTCTGCTGTGGGGAGGCAACTTCACCATCTCCAAGGTTAAGGAGGTGGTGGGCGGTCGCCTCCTCGCAGCAGACGTATTATACAAGAACGCTCCGCTCCGGTTAATTAACGTGTACGCTCCGGCTCAAAACAGCAAGCGGCTGGCGGTTTTTCAGCAGCTCCCACTGCTGCTGGTGACCTCCAGGCTGGTCATTCTGGGTGGTGACTTCAGCTGCATCATCGATGCGGCTGGACGATCCGGCAGGGCTGACAGCAGACTGGACGCCACGTCCAAATTCCTGATGGAAACAGTAAAGGATGCCAAGCTGCACGACGTCTTCAGCAACCCTGCAGACGGAGCACAGCGTAGATACACCAGGTCGCGGCCAGACAGGGCCAGCCGTTCCAGGATAGACTTCCTGTTTGTGTCCCGTGCGTTCGCAGTCAGATCCACCGACGTCAAGCCAGTGCTCTTCTCTGACGACTGCCTCCTACTAGCTGACTGTCACTTACAGGAAGACCAAAGAGTTGGCAGGGGGACATAGAAGCTGGACGTGCAATTGCTGACCCCAGAGAACATTGAGGAACTCGAGGGATTACAAAGGTTGGAGAACGTGAAACCCCTCTTTGAGCCCCTGACACACTGGTGGGAAGTGGTCAAGGGAAACATCAAGAGGTTTTTCATCCTCAAAGGTGCCCAGAAAGCTAGAAAGGAACAAAGGGAAATGTCCCGTCTCCAGAAAAACATGCAGAATCTGCTCTGGCTGCAGTCGATTGGGGTCGATGTAAAGGAAGACCTCCTAGAGGTGAAGAGCCAGCAAGCTTTGCTCTTTGTCTTGGAGGCCTCCAAGATCACCTTCCGGTCCAGAATCCGTTGCGTGGAACAGGATGAGACGTGCTCATGTTTCTTCTTCCAAAAGGTACCCAGAGAGAGCTCTGTGATCAGCAGCCTGAAGAAGGAAGAGTGCTCAGTAAAGTCATCACGGTCCAACATTTTGAGAATCAGCAAATCCTTTTATGCCGGATTGTATGATGTGAAGCCCACAGACAGCACGGCCTCCCAGTCCTTCCTGTCCTCTATCACGGAGGTCTTAGATGACAGTACTTGGGAGAGTCTGGACAAACCACTAACTCCTGACGAACTGACTAAGGCCCTTGAGTCCTTCGAGAAGAGTAAAACTCCCGGAAGTGACGGCTTACCTGCTGAGTTGTATTCAGCTCTGTGGGGCTGGATTGGCCCAGACCTGCTAGAAGTGTACAAGAGAGTATGCTCCTAGCTGGCAGCATGTCAGAATCCATGAGGAAAGGCATCATCACCCTCACCTACAAGGGGAAGGGGGAAAAGGAGGAAATTAGAAATTGGCGACCCATTTCACTGTTGAATGTGGACTCTAAGATTCCGTCCAAGGTCATCGGAAATCGGGTCAGGTCTGCCCTGGAGCTGGTGATCCACCCTGACAAGACCTGCGCTGTACTTGGCAGGAAGATCTCTGACAGCCTTGTGCTACTCAGGGATACGATTGCCTATGTGCAGGACAGGGGTGTGGACACCTGCCTCATCAGCCTAGACCAGGAGGAGGCCTTTGACAGAGTATCGCACACCTACATGGTGGGTGTGCTCTCCAAAATGGGGTTTGGGGAGGGAATCCACAACTAGATCCAACTGCTCTACACAAACATCAGTAGCACAGTTTCAATCAATGGGTGGAAATCAGAAAGCTTTCCAATTAAATCTGGGGGGATCAGGCAGGGCTGCCTCCTCTCCCCTGTCCTGTTTGTGATTTGCATAGCACCCTTTGCTGAGTCCATCAGGAAGGATCCAGGCATAAGAGGAGTGACGATCCGAGGCAGTGGAGGCACTCAGGTTAAAGCCTCCCTGTACATGGATGATGTCACCGTCTTCTGCTCGGATCTGCTGTCAGTGTGCAGACTGATCAACATCTGCAACCGGTTCGAACTGGCCTCAGGAGCTAAGGTAAATCATGGCAAGGGCGAGGCCATGTTCTTTGAGAACTGGGCTGACCGATCCTTTGTCCGTTTTACTGTCAGGTCAGACGGCCTGAAGGTGCTGGGGATATGGTTCGGAGAGACCGGGGCATGCGCTAGAAACTGGAAGGAGCGAGTGGCTATGGTGAAAAGAAAACTGAGCATGAGGCAGCAATGCTCCCTCTCCATTGCGGGTATGAACCTGGTCATCTCGGTGTTGCTGTACATGGCGCAAATCTGGCCCATTCCACACTCCTGCACGGTGGCAATCACCTGAGCCATCTTTCGCTTTATCTGGAGGTCGAAAAGGAATTGTGTTCGCAGGGACATGATGTGCAACCTCTAGATAAAGGGGGGAAAAATGTGCCCAACATCGCCCTCATCCTGATGGCCACCTTCGTATGTGGCTGCATCAAGCTGTGCATAGACCCTCGGTACGTAAACACCAAGTGTCACCATGTGCTGAGGCTCTACCTGTCCCCGATGTCGTGAAGGGGATGGGTCTGGCCATGCTCCTGCAGAACGCTCCAAGTAGTTGGACCGTGCCGTACCACCTGTCCCTCAATGCTGAGGAGCCCGGACTGACAGGTAAGGCCAGGGTTGGGGGTCGTGGCAAGGTGGGGTGGGTGGGGATAAGTGGTATTAAAGGTGTTATGGGAGGGGGTGGGAAAAATTTATGCAGAGAAACACCTTTGACCACACGTCCATCAGACGTGGTTGGCACATAACATCCTAGAGGCCCTGCGGGAAAAGGAGATGGTGGATCCTGTCAGATGGTTCCCCGAGCAGACTATCAAAGTCATTTGGCAGAATGCCTCATCACCAGACCTTTCCAACAAGCACCAAGACGCAGCTTGGCTGATGGTAAGAAAGGCCCTCTGTGTCAGATCCTTCCTACACGCCAGGAATCTCACCCCCTCCGCACGTTGCCCTCGAGGTGGCTGTGGTGGGGACAAGACCGTTGTTCACCTCCTTGTGGAATGTGCCTTTGCAAAGAAGGTCTGGAGAGAGATGCAGTGATTTTTGTTGAGGTTCATCCCAAGCAGTGCTGTGACACAGGACTCTGTGCTCTACGGGCTGTTCCCAGGGACACACACCGAGACAAACATCAACTGCAGCTGGAGGATCATCAACTCGGTGAAAGACGCTCTTTGGTCTGCCCGAAACTTGTTGGCCTTCCAGCGCAAAGAGTTGTCCCCGACTGAGTGTTGCAGACTGGCACGTTCCAAGGTCCAGGACTAAGTGCTGAGGGATGCACCAAAGCTTGGGGCAGCCGCCGCAAAGGGGCAATGGGGAAAGGTCGCTATCTAAGACCTTTCTGCCACAGTGCACCGAGGGACTGGGAATTGTATCGACTCCTTGGGCTGCACGACTCATAATCAATGTACGCATTGAATACTAAATGTATCATAATTGTATTGAAGCACCTCAGAGTGCAACATGATCTATCTACCTCTGTCTGTAATAACCATGTTGAAATGTCTGTAATGTTCATTGATTGTATTGAAGCACCTCGTGATCCATGTGGAAAAGTTGAATATGATTGCACTTTATGTGATGGCCATTTAGAAATGTTTTGTAATGTTCTTTCAGATATTTTATGAATAAAGTATATTTTTTTCAAAAAGTAGGTGTGAAGGCCGGGGGGGTGGTGGGGAGGGGGCATGTAAAATCCAGCGGCTGGCTTTCCTGCTGCCTACCCGCTTGCGCCCAATCTTGTCTGAACTTTTAAGGGGGACGGTGAAGGTGTCAGGCAGCCCACCCGCCCTTGGGGCCATTGAGGCTCTTAAGTGGAAAATTGATGGCCACTTTAGGGTCTCATCCCGCCCCCACTAATATTTTACCTCAGGCGTGAGGAGCCCATGCCTAGCTGCACAGGCTGGTGTCGGGCAAGGGGGTACCTCCTTTGGGGGCCCCTTTGGCCCAATGGAGGCACCACCCCCCCTCAAGGTCACCCCACCTTTAACCCTGCCACCCAGCCTCTTGAACCCACCACCCCCCCCATACCCCCTTTAACACCACTTATCCCCACCCACCCCCCCCGACCTTGCCACGACCCCCAACCCTGGCTTTATCAGTCAGTCCAGGCTCCTCAGCATTGGCGACCGCTTGTATTCCCAGCAGTGGCTACTGGTGATGCTGCTGCTGCTTGGACTCCTGGGGCTGCCAGACAATCCGATTGGCCAGCAGCTCTCTAAGGTGGGATTTTCTCCCGAGAAAGGGGCAGAACCCTCACCTTGAAGCAATTAACTCTGCTCCCAGTGTTAAATTGCTGTGGGCCAGCCATAGGGATGATGGGCAGATTCCACCTGAATCTTTTAGCCAGGGGACCACGGTGCCCCATAAAATCCAGCCAATGGATTAAGCTCGAACACACCTGTGTTGCTGCTGAAGGCAGAATCACGTGGAGAAATTATAGCCTAGTTAAAGCTCTCTGATAGCGTATGGGGCAGATGCTGGCATGGACATCTCAATCTGGCCAACATAGTTTTGGAACTGATGATTCAGGAAAAAGAGTGGACTTTCAGTCAGCAAAAGCGATAGGTAGCATCACTTAAAAGTGACTCTGAAAGTGCCAGATCCATGTATACAAGTGGAAACAACTTTTTCAAGCTACGGAAGCATGGCAAGAAACCATCCACAAAGACACCTCATACTTTGAGGCACGTTATGTTGCTTGATGTTGAGTATAAACGCCAGCTGAGGAAATTTCACCTGAAGAATCAGAATTCCCAAACTGGTGTGTTGGGAAGGCACTGTTCAATCTGTGGATGCTCACCTCCAGAAAAAAATAGGTCTCATCAGTCATCAAAGAACTCGCTACAAAAATTGAGATGATATTCTGTCTGTTTTACTTGAGATCAAAGGGTGAACCATGATCCCATCACTGCAGCTCATGACTAGGTAAATAGGAGTATAGGAAATAGAAGCAGGAGACCATTTCGCCCCTCGAGCCTGTTCCGCCATTGAACTAGATCACAGCTGGTCTTTACCTCAGTGCCATTTTCTTGCACTATCCCCTTATCTCTTGATACCTTTACTACTCAGAAACCTATCAATCTCTGTCTTGGGTATACTGAATGACTGAGCCTCCACAGCCCTCGGAGGTAGAGAATTCCAAAGATTCATTAATGATAGCCCTTAATCTTATGTCAACAGATAGAATTAAATATCAAGCACTGATTTTTTTTTTCTGTGCTTGATTCACTGGGTGAAGAAATTCCTCACCATTTAAGTCCTAAATAGCCTACCTTTTTATTTTGAGACTGTCCCCCTGGCTCGAAACCCTCCCAGGGGAAGTATTCTTCCTGCATCCAACCTTTCAAACCCTGTAAGGATTTTTTATACTTCAAAGTGATCACCTCTTATTCTTCCAAATTATTCTGCAAAACCTTTGTGACATTCATTGAACTCACTGAAATAAAATTACTCAACTTAGGCCCAGGTTTTCACTCCTGGGTCAGGTGCACAGAGACGGGAGAATTCCCGGCTCTGTGACTCCAACCTTTAAAAAAGGCCACCCGAAGTGCCAATTTTTATTCTGGGGGGGCAGGCTGGAATAGAAATTAGGCCCACCACCCCTAGCACGAGTACGGAGGCTGCTGCGTGCGGAGTCGGGCCGGGTGGGAGGCCTACCTCTGTGCTCCGGCATTTTGTTGAATTCTATATATATATATATAAAAAAGTATTAAAACAAAAAACAACCCTCGAGCCAAAAAGTTGTTTCCACTTTCAGAGTCACTTTCCAGCCGCCATCCCTCACCCCACCAAAACACTCCCCATATCCCATCCGTGCCAACCTATGCCATCTCATGCCCCTCACCCATGGCTCCTGATACCCCTATGCCAACACATGTCCCTCCACTGACCCTGCCATGGCACCTCACACCCATATACCCCTATGCCAACACATGTCCCTCCACCGTCCCTGCCGTGGCACCTCATACCCATATATCCCCATGCCAACCCATGTCCCCACCCACCACCCTTTGCCCTTACGTGCTCCATGCCAACTCACCTAGTGTCCACCATGGGCAAACCTCATGAGCATGCTCACATAAAATAAAAGTTATGTGTCTATTGATGACGACACCATTTTAAACAAGAAAACACTCTCATTGATTAAAAACCATTCAATACCTAGAAATTTCTTCAACTACGGTAATCTCTTATGAAAACAAATATTTCTATTCTGTAACCACCTGTAGCTGTCAAAATACTCACTTAACAGGCACCCCATTGTGATAGTGTTAGTTTGTAAAATCTGTCATTGCAGCACAAATCCTATCATGAACGCCCTCAGGCTATGTCAACAGACTGAAATGAAATATCAAGCACTGATTTTTTTTTTTACTCTGTTTAAATTTAAAGCCCAGCAGAATTAAATCTATTGACAGCTTTGACAGCTCCACTGAGTTCTGACAGTTTGACAACTTTTACAGTTCCACGAGTTTATACACTTTGCACAATCATATTTACTTTTAACAATCCTAAAGGATCACTTACCTCTCCCGCAGGGTGCCTTAGCTCTCCCCAAAGGGTGCCTTACCTCTCCCAAAAGTGTCCCAGGACCATACCCAAAGGGATACTGTACCTCTCCAAAGGGGTAGCCTGGCTATCCAAACAAGTCCACCAAGTTCAGAGCAGCTCTTATCTGGTCTAATCTGCACACGCTGGGTTTCACACTTCTGGCCTACCAAAATCCCACTTCAGTGGAGGCAGCTGGTTCCTTAAATGGTCGGCTGCTCTGGAAAATGTGCAGGTGCAAACCTCAGCCCAGCACCAGAGTGGGAAATGCCATCTTTGGGAGTGGGGCTTAGGATTTTCAGCCATTTAAATTGGCTTAGTTGTAGGAGGCAGAGGGTGATGACAGAAGGATGCTTTAGTGACTGGAAGCCAGCATCCAGTGGCGTACCACAGGGATCTGTGCTGGGTCCCCTATTATTTGTCATTTATATAAACGACATAGATGACTATGTGGGGGGTAGGATTAGTAACTTTGAGGATGACACAAAGATTGGCTGGGTGGTTAATAGTGAGGTTGAGTGTCTTGGGCTACAGGAAGATATAGACAGGATGGTCAAATGGGCAGATAAATGGCAGATGGAATTTAACCCTGAAAAGTGTGAAGTGATACACTTTGGAAGGAGTAATTTGATAAGGAAGTATTCAATGAATGGCATGGCACTAGGAAGTTCTGAGGAACAAAGGGACCTTGGCGTGTGTGTCCATAGATCTCTGAAGGCAGAGGGGCATGTTCGTGGGGTGGTGAAAAAGGCATATGGGACACTTGCCTTTATCAATTGAGGCATAGATTACAAAAGTAGGGAGGTCATGTTGGAGTTGTATAGAACCTTGGTGAGGCCACAGCTGGAGTACTGTGTGCAGTTCTGGTCGCCACATTATAGGAAGGATGTGATTGCACTGGAGGGGGTGCAGAGGAGATTCACCAGGATGTTGCCTGGGATGAAACATTTAAGTTATGAAGAGAGGTTTGATAGACTTGGGTTGTTTTCATTGGAGCAGAGAAGACTGAGGGGCGACCTGATCGAGGTGTACAAGATTATGAGGGGCATGGACAGGGTGGATAGGGAGCAGCTGTTCCCCTTAGTTGAAGGGTCAGTCACAAGGGGGCATAAGTTCAAGGTGAGGGACAGAAGGTTTAGGGGGGGATGTGAGGAAAAACTTTTTTACCCAGAGGGTGGTGACGGTCTGGAATGCACTGCCTGGGAGGGTGGTGGAGGCGGGTTGCCTCACATCCTTTAAAAAGTACCTGGATGAGCACTTGGCACGTCATAACATTCAAGGCTATGGGCCAAGTGGTGGTAAATGGGGTTAGGTAGGTAGGTCAGGTGTTTCTCACGTAACGGTGCAGACTCGATGGGCCGAAGGGCCTCTTCTGCACTGTGTGATTCTGTGATTTATGCTATTTTCGCCACGATGGAGAGCCTCTCTGTTGTGGCAAAAATCTAAGCCTTAGAGTTTGTTGCCCCTTAGGATGGCAAACTGATCTTTATCGAAAGGAAAGACCTACAAAACTGTTCTTATCTTTGAAAACAAGTCCTTCTAAAGCTTTTTATAAAAAGGATGAGGCCATTCAGCACAATCAGTTTGTATGGCCAAGAGGGAGGTAAATTTTGGAAGAACGAACAAGGATTGGGAATAAACACTTAAAGGAAATGTACTAATTGGTGTGGACAAATAGAGAGAGCTAGTGGATAATTTAGCTAATTCCCTGAAAGTCTGGGTGACAGTAGATGGGATTATGAGAAACGCGAAGCATTATGGATTTTATAATTAGGGACATAGAGTCCAAGAGGAAAGAGATAATGATGAACTTAAATGTGTAAACATTTAAAATGGAGGAAGATGCAGGGCTACAAGGATAGTGTGGGGCAGTGGGATTAATTTTGGATTGCTCTGGCAAAGAGCTGACACTGACACAGACACAGTGGGTCAAATGACCTCCTTCTGTAAGTGTCCTGTAGTTCCGCAATTTGACTGTTTTGCATTGCTATACCTTTTTTGCACCATTAGTATGTTTTAATTGGTATTAATAGTTTAACTTTTATGTTTTTGATATATTATGATTTACATAGATGCATGATGCAGAATCCAGAAATGAACTCCTGCACCTAAGTGACCAGCCTGGCAAGGGAAGATTGTAGAAGTCCTTGATTCCAATGCAGAGGATGCTTGTGCAAGAATGGATAGTGTGTGCCAGCCTGGGTCACAGCAACAAGTGTCAATCATATCAACCCACTCCTTTACTAAGTTGCTGAAGTTTCACCGAGAGATCTTGGTTGGTTGCATCAAGAACACAGAGTGTGTCCTGAGCAACTTGATAAAACATGAATACATTTCCGGTGAAGAGGCTGAATTGTCACAGCAGCATCCTACACAAGCAGCTAAGGTAATGACTCCATGCACCACAGCTCAAATGTTTGAAATAAAAACAGAAAATGCTGGAAATACTCAGCAGGTCGGGCAGCATTAGAGTTGTCAACTCGGAGTAAAGCTATTCTGGGAGAGCTTTTTCCCCCAAACATGATGATGTTGTTGGTTGATCTTTGACCTGTCATTTCCAAACCTGTGCATAATAAAGCCGTCAATTTTTATTTTAGCACGAGACTCTGAGTCAAGTCTCTTGGTGGAAGGCTTTCTAGGCTTTTAGGCCTTTGTAAGCAATGCAATTTTTTTAGCCCAGCAGCAAAGCAGGAATCTGGAAGCAGCACTCGCTTTTACCTCTCAGACTCTGGGCACTTTCTTTTCAGCTGGGGTCCAGGGAGCCACTAAAGCTCTCTAGGCTTGGCTGGACTGATGGGTATGAATTTTCCAGGCAGGCAGGGGCAGTTGAAAGTTCGGACAATTGCCCTTAATCGCTTGCTCCTTTACCTCCTGGCTGGGCTGGCTCCTAAATTTTCTAACTTCCCTCAGTCTGGACTCGAGCTCAGGTTGACTCGAGGCACGCTCACTCTCAGGCTCAGTGCGGGCCACCGGTGGGAAAGAAATAGGCAGTGAAGTCGTGAGTGCGGTATGTGTGTGCAGCCGTGATGTAAACATTCTATGTCATCACACTGCGCCTACTTGGGAGTGCTGCCTGTGAATGCAATCGTCCATCCCTGTTTAATTAAATAACCTCTGTTGCTGCTGGGAGTCAATTAATGAAATCCTATCATTTTAAAATCTCCCGGACTGCTTTCCGTAGCTGCTGGGAGATTGAGGGCGAATCCAGTAAGTCTCCCAGCCATTCTGCGAGGGTTGGCAACCAAAGGCAGCATCTGTAGAGGGAGAAACAGAATTAACATTTCAAGTTGACAGTCTTTCATCTGAACTGGTGATTCACCAGAGCAGGTTCTGATGAAAGATCATTGACTCTGCTTCTCTCTCCACAGATGCTGCCAGAACTGCTCAGTATTTCCGGCATTTTATTTCAGATTTGCAGCATCCACAGTATTCTGCTTTTGCCTCAATGTTTGAATTGTTTTGCTGAGCTCCTGCGGCATTGTCCTGATAAGTAGGAGGTTGTTTATTGGAAATGGATTTACTCTCCTGTCTTTACAAGTGTTTTGTCAAGAACCAGGCAGCATTAAATGTCTGTGTAGAGATCTGGGTGCATCCAAGAGAGGGCCTAGGTCTGGCATGGGTGGCATCAAGATCCTACAGTATTTTGAGACGGGACCCCAAATCTTGGAGCATGGGAGATGGTTCTGGCTACACTGGTGATGGAGGTTCTGGAGCAAGTACTGGGATTACAGGGGGAGGGGTACAGGAATCTGTGAGCATTGACAAGGACGAGTGTCTGGGCGTATAGGGCATAGTTTTCAAATCAGAGAGCACTGGGACCACGTGTTAGGGATTTGTGAGCACAGAAGGGAGTGGGAGGTCTTGCAGTTGATTTAATTGGAGGACTAAATCATATAGGTTGTAAAACAGACAGAGACCCAAGCCCCCTCCATGCCTGGTGGATGGCTTAGGCTAAAACTATCCCAATAATACATGATATAAGATAGAAATAAAGCTTTGAAAATTCAATCTTCAGTTTCTTCAAAACTGAAGAACTTCTCAGATGCTCACAGAATGAGGAGACATACCCATGTATATCTTTCAATGGCATGCAGGGTAAATTCTGCAAACCACACTAGTTAGAGTACACAGATGTGATTGGTGGCTCGGGCCACCTGTCGTTAGGTAAAAATATCCATTTGAGGCCCAAATCTTTGGAAATAGTCAGAGGTCTTGAACAAAGAGTTTTGATGAAGAAATTAAAATCCAAGAAAGGCAAGAAAGTGCATAAAACTAACCATGCTGTTGCATAATATGTAATTTCTTCATTTTGAATTAAATATTTAAAACTTTGTTACACATTATTTTGAAATTTCAATTATTGGGGGTGAGAAGGGAAAGTACAAAGGAGTCTCTTTAGGAAAGATGGTTGAGTGATTTGTTTAGGGTACAATTTTCATTCAGTCCTGAGGTTTTTTTTTTGTTGCATTGCATACGTTGGAATGTTTGATGAAATTTTTTTCCATTACAAATGTTCACTCAAAAAGCGTTACAGGAAATAATATTTGTGAACAGAAGATTTTTGACCGATACAAAAAAGCACTGTGGTGCTCAGTTATTTTTGGGTCTCCAGTCTTGGCATCTCAGAAAGAAAAGTCAGATCTTCTTGTACCTAGCCATAATGGGAATGACTTGTATGTCTTTTCTCTCAAGAAAGGGCACCAACACCTCATGAGTATAGGCAGATTCAGATGTAGCTATGTAGACCAAGTGATTCCTGGCTTGACTGCTTTGGCTGATCTAAACCTGCTGTACTCCCAGCAATGTGCTTCAGCCCCAACCTCAGAAGCACACTCCATCCTGTACTAGCGTGATGTTTTCCATTCCAAATCGCGAGGTTGAGCCAAATGAGGGACTGCTGTGCTCTGCAGCCCACTAGGACCTGGGTTGAGACTCCAAACTCACTGCGCCCTTACAATCAGATTGATTTATGAATCCTGGTGAATGTCTGCGACATCCATTACGATGTAACATGCTTTCTTTTAGGTTCGAAAAATATTGGATCTGGTTGAGAGCAAAGGCGAAGAAACAGCAGAATATTTCCTACACATTTTGTACCAGGCCAGTGAGCTTTACACCAACCTTAGCCCATGGCTGAAAGAAATACAGTATCAGCCATCAGAACACATACTGACCAAACCAGTAATTATCACAGACGCCGGTAAGTATTTCTTCCACAAATCCAATCAATTAATTAATTATAAATTATTCTTCCTTTCAGCTTTTCCCATTGTAAGTCCTGAGGTAAACCTGTCGCACTGTAATTATACCTTCCCCCTGGTGGTGATATGGCAGGGCACAAAGCGTTACTGCAGCCTGACAAGTTTGCATGAGCAGTTTGCTATAAACAGAGATGTGGGAATTTGTAACACAGACACAAAATTAAGGACAGAATATGCGATTTTCAAATGGAAACTTAACTATTTATGTTCCCTGGTCCAATTATGCCCTGCCCTCTAAATACGCTTCTCCCACCTCACCTGAAGATTACACGTGGCTTGACACAGTAGGAGATTGACTAGATTGTTATTAATTATACAACACTTTGAACAATTAGTGCTCAAATCTTCTGGATTGTATGCATCTTTCTTTTACCCCCTTGGCTTTCTTCTTGTCAACGCCTGTGTAAAAGGAAGAAACAAAATTTACAATTTGTACCTTATTAATATTTCCTTGTAATGTCTACTGCTGCCACTTGTCTGTGAACTTGCTTGTGTTCTGATCACTATTGGAGAGTGTCTAAGAAAGACCAAGGGAGAATGATGAGCATGGAAGGGTTCTTTCCAAGAACAATATTTTTTTCAAACCATACCCCTAAGGTGAAATTTGGGAGATATTGCATTGAATTATGTAGGATATACAACACAAAAAGAGGCCATTCACCCCATCTGGTCTATACCGCCATTAATTGTTCCACGTTAGCCCTCCTTTATCCCTCTTCATCTAACCCTATCAGCATATCTTTCTGATCTTTATTCCTCATGGACTTATCTAGCTTCTCCTTAAATACATCTATGCTATTCACCTCAACTACTTGTGGTAGCAAGTTTCACATTCTTACCATTCTTCGGGAAAAGATTTGTTTGAAACTGTTTTACAATTATGGGCCCTAGTTTTGGACTTCTTAGAAATGGAAACGTTTTCTCTTCGATCCTTCAGCATTCTCTTTTCTAGAGTAAAAAGTCCCAGCCTGTTCAGCCTTTTCTGATAGATTTTATCTCTTAGTACTGTTAGTATTGGTCCCAACAGTTGTCTGAAGTGGTATACAGTAAGTAGGCCTGTTTGCATGATTACAATTACAGAGTAAAAACCAGTTGTAATAACTTTCCATTTTTCTTTTCAGTCTCTCAGTACATTCAAAAGATTAAACATGATCTACGGCAGGACACAAAGTTCGTCACTTCGTATGTCCAGAAAGAAGACACCTTGTTGGATGATACTTACACTGAGACTCTTATGGAATTAATCAATGCAGTCAATGAAACCAAAGGAAGCATTTCACACTTGGAGGATTTGTTCAGTGATACTGGAGTCATCAATGAAGATGCAGAAACAGTGTTTGTAACTGGTGATGCTGGGGTTGGTAAGACCATACTGCTCCAGAGACTTCAGAACTTGTGGTCCAAAGGGGAGCTCTGTGCTGATGTTAAGTTCTTCTTCAAATTTAGATGTCGAATATTCAATAGTTTTAAGGAGGAAGATAAGATTTCTCTCCGAGATCTACTGTTCAAATACAACTGTTACCCCGACAAAGATGCCGATGAGATATTCAGTTACATCCGACAACACCCAACTTCTGTTCTCTTCACACTGGACGGGTTTGATGAAATTAATGTTGACTGTGACCTTAATGATATCCCTGATATTTCTTCACCCTTTGACCCCACACATCCTGTGGCCCTGTTGATGAATCTTCTCCGAGGAAAGTTATTAAAATGTTCCAAAAAAATATTGACAGCACGAACTGGTACAAATCTACCATTGAGAATGGTGAGAAAGAGAGTGACACTGAAGGGGTTTTCCAAGGACAACTTACTGCAGTATTTGAAGAGGTTCTTCAAAAATAAACCCCTCCAAACCTCGGTTTTGACCCAGCTGGAGGCAAACCCTCACCTGTGCAGTTTATGCTCAGTGCCGTTGTTTTGCTGGATTATATGTAAATGTTACGAACACTTTCAGTCCGAGTCTAGTTCCCAGCAGTTGTTGGAATATGTCACGTTGACTGACATTTACCTGTTGATGTTAGAGGTTTTCCTAAACCGTTCTTCCAAAGCAGGATTGAACAAAAGAAACAGTAGTCAAAGTGAGACATTCAGATCAAAGAAGGATGCACTAATGAGATTGGGCAAATTGGCAAAAGAGGGGATTGAAAACAGCAACTTCATCTTCAGTCAGGAGCAAATCACAGCAGCTGACATCTCAGAGGAGGATTTACAGTTAGGCTTTGTCAAGAATGCAGGACATTACGATGGATGTGGGAATCAGTCAACATATGAGTTCCTTCATTTGACTCTCCAGTCATTCTTTGCTGCATTTTCCTTGGTTGTGGATGAGAAAATCAGTGCAACGGAAATCATTAGGTTTTTTGCCACATGTGATAGCTACTTGACTGGAGCCCGGGCCAACGTTCTTTTGTTAAGATGTTTGGGCTATAACACACACCACAGAAAGGACCCATTTGAAACGAATGAACATTTGCAGTTCACTACACTTTTCCTCTGTGGCCTATTGTCTAAAGCTAAGAGGGACTTATTCAAGCATTTGGCTTCCACAGGAAGTGTCCAAAGGAAACGGTCAGCACTCAAGGCCTACCTCGCCGACTGTGTAAAGTCACACTTAAAAAATCTTCCTCAAGCGCCATTTGAAGAATTTTCTAAAGTGCAAGCCTTGCCCCGTTTTATCTGGCTGTTGCGCTACATTTTTGAAACCCAGAGTGAAGCAGTAGCCAATCTTGCAGCTAAGGGGATTTGCGCTGATTATATCAAGCTCACCTTTTGCAATGCTTTCTCTGCCGACTGCAGTGCAATCGCAAATATTTTGCGCCATCGTAAAAAATCAATTGCACTTGAATTGGACAACAATAATATCAATGACTATGGAGTGAAAGAGCTAATTCCTTGTTTTGATAAACTCACAGTGGTTAGGTATGTTTTCAGATATTCTCTTCCATTCTTCATCAAAGTATTAGTTGTGTCATTCGGATAGAAGGGAAAGAAAGAACGTGCGCCTTTCAGGATGTCAGGATGTCCCAAAGTGCTTCACAGCCAATGAAGTACTTCTGAAGTGTAGCAATTGTTGTAATGTAGGAAAACATGGCAGGCAATTTGCACAGACCAAACCCCCACAAACAGCATTATGATAAATTACCAGGTATCTGTTTCTTTTTTTAAATATTGTTGGTTGAGGGACAGAAATTGGAAGGACATCATTGAGAACTCCCCTGGTCATCTTCAACATAGTGCTCGGTAACCTTTTATGTTTACTGAGGACATCTTGGAGGTGGTGGGGGTCAATTTACCAGCTCATCTGAAGGACGGCACCTTCAGATGCACAGTATATTCCCTGAAGGAATTTGCATTTATATAGCATCTTCTGCATCCTCCAATATGTCCCAGGATACATTACAGAAAATTAATTACTTTTGAACTCTAGTCACTGTTGTCCTATAGGTAAATGTGGCATTTGATTTTACACAGCGAGGCCCCGCAAACAATGAAACCAATGTCAAGTTAATCAGCCTTGGTAGTGAGGAGAATGATGGACACCTGAGCAGGCAAATGGGGCCTCAGTTTAACAGTTCATCCCAGAAATGATGATGAACCACCCACACAATACTGTACTGAAATGTCAGACTAGATTACCCATTCAAGTCTCTGGAGTATGGCTTGAATGCACAACCTCTGTCTCAGGGGAGAGATTGCCAGCTCTGAGCCAGGCTGATAGACAAAGGCTCTTTCCATCTCACATGTTAAAGGTGCACGCTTTGAGAACTGAAACATCATTTTTCAACAAAGTGAGTTATGTCACAGAATCATGCATGACAGAAGGAGGCCTTTTGACCCATTGCATCTGTACCAGTTCTTTGAAAGGGCTGTCCATTTAGAGCCATTCCCCTGCTCATCCCCCATAGCCCTTCTAACATTTCCTTTTCTAGTACAGCTATATATCCAACCCCCCTTTTGAAAGTTACTTTTCAATCTGCTTCCACCAACATTTTGGGTAGTGCATTCCACATGATAGCTACTTGCTGAGTTTAAAAAAAAAATCCTCAGCTCCTTTCTGGGTTCTGTTGCCAGCTATATCTTTTGGCTTTCAACCCTCTGTCAATGGAAACAATTTCTCTGTCTACCAAAATTCTACGCAATTTTGAACACCTCCATAAAATCTCACTTTGCCCTTCTCTTGCGCAATTCCACATTCTAGCTTTTCTGCTCTTCCTGAGGAAACCAAGAATCAGAACATGAGGGTAGATTTGAGTTGAAGGTGCTAAGTTTGAAATCCAACGTGACCTTTGACTTGAGGTTAATGCCTCAGGTGAGCAAAAGCATTCCTCCATGCCCTTGTCCCTCCCTATCTCTGTAACCTCCTTGAGCCCTCCAACCGCCCAAGACCTCTGCTTTTTCCATTTCTGGCTTCTTGTGTCTTCCTGATGTCAGTTGCCTCACAATTGGCAGTCATGCCTTTAGTTCTCTAGGTTCTGAGCTCTGAGATTCTTCCAGAAACTTCTCCACCTCTCCCTCTTTCTGCAAGACGTTCCGTAAAACCTATCTCTTTGCCCAAACTTTGAGCACCTGTCCTACTTCTTCTTTCATTGTCAATTTTTGTCTGATTCTACTCTTGTGACATGCATTATAAACACAAGTTGTTATTGTGAAGGACCAACAACAAAATGAGGAGAAACTGTGAAAATAAGTATTCTGTGATTTATTTCACTTCTATAGCACTAGTGTCCACTGTTATTGTGTATATATATATGTATTCAGGAAAATACTTTGGTACTGTTATTTGAATAGAAAATAATTGGAAAGATGTGAAGAATATTCAGAATGCTAAGGAGGAAGACATGAGGATTGGATAGATATGTTTACAAACAATCTTGATTCAAAACAGAATTTTGTATTTCACTGACTTGCTCATAATCCTATGCATTACAGGAGGGGTGCACCTATAAACTTAACGATTTCTCAGCCATCTCAAGTTGTTGGGTCGGAACAGCCACTTTATGTTACATCATGGCTGTAAGAATAGGAACAATGATGGGTGAAGCCTTAAGGATCAGTTAACATGAAGGAAACGTTGCAGTCTTTCTCTGACACGTGGAGTGAAATATTCGCTCAGAATTCCTTCATGTCCAAAATTTACTATGGAATACACTCATTTGCCTGCCTTCCTTAAAGAATGTAATCATTAGTGATAATTAAGTTAACCATCCAACACACTCAGATCCTGACAAAAAATACTGCAATTTGGGAAGTAGAGTTAACTGGGGCATTGGAGCTTTGCTGAAGTGTGCACTCTAAAAATGAGAGATGCAAAGTAGAGCTGCTATAGCACCACCACTGTCTGGAGGGCCTTATTACAGCGCAACAAGTTTATAGAAGCAAATTCCATTACAAATATGGACAAAGAAATTTGCTTATAATAGAAAAGAATGACACAGGAATATATCAATTAAGTCACATTACTGTTTGCCAGAGCTTGCTGTGCACAAATTGATTACTGCATTTTCTACATTGTAAGACAGGCTACACTTCAGAAGCACTTCTTGGTTGTAAAGTGTTTTGAGATACGCTGAGGTATTCAAAGGCACTATATAAATGCAAGTCTTTCTTTACATTCCTATCTAATACATCGTCAGACTATTGTTTTATTGTTATATACAATATTTGCCCACACAAATACATATATCATTGCAGTAAAGCTTTTAAAGATAGGTATTGGGTGTATGTCTACATACAATCGTGGAATGTTTGTAGCACAGAAGGAAGCCATTTGGCCTGTTGTGCCTGTGCCGGTTCTCTGCAAGAGCAAATCAGCTGGTCCCACTCCCCAGCCCTTTCGCCACAGCCCTGCAAATTTTATCTCTTCAGGTGCTTATCCAATTCTGTTTTGAAAGCCACAATTGAATCTGTCTCCCCCACACTCTCAAGCAGTGCATTCCAGATCCTAACAACTCGTTGCATAAGAAAAGTTTTTTCTTGTCGCTGTTGGTTCTTTTGTTATTCACCTCATAGCTATGTCCTCTGGTTCTCAGCCCTTCTGCCAATGGGAACAGTTTCTCTTTCTGTACTTGGTCTGGACGCCTCATGATTTGGAACACTTCTATCAAATCTCCTCTCAACCTGCTCCTCCCTGAGGAGAACAGCTCCAGCTTCTCCAATCTATCTGCATAACTGAAGTCCCTAACCGCTGGAACGATTTTCATAAATCTTCTGTGCACCCTCTCTAATGGCTTCACATCCTTCCTAAAGTGTAGTGCCCCGAAATACTGAACACAAACTCCAGTTGTGGCTGAACCAGTATTTTATAATGGTTCTTCATAACTTCCCTGCTTGTGTACACCGTGCATCTAGTTATAAAACTCAGGATCATGTGTACATTTTAACTACTTTCTCAACCCCCCCTGCCACCTTGAACAATTTGCTCACATGAACCCCCAGGTGTCTCTGTTCCTCCGCCCTCCTTTAGATTTGCACCCTTTATTTTGTATCACCTCACCTCATTCTTCCTAATAAAATGTATCACTTCACACTTTTCTGCATTAAATTTCAGCTGCCATGTGTCCACCCATTGTTGCCTTATCTGTACATCTAAGTCTAGGTCATTAATATATATATATCAAGAAAAACAGTTGTACTGGCACAGATCTCTGAGGAACCCAACTGAACACTTTCTTCCAGTCTAAAAAACAACTATTCACCACTACTCTCTGTTTCCTGTTGCTCAGCCAACTTTGTATCCATGCTGCCAGAGACCCTTTTATTCCATCAACTTCAGCTTTGCACTTTATCAAATATGTTTTGGAAGTCTGTACACTACATCAACCACAGTACCTTCATCAAACTTCTCTTATAACCCATCAAAAAAACTCAACCAGGTTAGATAAACAAGATTTGCCTCCACACTGGCTTTCTTCAATTATTCCTCACTTGCCCAAATGATTTTTAATTTTGCCCTGGATCATCGTTTCTAAGAGCTTTCCAATCACTGAGGTTAAACTGATTGAGCTGTAGTTGCTGGGTTTATCCTTACTACCATTTTTAGAACAAAGGTAGCATTTGCAATTCTCCAGTCCTCTAGCACCACCCCTGTATCTAAAGAGAGTTGGAAGATTATGCCTAGTGCTTCTGCAATTTCCAGCCTTATTTCCCTCAGTATCCTTGATGTATCCCATCCAGTCCTGGTGACTTAGCAACTTTTAGCCCATCCAGTGCCTGAACTGCCTCCTATTCTCCTGTTGCACTATGACTTCAGAAACATTTTCATCCTTGGTAAAGAAAGACACAAAGCACTCATTTAATACCTCAGCATGTCCTCTTTCTTCATGTATAGGTCCCCTTTTTGGCCTCTATCCTATTACTACCCTTTGCAATTTGTATACCTGTAGAAGACTTTTGGAACTCCTTTTTATGCTAGCTACCATCTCTTCTCATCACTTTGCATCTCTTTATTCCCTTTTTCACTTCCCCTCTTTCGAAATTCAGCCTGGTTCTCACCCTTGTATTATCAACCTGACATCTGTCATATACCCCTTTTTCTGCTCCATCTCTATCTATTTTGTCATCCAGGGAGATCTGGATTTGTTTGCCTTACCTTTCCTCTTCATGGGAATCTTGTCTGCAACCAAACCATCTTCTCTTTAAATGTGTCCCATTGTTCCATTACAGTTTGATTTCATTTAATCCCAGTTGACTTGTGCAAGATCTGCTCTCATGCCACTGAAATTGCCCTCCTCCAAATTTTTACCCTAGATGGCTCCTTGTCCTTTTTCATAGCTAACTTAAACTTTTTAACACATTGATCACTGTTCCCTGAAGGTTCCCCTAACTGACATTTGATCCAACTGACCCACCTCATTCCCCAGAATCAGATCCAGCAATATCTGCTTCCATGTTGGGCCAGATGCACACTGAACAAGAAAATTCTCTGGAACACACTTCAAAACTCATCCCCCCCTTTCTGCACGCTACACTATTGTGATCCCAGTCTAGATTGGGGTAATTAAAGTCCTCCATTATCACTACTCTATAATTTTTACACCTCTGTAATTTCCCTGCAAATTTGCTTCTCTATATCTTTCCCACTAGTTGATGGCTTATAGAATATACCCTAATATAATAGACCCTCTACTGTTTCTTAGCTGTAATCAATAGATTCTGTCCTGCTCCCTTCTTGGATGTTGTCTCTCTCCAGCACTGTTATGTTCTCCTTAAGAAATACCACCACCCCTTTCTTTCCTTCCCTATGTTTCCTGAATATCTTGTGTACAGCAATACTTAGTACCTATTCCTGCCTTTTTTGAGACAGGTCTCTGTTATTGCCGCAACATTGTATTCCCATGTGGTTATCTACACCTTATTTATCACACTTTGTGAGTTTACATACATGAACAGTAAACCTAATTTAGACCTAATTGCATTCTCTTCTACTCTGACCCCACCTTAATACCTTACTATTTCCTCTTCTAGTGCAATCAGTCTCTCCCAATCCTTTGTGCACCTTGTTTCTCCTTTCTATTGCTGCGTACTGTTTCTCACCCCCCTACCAAGTTAGTTTAAACCCTCTCCAAAAGCCACATGAAGACATTCATTGTGGCTTTGTTGAAATGCAATCTGACCAGCCAGTATAGGTTCCTTCTGTTATGGAACCAGTCCCAATTTCCCAGGAATCTAAAGCTCTCCCTCTTTCACCATCTCTCCGGCCACGCGTTCATCTGCTCTTTCCTTCTATTTCTATATTGGCAGTAATGCGTAGATTACTGGTTTTGAGGTCCTGCTTGCTAGTTTCCTTCAAAGCTCCCTAAAACCTGCCTGCAGGGCAACATCCCTCTTTCTACCTATGCTGTTGGTACTGATGTGAACTACCACCCTGACTGTTCACCCTTGCCTCTCAAAGCACTCTTTAGCCACTCAGCGACATCCTTGACCCTTGCACCGAGGAAGAACCTAACATCCTGGATTCACGTCTGCGGCTGCAGAATCTGTTTTTTTTGATAATCAAATCCCAACTCTATTGCTTTTCCAATTTTCCCCCTGCCTGTGTGTAGATGAGCTACCCGTGGTACTGTGCACTTGGCTCTGGCTGCACTCCTCGGAGGAAACATCATCTTCACTCGTATGCAGGACTGAATGCTGGTTGGAGAGCGAGATGCACTCTGGGGATTCCTGCACTGCCTGTCTGGTCCTCCCTGACTGCCTGGCGGCCACCCATTTCCTCTTTCCCTGCACATCCTTAAGCTGCGGTGTGACCATATCAGAAATGTGTTATTCACGTGGCTCTCAGACTGACGGATGCATCACATCTTTATCCAATGTGTCAAAATAGCCAAATTAAATAATTAATACAAAATGGTCAGCAATGCTTCTTTATTTGACATTATTCTGCCAGATTATCAATATGTGTATCTGCTTCTTTGATGCAATTGTCCCCCAGCCTTCTCACCCCGCTTCAGCAGAAGACTTGATCTTCACATCTCGTGCAGTGTGATTGGCTAGTTATCGCTAAGCTATCATAACTTCATTTGTCTTTTCTGTGTGATGTATCTTGTTCACTCTAATGTGTCCTTTGTCATTAAACTCAGATTGAGTGTAAATCAGGTCACAGATGATGGAGCCAAGGTACTGGCTGAAGAACTCACAAAGTACAAAATTATTAAAATCCTTGGGTAAGTGGTGAGTAAATATATTTTTTACACAATGAATATACAGCATTACGTGTAATCATTCTGTGAATTATGGTTGTTGGCCCTGAAGACCCTCTGGTCCATCCAATCTCTCTTGAAAAACAACACTGACTTCTGAATCACAATATCCACACTCTCTACCACACCCTACTTGAAACCATATGATCTCCTGGGAGAAGAAAAACAACAGATAAATACTCAAGCCAATTTGGAGGAGCGGGGGTGAGGGGGTGGTACATGGGTGACATGGTGTGGTGAAATTTGAAAAATTCCTTTTTGACCTTCTTAGACAATTGGAACTATTCCACGAGATCACTCTGACCCTGATTAACATTTCACTCCCTGCAGGCAGGGGCAGGTCCAGCTTTTGCTTTAAACATTACTGAGTACTGGATCAGAGAACCTGGCCAATAAGTTTTCTAAATTCACATTTTCCCATTGCAGTATTCGTGAGTTCCATCGAATTAATGCTGTGTTATTTATGCTCATGGGGTGCTGCTGTTGAGCTGAGTATGAAATGTTTTGAATTGTTTTGATTTCTAAATTTTGATGTTCTGACTGTAATTGTCACCTTGTAGCACAAGTCAAAAGCCTATTTTAACACACTTTAGTGTCTCAGTCTGAGAAGCGGCCCTTTGTCAATAGATGATGAAATGTTACATTCTGAGAAACAGCACAGGCTGAGCTCATTCAGTGCACAATAATTCTGTTTTAACTATGAAAAAGAAAGGCCTGAAAGACTTGCACTGCCTTTCATGGCTGCAGTGCCCAAAGTGCTTCACAGGCGATGGAGTACTTTTGAAATGTAGTCACTGTTGTAATATAGGAAATGTGGCAACCAAACACAGCAAGGTCTCAAAAACAGCAATGAAATAAATGGTCAATGAATTTGTTTTAGTGATGTTGGTTGAAAGATAAATATTGGCTAGGACACTGGGGAGAACTCCCCTGCCCTTCTTTGAAATAGCAACACGGGTTCCTTTACACTCATTTGAGAGGGCAGTCTCAATCCAAAAGATGGCAGCTCCAACAATGCTACACTTCCTCAGTAGTGCACAATAGTCTCAGCCAGGATTTTCCGCTCTAGTCTCTGGAGTGGGACTTGAACCCATCACCTTCTGGCTTAAAGATACGAGTACTACCCACTGAACCACAGCTGGCAGTATAAGTTCTGTTGAAGAGTCATACAGATTCGAAACGTTAACTGTATTCCTCTCCGCAGATGCTGTCAAACCTGCTGAGTTTTTCCAGGTATTTTTATTTTTGTTTTTGTTTTAAGTTTCCTGTCGTTTTTCATTATACCCATCTCTTCATAACCAACATACAGCTACAGTAGTCTTGCCTCATTACTAACCCTTGCTGAAAATGACTAAGACAATGTGGAAAACTGTGAGGTCATCCACTTTGGATCCAAGAAAAACAGATCAGAATATTTTCTTAACAGTGAGAAACTAGGAACTGTGGAGGAGCAGTGGAAACACTAAAAACTATTGTACAGGACCAAAAAACATCAAAATGGGTGGTGGAATGTTGGCCTCTGCCTCAGGGAATCTGGAATACAAAAGGAGGAAGTTATACTTTCGTTGTATAGAGCTGTGGTCAAACTCCAACTGGAGTACTCTGTCCAGTTTTGGGCACCGTCTCTCACCTTGGAGGGCGTTCAACGCATATTCACCAGAATGATACTGGGGCATAAAGGGTAAATTATGAGGATAAGTTGCATAAATTTGGTTTGTATGTCCTTGTATGTAAAAGATTGAGGGGGTAATCTAATTAAATTTAAAATGATAAGAAGCTCCTCCAGTGGGGGAATCCAGAGCAAGGGGACATGACCTTAAAATTAGAGCTAAGCCATTTAAAATGAAACCGGGAAGCACTTTTTCACTTAAAGTACGTGGAAGTCTGGAACACACTCTCCCAAAATGTTGTGGTTACTAGGTCAAATGAGATTTTCAAGACTGAGAGAGTTTTTAGTCAGGTAAATGTAGTAAGGGGTATGGTAATAAGGTGGGTAAATGGAGCAGAGGTACAGATCTAACTAAATGGCAGAACAGGCTCAAAGAGAAAATGGCCTACTCCTGTTCCTGTTTTGCCAACAGCTCACTGTCAGTCTCTAGTGGGAAAAAGTTTGTACTTCAGCATACAGGATCCCAGGCTTTATAAACAGAGGCATAGAGAACAAAAGCAAGGAAGTAAAAACAAAAAACTAAAAGCTACTGCGGATGCTGGAAATCCAAAACAAAAACAGAATTACCTGGAAAAACTCAGCAGGTCTGGCAGCATTGGTGGAGAAGAAATCAGTTAACGTTTCGAGTCTTTATGACTTTAGTTCAGTTTCAACTGGAGTATTGAATCCAATTCTGGGCACTTTAGGGAGGAAGTGAAAGCTTTAGAGAGATTGCAGGAAAGATTTACGAGAATGGTTTCAGGGACGAGGGACCAGGGTTGAGAGGAGTGTTCAAAGTCACGGGGAATCTGGACAGAGAAGATAGAGAGAAACTGCCCCACTGGCAAAGGGTCAAGAACCAGAGGGCACCAATTTAAGGTGGTTGACAAACAGCAACACGAGGGAAAGCTTTTTTTTAATGCAGCAAAAGGTTAGGATTTGGAATGCACAACCTGAAGGTGTGGTGAAGGCAGATAGAAAAGAGAATTGGATCAGCACCTGAAAAGAAAGAAATTGCAGACCGACAGGGAAAGGGCAAGGCGGAATTAGTTGGGGAATGGGACTCGATGAGTTGCTGTTACAGAGAGGCAATACCAGGCCGAATGGCGGCCTCCTGTGCTGTGACCATTCTATGACTGGCTTGCAGTTTTGGAAGCCAATGTAAAAGCAACTTAAAAGGGTCAGTTGTTTATTTTCTGATCATATTCCATCACGTTACTCCGTTCACAAGCTCCGTTAGCTAGTGAATGATGATGCCGGAGCGGAAAGATTTACAAACTGCAGATAGCAATTAATTGCCGATATATGGGTGTCACCCCACTGATGAGTCACTTCTCTTAAAAAAAGGTTTGTTATTTTTCCAGCCTGTACAGGAATCAGATCACTGATGTTGGTGCACGGTTCATCGCCCGAATTGTTGAAGAATGCCCATATCTGCGAACGTTAAAGTAAGAAATAATATGCTGGCAGTTTATGCAAATTACTTGTACTATATTTAACGTTAATGCCAACATTGGGGTTAACCAATGGCAGACTGAAACTACAGAAATACTAAGGCATGCTTTTAATGTTAGAAAAGAGATTGATTAATATTATTGCATCTCATAGTCATCGCAAAGCCCATTAAAAGAAGAGAGTTTACATTTATATAGCAAGGATCTCTCAAAGAGCCTCACATCCAAGGAAGTATTTTTTGAAGGGTAGTCACTGTTACAATGTAGGGAAATATGGCAGTGAAGAGATAATGACCAAATAACCTACTTTAGTGACATAGATAGAGGGATAAAAACTGGTCAAGTCACCAGCGAGATCTCCCCTATTCTTCTTTGTATAATGCCATGGGACCAGCCTTTTATGAGAAGGCAGGGTAGGGGGAGATGGGGGGGTTCAGTTGTCTTAAAGACAGCCCCTATGACAGCACAGCACTCTCTCAGTGCCGCAATGAAGCTTCAGTCTGGATTCAAGTCTCTGGAGTGGAACTTGAAACCACAACATTTTCACTCAGGCAAGAGTGCTACCACTGAGCTACAACTGAAGCACTGGTACTGCTTAGGTTAGTTTGATTATTATGAAGGTTGTAACAATGCTGCAGAATAATAATCTGTAAGTTTGTTTCTTTGAATGACTAGATAGGAAATCCATGAGTTTATTATTTATGTTGGCCACAAAGAGGGGAGAAAATTGTTCAAATTTATTTGACTGCAACAGTTTTGGGTTTCAGAGTCGTGAATCTGCTTAGAAAGACGATGAATTTCTCCAGTAACTGAGTATGTTTCTCCAGTGAGTAGCTGGGCCATTCTGAGCAGGAAGGCCACAGGTTTGATCTCTGGTATTCGCCATGGTGACTGATCCCAGACAGCTAGGCCACACTTGGGGGTGGTGGTCGGGAGGGGTAGATGGTTGTTACAACTGGCGTTAACGCACCTAGATTAAGGAGGGGAAAATTAGACAGGGTTGCTACTTCCACCTCCTGGTGCAACCATTAGGCAAACTAGGCGGTCGCCCAGAACAGCAAACTTTGGAGGGTGGCAAAAAACTGAATGAACTATTCATGACACTGCATAAGTAAACAAACAGGCTTCAGCAGTGGGAATGAAAGGTCAAGAACCATTGATATACATCCACACATACCAACATACGCATAGGTTTCCATGTATTCACGTTGTGGTCTTTTCCAAAATTTTATATGATTCCTCATTCTGTTTATTTATTTTTATTCATTTATGGGATGTGGGCATCACTGGCTAGGCCAGGATTTATTATTCATCCTTAATTGCCCTAGAGTTTTACAAATTTGTACATCAACATGACCATTTCAAAACTACGAACCGGTAAATCATATAAAAAAAACACAATTTAATCTAGTCCATTCTATCATAATGACTATCGATTGTGTAAATTGAGCATAAAATTATCTATTAACTGTTGCCGGAACACATTGTGTTACATCATGAGCCACATTACACATAGGCCTGAATTTTTTAGCTTAGCGGGCAAGCGCGATCGGTGGACCCGGGATTGGCCGGTAAACAGACAGTCGACCACAGTCGGCCCCCGACCGCAGTTTCACGCTGGCCAATTAACGCCCAGCCAGCGTGATATGCGTGCTGAAAAGCTCCGTGCTGCCAGGGTGGGGTCAGGAAGAGGGTGGGCGATGACGTCAACACGGGCACAGGCGAGTGCTGAGGGAAAGCTCCCTGAAGGCAGAAAGCTTCCTCAGAGAGCTGCAGACCCGAAAACCATCAAATAAAGTTTCCAAAAGCCGGGAGAAAATGTCCAAGCATCAGAATCAAGCACCTGAAAATATAGATGATAAAAGTGCTGCCCACAGATGTTTATTTTTATTTTATTTCATAACGAAAACCTCATCCCGCCCTTGGATGAGGTTTCATGAAAAATGTAAAGGCCGCCTGGCCAATTCGCCCATCCGCCAACCATAAGGTTGGAGGACCCACGAAAAATCAGAGTCAATTACTCCGTTAATGGGCTTAACTGCCCTCTTAATTATCGGCAGGTGCGCTTCCGACTTTTGCATGTGCCCGCCCACCGAATCATCGCACGAGCGCGGGATGGCGTCAGGACTCTCACCTGACATCATGTCACGTCCGATCGGGTCAGGCGTGGACCTGATCAGCGCAAAATTCTGCCCATAATATGCATTTCTGCTTGTACATATCCTGTGAAAAGTGCAGAACAATGAGAATGTACAATCGGTATCATAATATTCTCCTTTGTAATGTAAAATAAATCTGTAATTATAAATTCAGAGTTTTTATTCATTCTAATGCACAATATTCATTTTTGCAAGTTAATTGTGGGGGCGGGGGTGTGGAAGGCTGAAGGTTCATCTAGTGTGTATCAGCTCTGCGTTCGATGAGGGCAGGGCAAGCTTGTTATGATGCCATGACTCTTTTAATCCTTATTGCACCCATCAGTGCTTACAATGATGGAGTGAAGCGTTTGATCATGACCAGCAACTAGCGGACCAAATCTTTCAAGAAACTAGCGGAATCTGAGTCTATTGTTGACTATTTGATAAAGATTGATAGTGATTAGTCAATAACTCCATTATGATTTTATTGTACAACTACCACGGTGATAGAAGTCAAATTGGATGGACCTTGCCCTTTTTTTGTTCATCAGATCCTTAAGGAGAGGGATCACAACTGAGTGACAATAATGGCATAGAATTTCTGCAGGTTTTTCTTAATCTCTTTCCATAGCTTTGACAGAAGATCAGTGGAAACCCTCGATAAATGGCATAAAGAACCAGTTATAACTCTTCCCTAGAGCTTTTGCTGAAGTTACAATGGGATTTTGAGAGCCCCTACTGTAATCCTACCCTAGGAAAACAATTTTTCAAGGAAGAGAAAGAAATGAGTTAGAGTGAAGATTGCAAAGACTGAATACTTTTTTCACCCCAGTGTTAGTGATGACTCCACATAGACCAGAGATCAAGATGACCATTTATGCAGTTCTTCAGGAATTTCAAGGCCTTTAAATCCAAACCTCTAAATACAGGGGCCAGTTGATTATGGAGAATTGAAGTGGCAGAACTGGGAAGAAGAGCAATCTTTCTGAAGAAACTCTACAGGGTCATCTGTAGCTGCTGCAGCATCCATCAGGCAGGCATGGAGGGCCTCTGGACCTGCCTGGAGCACTGTACTCCCACGCCCCCACCTGAGTCTGTTGCCGTGAGGCCACCACCAAGCTGATAAACTGGGCCCTATTGCCTGCAGGGACCTGGAGGCCAACTGGAAAATCCCAATTGGCCTCCTTTAATTGGCCTTAAGTGGCCATTAACAAGTTGTATCAGCTACCTGCTGCATGCAGGTGGGTAGACCTGCTGCTACTCCCCAACCTGGAGCCTGGAGGGATCCGGGAAATTGGCACGTATGGCAGTGGCTGTATTTTTGGCATCCAACCACCTCCAATACTGATTCCATATTTTTAGATATTTTAAATATTTAGCCCTATATATCTGCATTTGCCCAATACCCCTTAATACTTTTGGTTAACAAAAACCCATCAACCACATTCTTAAAATTACTACTTGATCTAGAATGAATTGCTGTTTGCAGAAGTGAACTCCCAATTTCTTCAACCCTTGAGACAAGTCCTCTTCTAACTCTCTACTGTTGGGACACTTTTTTTGAGCATTGAAGAATCCATAAAGGAAAAAGGGAAACTTCAAGTCTGATATTTGGGGCTGAAGCAATATACTTTTATAAATATGTACTGTTAAAGTCTTTTAAATAAATCTGTTATTGCAGAATTGGACTCAACAAACTTACAAGCGAAGGAGGGACATTATTAGCACAAGCAATTCAGAAAAACAAGGCCATCAAAGATATAGGGTGAGTGTACAATATGGTCTTAATGCTCTTGGTATTCGTAAAATAACATGATAATTTTGGCTGAAGAAAATGAGCTTAGTTCATTTCAGTTTGACCCTAGGTTCATCTTATTCTGATGAAATGTTTCTTAAATGACTCTGGGCTTTTCTCTCCACCTTTCTACCTGGAAGTCCATCCCATTTATGAATCCGTTTTTTGTGTAACTTCTTGACGTACCTACCCTAAAGAATCCTTAGAACATTTCAGCCGTCTTGATCAAATCGCTCCTCAATCCTGGAGGAACTTGGTGTGAAATCAGATTTTCTTCCACCTCCCATTCTTTTGTGGGTTTATATACTGCACCCAACTCTTTTTATTCATCTTTGAAGGCCTCTGCTTGTGGAGCATGGAGCCTCCAACTTTGCCTGCACCTCATCAGCAGCAGCACTTTTCAGCATTCACTTCTGTTCAGCAGCTTTCATGTCAATTCGAAACGTGGCTCTGAAAGAACATCCGTACAAAGTTGCATTTTCACCACAAGTTTTGTGTTTTCTCCAGCATAAAGACTCCTAAACAAACAACCCCGGAATTTCCTTTGTATCAAAGTGTATGCAAAAAGAAACTCAACATTCCTTTAGTTACTGAAACCTAGCACAAGTAATCAGTGTGACCATCCATTTTGAAAGAGAAATATGGAAGTATTTTCTCCATTTTTTTTGGTGTACATTATAAATAAATCATGGTAAACCACCTTACAAGCCAGGACTGTATCTTGTTTATCCATGCTAATCAGAACTTGGCAGGATTCAAAAATACTTCGCTATTTCCCCATTAAACCACACTTCCAAAAATAAATCATCTCACTATGCAGTTAAATTCAAGTTCCTGATTTTTTTTGTACTTATCATTGGAAAAGGATCACAATGATGGGGAATTGAACTTTTTCCCCCACTTATTCACTGTGAGGTGGGGGGGAATTTTTTTCCTAATCTCTAGCTTTACTCAGTGTCAGCATCTCCACCTATCACTGGCTCTACTTGTCCCACCTCCCCCCCCACCCCCCCCAAACCAGCTTATATTTCACCTCTCTTCTGTTTTTACTTAGTTCTGTTGAAGGGTCATTCGGACTCGAAACGTTAACTGTGTTCCTCTCCGCAGATGCTGCCAGACTTGCTGAGTTTTTCCAGGTTTTTTTTGGATATTTTTGGTTTGTTTTGGATATTCCTGAGGCAAATGCAGGAAAGTCAGGTGCACAACAAGCTGCTATTTGTTCTAAACCCAATGTCAGAAGGGCACCAATTGATACTAAGAAAGATCTTGCATTTATATAGCACTTTGCACAACCTCAAGGTGACCCAAAGTGTTTTACAGTGTTTTACTTTTACACTGTAGTCACTGTTGTAAATTAGACCACAACGCACTAATTTGCACACAGTGAGATCCCACAAACAGCAATGAAATAAATCTGTTTAGTGGTTTTAGTTGAGTGATAAATATTTGCCAGGATACTGGGAATAACTTACCTGTTCTTCTAAATAGTGCTATAGGGTCTTTTACCCCTACGTGGTTTAATGTCTTATCCGAAAGATGGCATCTCCGACAGTACAGCACTCCCTCAGTATTGCATTGGAGTGTCCGACTAGATTATGTACACAAGTATCTAGAGTGGGGACTGACTGCGAGACATTCTACCAACTGAGTCACAGGTAGCTTAACCTCCAACTTCACGAGCATTTTTCTGTTTCTCACCATAATGACCCTGAGGCCTCTCTGAGTGAGATTGCCAGTGGCTACTAGTACTTTACAGCAGCAGTGAGTCTTTGATACTCCTGAAAATGTTCCTTGCTATGCTGTAAATTCATCAATATAGCAGTTAGAGCTCTTCAACCCAAGCTTGGCAGTCAGGTACCAGGACAGCTCTTGAAAGTAAATAACAATCTTGTCAGAAGTATCATATCTTAAGGTCACACAAGAATGCCTTTCGGTCCATCATGCCTGTGCCGGCTCTTTGAAAGAGCTTTCGAGTTAGTCCCATTTAGACACTCTTTCCCCAAAGTCATTCAAATTTTTCTTTTTTGACTACATATCAAATTCCCTTTTGTAACTTATTATTATATCTGCTTTCAACACTCTTCCAGACAGTGCATTCCAGATTAAAGAAACTTGCTGCTTAAAAAAAATTCTCATCATCTCCCTCTGGTCATTTTGCCAATTATCTGAAATAAGTGTCTTCTGGGTACTGAGCCTCCTGCCAGTGGAAACAGTTTATCCTAATTTACTCTATCAAAACACTCCACATTAGACCTCTCGAGCTTGTAAGCTCTAAGGAGAATAATCCCAACATCTTTAATATCTCCACATAACTGAAGCCCCTCATCCCTGGTACCATTCTGTTAAATTGCCTTTGCAACCTCTCTGAAGCTTTGACATCCTCTCTTAAGTGTGCTACTCAGAATTCAACAATACTCAGGCTGAGGCCTAACCAGTGATTTGCAGTGAAGTACAGTCCAGTTGCACTGTACTTTTAATGCCCTTAAAGTTCCAGCCTGAGAAGGGGCACGTGTAGATGAAGTACCACCCTGAACAGGGTCCCTGATCTATTTAACATAGCTTCCCTGAAGAGCAGACACATGCTTTAAGCATGCTACATCTAAAAATGGTTTGCACTGATGGTGAGCTTCCAATTTGAGCAGTGCCAGTACAAGACCTACTGAGCTTTTCCAGCACTTTCTATTTTTATTTCAGCAGTGCCAATGTGGGAAGGCATCAAGCAAGGGCTTGTTCTGAGGGAGGGAGAGAGAATCAGAAGAGTTACCCAGAACTATCCCTGTGAACTTCATGGAGACAAGTCATCGAGTAGCATTGCCATTGGGTGGGGAGCAGCTCACTAACCTTTTTCCTTCATTAAAGGATGGTTTGTGACAGAAAGAGACCATAGAGAGGAGAAGGAATATGTGTTGATTTTTAAAACAACCCTTGCTTTGCAGCTTCACAGTTGTCAATTCGTAATGTATTACTGAAATTCTCAGCAGTTCATGAGAGGTGGCTGCATTCATTCTGTTTAATTGTGAAGAGGTGTTTCCCTACAACAAGTACCCATTATAGAAAATTACTTGGCCTGGAGATTTTAAATTTGTTTGTAACGTAACAATTCTGCTATTTAAATGTAGCAAATCCATTAATGATAAAAAAAGGTCACTTTATTCTCACACATTGTATATATATCTGCTTTGTTTGAATAGCGATTGCCAACCTGAGAAATTTTGAATTTAATTACAGGATGTGGGGGAATCGGATCGGAGATGTAGGCGCTGTCGCCTTTGCTGAAGCTATAAGAAACCACCCTTCTATAAAAGAGCTCAGGTAATCTCATTTATCGCAGCATTTTGATGACATAAGCCAGGTAAAAGCCTGCTTGACCAAAATAGTTCATCCCCTGAGAACTGTAACCTTGCTCCAATGGTGATATAATGTCACTGAGCTGCCCTGTCTATCCAGTGGTCTTGGCTTGAGAGTATGCAAGAGCTATATTTGCAGAAAAAAACAGAGCCATTGATGACTAAAGGGATAAGGAACAAAATAAAAAGAAAAGAAAAAGCATAATAGAATCCAAAAATTAGCACAGATACTAGCAAATAGGAAAGATACAAAGAATAACAAAAGGTGACAAAATTGATTTTAAGGAATTTTAAGAAAAGAAAAGCAAAATATTGGAGATGCGGGAAATCAGAAACAGAAAGTACTGGAAATAGGTCTGAAGCATCTGTGGAGAGAGAAATAGAGTTAGTGTTTCGAGCCAAATATGATTCTTCTTTGGAACTGAAGAAGAGTCACATTCGACTCGAAACGTTAACTCTGTTTTTCTCTCTGCCATGCTACCAGACCTGCTGAATGTTTCCAGCATTTTCTGTTTTTATTTTAGTATGAAAAGAAACTTGCAAGAGATGTCAGAATCAGCAGCAAATATGTTTCTACAATTATGTTAGGAAAGAGCAAGTTGTCAGGAGCAACGCGGGCTGATTGCAGTGACATTGTAAATGAAAATAAGAAAATGGCAAACATGTTTAATTACTTTGCACCAGTGTTTACTGTAGAGGAAGAGTGTAATATGACGGACATCTCAAGGAACCTAATATTGAATCAGAGGTGGGACTCACCAAAATTTTCATAAGCAAAATAACAGTAATGAAGAAAATAAAGGTGACAAGTCCCCAGGACTGGATGGTTTCCATCCTTGTTTATTAAAGGAAGAAGGTGGGAACATTGAAGATGCCCTAACTATAATCTTCCAAAGTTCCTTTGTTTCAGAAATTATTCCTTTAGATTGTGCATGTCACAATGCAATTAAAAAGACGAGAGAGGGAAACCAGCGAAGTATAGACCAGTTAGCCTAACGTCTGAGCACCTTGAAATGTTTCAGCTGATCAGAGAGCCAGGATGCCAGCAGGATTGGCAAAGAGTGGGTCATAACTGAAGAACCAGACTGAACTTTTTGAAGAGGTGATAGAAATATTGGACAGGAGAATGTCTATGGATGTTAATTATAAGGACTTCCAAGAGGCATTTGATAAAGTCCCTCTAAAGAAATTGTTAGCTAGAGTTGAAGCTCATGAAATTGAAGGCAAATTATTGACCTGGGGAGGAAATTGACCAAACGGAAGGAGACAGAGAGTAGGAATAATTGGTAGGTACCCGAACTGGCAGGAAGTGACTCATGTCTTGCAAGGACCTGTGTTAGGACTTCAATCATACACTGTATTTGTTAATGGCTTAAATGATGGAATAGAAAGCCCCATATCCAAGTTTGCTGGCTTCATAAAGATAAGCACCATTGTAAACCATGTAAATGGAAGCATAAATTACAAATTGATATTCATAGATTAAATGAATGGACAAAACTGTGGCAAATTGATTACAAAGTAGGAAAACGTGAGGTCATTCATTTTGGACCTAGAAAGGATAGAACAGAGCTAGAAAAAGTGGAAGTCTAAAGGGACTTGGAGATTATTTACATAGAACATTAAAATGTCATGGACAGCTACAGAAAATAATCAAAATGACTATTGGAATGCTGTCCATTATATCTAAAGAACTAAAATACAAGTAGGTAAAAGTTATACCAGGGCTATACTGGTCAGACTGCACCTGGGCCTGAATCTTGCATTCCAACCCAAACGCACGTAGAATTGTGCGAAATAACGTCGGGCATGCATCTCGATGTCATCGCGCTCATGTGCAACATGACGGTCAGCGGGTGCACACGGGAGTCGGAGGCATGCCCGCCAACAATTAAGTGGGCAATTAAGCCCATTAAGGAGGTAATTGTCAGCGATTTTATGCGGCCCGTTCACTTTTACGGTTGGCGGATGGGCCAAACGGCCAGACAGCCTTCACATTTTCACTACAAACTACATCCAGGGCAGGATGAAATGCCTGGGGTAAAAAATAAAAGACGATATTTGAGGGATGATCTGCTCTGTAGTCTGCTGCCAGGTGCTTGCATTTACAGTATTGTCACAGTCTGCAGCAGTTTATTGAGCTCATTTCATTTTTAAATTACTGCAGCTCCACAGCAGCCGTCAGCCTTCAGGAACGCGAGCCCACATTCTCCCTTCTCTCGGCACTCATCCTCTTCCCATGCCCCACCGGCAGCGCTGAGCCTTTCTCAGTGCGCATTTCATGCTGGCTGGCCATTGATTGGCCAGCCAGCATGAAATTGCATTTGGTGTCTGATCGTGGGTGGAAGCGCATTTCACGTCCGCTTGCGGGCCCGCCAATCACACATGCCCGACGAACGCAAGATTCAGGCCCTGGAGTACTGTAAACAATTCTGGGCATCGTACCTTGGGAAGGACACCTTGAAGGGATCGCAGCATAGATTGACCAGAATGATACTCGGACTCAAGGGGTTAAATTACAAAGAACGAAGAACAGTACAGCACAGGAACAGGCTCTTCGGCCCTCCAAGCCTGCGCTGATCATATTGCCCGTCAACTAAAACATTTTGCACTTCCGGGGTCCGTATCCCTCTATTCCCATCATATTCATGTATTTGTCAAGCTGCCTCTTAAACACCACTATCGTACCTGCTTCCACCACCTCCTCTGGCAGCGAATTCCAGACACTCACTACCCTCTGCGTAAAAAACTTGCCCCGCACATCTCCTCTATAGTTTTCTCCTCTCACCTTAAATCTATGTCCCCTAGTAATTGACTCTTCCACCCTGGGAAAAAGCTTCTGACTATCTACTCTGTCCATGCCACTCATAATTTTGTAAACTTCTATCAAGTCGCCCCCCAATCTCCATCACTGTAGTAAGAACAATCCGAGTTTCTCCAACCTCTCCTCATAGCTAATAACCTCCAGACCAGGCAGCATCCTGGTAAACCTCCTCTGCACCCTCTTCAACGCTTCCATATCCTTCTGGTAATGGGGCGACCAGAATTGCACGCAATATTCCAAGTGTGGCCTAACCAAGGTTCTATACAGCTGCAGCATGACTTCCCAGCTTTTATACTCAATACCCCTGCCAATGAAGGCAAGCATGCCATATGCCTCCCTGACTACCTTATCCACCTGCGTTGCCATTTTCAGTGACCTGTGGACCTGTACACCCAGATCCCTCTGCCCGTCAATGCACTTAAGGGTTCTGCCATTTACTGTATAATTCCTGCCTGTATTAGACCTTCCAAAATGCATTACCTCGCATTTGTCCGGATTAAACTCCATCTGCCATTTCTCCACCCAAGTCTCCAACCGATCTATATCCCGTTGTATCCATAGACAATCCTGTTCACTATCTGCAACTCCTCCAACCTTAGTGTCGTCTGCAAACTTACTAATTAGCTCAGTTACATTTTCCTCCAAATCATTTATGTATACTACAAACAGCAAAGGTCCCAGCACTGATCCCTGCGGAACTCCACTAGTCACAGTTCTCCATTCAGAAAAGCACCCTTCCACTGCTACCCTCTGTCTTCTATGACCAAGCCAATTCTATATCCATCTTGCTAGCTCACCTCTGATCCCATGCGACTTTACCTTCTGTACAAGTCTGCCATGAGGGAACTTGTTAAAGGCCTTACTGAAATCCACGTAGATAACATCCACTGCCCTTCCATCGTCGATCATCTTTGTCACCTCCTCGAAAAACTCGATCAAGTTAGTGAGACATGACCTCCCCTTCACAAAACCATGCTGCCTCTCACTAATATGCCCATTTGCTTCCAAATGGTAGTAAATCCTGTCACAAAGAATCTTCTCCAATAATTTCCCTACCACTGACGTAAGGCTCACCGGCCTGTAATTTCCTGGATTATCCCTACTACCCTTCTTAAACAATGGAACAACATTGGCCATTCTCCAGTCCTCTGGGACCTCACGCATAGCCAGTGGGGATACAAAGATTTCTGTCAAGGCCCCAGCAACCTCCTCCCATGCCTCCCTCAGTACTCTGGGGTAGATCCCATCTGGCCCTGGTGAGTTATCCACCTTAATATTCTTCAAGACGCCTAACACCTCTTTTTTGATCGCAACATGATCCAGGCTATCTACACACTCTTCCCTAGACAAATCGACCACTAAGTCCTTCTCTTTGGTGAATACTGATGAGAAGTATTCATTTAGTATCTTTCCCATTTCTTCTGGCTCCATACACAGATTACCACCTCTGTCCCTGAGTGGGCCTACCCTTTCCCTGGCTACCCTCTTGCTTTTTACATATGTATAAAAGGCCTTGGGATTTTCCTTAATCCTGGTTGCCAGTGACTTTTCATGACCCCTTTTAGCCCTCCTGACTCCTTGCTTAAGTTTCTTTCTACTTTCTTTATATTCTCCACGGGCTTCATCTGTTCCCAGCCTTCTAGCCCTTACGAATGCTTCCCTTTTCTTTTTGACTAATCTCACAATATCCTTCATTATCCAAGGTTTCTGAAACTTGCCATGCTTATCCTTCATCCTAGCAGGAACATGCCGGTCCTGAATTCTTATCAACTGACGTTTGAAAGCCCCCCACATGTCAGTTGTTGATTTGCCCTCAAACATCCGCCTCCAGTCTAGATTCCTCAGTTCCTGCCTAATATTGTTATAATTACCAAGAAAGATTACACAAACCAGGGTTATATTGTCTGAAATTTAGAAGGCAGAGCAGTGATTTGATCAAGGTTTTCAAGGTATTATAGAGAATAACTATTTTCACTGGCTGGAGAGTCTAAACGTTAGAACCTGCCCTTTCAGCAGTGAAATTAGAAAACACTTCTACACACAAATAACGGTAGAAATTTGGAACTCTCTTCCGCAAATGACAATTAATGCTGTGTTAATTGTCAATTTTAAATCTAAGATTGATAGATTTTTGTTAACCAAATGTATTAGGGATATGGGACAAAGACAGTTATATGGAGTTAGGAAAAGGCACGAGGGACTAAATGACCTATTCCTATTCCCATGTTTCTTTCATTACCCTTCAATAACAACAACTTATATTTATATTCTGCCTTTAACATAATAAAACATTCCAAGGTGCTTCACAGCAGTGTTATAAAACAAAATTTGACACTGAGTCACTTAAGAAAATATTAGGTCAGATGACCAAAAGCTTGGTCAAGGAGGCTTTAAGGAGTGTCTTAAAGGAGGAAAGCACGGTGGAGAGGCAGAGAGGTTTGGGGAGGGATTTCCTTCAAAACTACTTCATTGCTGTAAAGAGTTTTCGTGAAAGTTGCTATATAAGCCTCTTTTTTTTTTACAAGAGCAATGAGACCATGGAGAGATTTGAACCCCTGAGAGAGAAAGACTTAAAGGTTTAGAGAGGAAATTCCAGAGCTTAGGGCCTAGGCAGCTGAAGTCACAGCTTGGAAACCGTGTCTTGTAAATCTGGGGTATGGAGAGGTTGGGGCATACCTTTACTGTCTAAGAAGATTCTTCAAGCTGTCAGTATAGTTCTCTAATGTGTATTAACAGTATCTGTGTCCTTTATCTAGCCTGGCAGCCAATGGCATTTCCACGGAGGGCGGGAAAAGTTTGGCGGCAGCACTGAGAGACAACAGATCCCTGGAGATATTTTGGTAATAACAATCTCAGCTTCAGAATGTTCAGCTTTATCTGGTGAACAGCAGGTTTTTTGTCAAAGCTTTGTTGACCCTAAACTTTCTGATTGGTCTTCTTAGCTCTTCGAGATAAGGAAAGAGTTTGCATTTATGTAGGACATTTCACAGTCTCAGGAAGTCCCAAAATGTTTTAGAGCCAATTAAGTATTCTTTGAAGCAACGTTCCCACCAAGCTGCATAGCCATGCAGCAACCTGGAAGTTTCCGTGGAGGTTGGCTCTTTTAAGCTACCGTACCCGAAAGGTCACACAAAAAATTTAAAGATTTCACGCACTTAAATGAATAGGCCGCGCTCAATGAAGAAAAAGAGGGAGCGTTACTTTGAAGTGTAGTCACTGTTGTAGAAGGCCAATTTGTGCAGAACAAGCCCCCACAAACACTGATAAGATGATGACCAGCTAATCTGTTTTGGTGATGTTGATTGAGGGATAAATATTGGCCAGGACATTGGGGAAAGCTCCCCTGCTCTTTTTCAAAATATAGTGTCATAGGTTCTCTTACAAACACCAGAGAGAAAAGACATGACGTGGTTTAGCATCTCACCTGAAAGACAGCATGCTCAACAGTGCAGTAAACACTCAGTACAACACTGAAGTGTCAACCTAGAAGATGCGCTCGAGACTGTATTGTGGGGCTTAAACCCATAACTTCTGATTTGTGATGTGAGTGCTACTACTGGGCCATACCTGACACAATGCCAGCAGAACATGGGTTAAAAGTAGCAAATTTAGGACTAGTGCCAGTAAGTTATTCACAGGCAGACTGATCAAGACATGGAATGCTTATACCACATGAAGGGAAGGGAGCACTTCTGTGTTTACTGTTACAAAGACAGAGAAAACGGGCAAGATATTAATGAAGGGTCCGCACCCTGAATCGTGGACAGTTCCTTCCATCAGTTCTGACTGACCAGTTGTGCGTTTCTAGCTTTTCTATGTGTTTTTGTTAAAGGTTGCCACTGTTTTGCTTCCAACTTGTGTTTACTGTGTTTGAGCAACAATCAAGTTCAGAAGCTTTTTCACCATTTTAACATTTTCTTCTGTAAACTAGGTTGACAGAAAATCAGTTGAATGATGAAGCAGCAGAGTTATTCGCTGAAGCGCTCAGAGTCAACAAAAGCCTACTTCACTTATGGTAAATGTCTGTGTGCATTCTGCACAATACATTTCCTTTGTCTTTGGTAGACAGGATTAGAATTTGCACCCACCTCCAACTGCCCCACCCAGTCGAACAACCTTTTTCTCTCACCTCCAATAATTTTATGACTAATAAATGAAAACGTTTGAAGAAAATGGGGAAAACAACACGCACCATCATTTTTGATGACACTATGATTTTTCTCTAGGATTTCTTACAGCAGTGCCCAGGAGATTAATCTTGCTTTTATTGAGTTTCCAGGACTATCAGAGCTCAGGCACTAGATTGCTGAAAGCATGGCCTCCAACTTTGGGTGAAGGAAGTGGGGCTTGCACAGAGGGTAGAGTTGGAATAACACAGGACTCTCCAAGGGTTGCACGACTGGAGGTGGCTACAGAGATAGGGAGGAGTGAGGCCGTGGATAGATTTGAACACAAGGATGAGAATTTTAAAATCAAAGCATTGTTGGACCAGGAGTCAATGTAGATCAGCAAGCACAGGAGTGATGGACGAATGGGTCTTTTGTGAGTTAGGATGCGGTCAGTGGAAGAAGATTCATATTGGACCCGAAACATTAAGCCTTGTTTCTCTCCCTCTCCACTGATGCTGCCAGACCTGCTGAGTTTTTCCAGCACTTTATGTTTTAAGTTCAGATCTCCAGCATCCACAGTAGTTTGATTTTATTTTACTGCATTGGAATAGCCAGGTTTAGAGGTAGCAGAAGCATGGATGAGCAGCAGATTGACGGAAACAGGGGCGGAGACAGATGATATTGCCGGGTCTGGAAGAATGTGTGATGCAGATAGGAGGGCAACTCATTAAGTAATGTAATTACTGTCATGAAGCCTCACATTCGGCAAAATGGAACTGAAATTCATAGTATGTCGATTTAATGACGAGAAACGGTATTATGCAGAGATAATATTGAAATATCTTATTTACAGGGTGATCAGCAACAAAATTACAGTGGTGGGAGCAAATCATTTCTTCGAGATCCTCAAAGAAAATGCAACAATAGAAGAGATTTGGTAAGAAAAATCTTATTGCCCGGGAATATCATAAAATCTTACAACACAAAAGGAGGCCATTCACTACAAAGAGCTGGCTCCTTGAAAGTGTTATCCAGTTACCTCCCTTGCCCTGTTCTTTCCACAAAGTCCTACAATTTTTTCCCTTTCAAATATATATCCAATCCCTGGATTATTCACATTGTCAATGCAATACCCTGTCCTCAGTGGTGATTCTCCATGCTATGTACCAATCCGCCTCGGAGACATTGGAAAGGACTCTGCTCTCAGGTAAAACTGTTCTAACAAAAGAAATGTCCCTGGGATACAACTGGCCGTCAGCGACTCTGGGGGTAATTTTAACCACCAGAAACAGGGGAGCTGGGGTCAGGTGAGATGTAAACATTTTTAAAATCTTGAACCTGTCCCCAAGCCGACCCACTTCTGGATTTAAAAGGGGAAGGGCAGGGGGGCGGCCAGCTAACCCTTTCACAGGAGGTGCGTTGGCACTTTAAATATTTTAATGAAGTTGGCAACCTCACTTTTGAAGGTTTAATCATGGTTGACTGGGTTTTCCAGGTGGTTGGAAACTTGGCAGCTCAAGGAACACAAGGACAGCTTCAGGGAAAAGAAAATTTCTCTTCCAGCGCTGCTTGTAGGCTAGGAGGAGTTGGAGTGCTTCCGTCCCAGCCCACCAAGCTACCACCTTCACTGCCACCAAACGCCCACAACCTCCCACCATTGGAGTTTCCCCATCTGAGCCCCACCTCCAGCATCAAGGATTGGACCCTCCCAACATTCCCATTCCTCATCAGCACCGCCTCCCCCCGCGCCCCCCCAACACCCCCAAACCTTCCACCCCATCCAACCACTAACACTGTGGCAGGTTCCTTCCCTGCTCCTGCCGCCTTCTCAGTAGGGAGCTAAGCCGGTCAATCAGGCTGACCTCTAGGCAGGGAACGTGTTGGGAAAAAGACAACACTGTGGATTACCAAGCATATTCGTATGCTGGAGTTTCCAGTCCAAAACCGCTCACACCTACACCCCCGCACAGCCACCCCAGCCTCGCCGCCCACCGCTCACAGAACCCTTCCCCAGTGAGGCCTCTGAGTAAAAACCCTTTTATTTGACCTGGACCACATGGCTGCTGTGACTACGAGTATATTGTTATGGGTAATTCAGCTTTAGAGCCTGCACCAGTTTTAACAGTTGCTTTACTGCTGTGCTAATGTTTAGCAGTTTGCTCTACAATGTTAAAGGAGAATCTACAAAACGCCAATAGCCTCAGGCAATCTTAGAGTGTTTATAAACAGCTCTGCAGCATAAAAGAGTCGTAATCACTTAACTGAGGTAAACCTTTAGCTCAGTGGTAGCATTGGTCCCTGAGTCAGAAGGTGCAGGGTTCAAAATGCTGCTCCAGACAGTCCCGTCTGTGGAGATTGGAGCTCTGCCCTTGAATTCTGTGTTGAAATCCACTCATTTGGAGTGGCTGAGGAAGACTTCCCCTCACCATATGGTTTGTGAGAATCCATAGAACCCTCTTCCCATAAGGACTAACCGGCCAATAGACATTGCAATCCAAGATTCCAATAATGCTTCTTTTCAATAAAATTTGTGTAGATCTTTGTTCTTTCACAAAGTCTTGTGAATAAGAAGCGTTGTGTGTTATCCGGCACTTAGCAGTCACTAAGACTTCATTTTGTGGACCTCTGGGACAGGCACTAACCTGTTTGGATTCTTTCCTAATCAGCTTGAATGGTAATAACATCTCTGCGGAAGAAGCCAAAAGGTTTAAGAAAGAAAAACGGATTGTGCTTTGAACGATATTTCCCGTGCTGGAGCCATCATACACCATGAAGCTGAAAAATGTTCAACAGTCGTAACACTACCTACCTATAGAACAAAAAGAAATCTGCCAAGTGTTTTCTATGTGGGTTTCAGTGAGTGGGACAATCTAAAGGAATTGAAAGTTTGCTGGAAAGCCAGCATGTAAACCATGGTATTTTCCACTGACCCTTCAAGATACATTGAAAATGCCTTTGTGACTCATCGGATATGAGCAACGGTAGCTGCTGACACTACTCCCAAGGTTTCATTGCAAAGGCCTGGGTATAACCTTGACATCTATCATTACTATTCTTCTACCATAAATGAACAGAATTTATACTGAAACAGTGTCAAATTGGAATTTCTGTCATTCACATGGATGCCGACAGCTAAATGTTTGTACTTATTTATGGTTATTTATGGTATGACATACTGGTGGATAATAAAAATAAACTTGTGGGAATGAATTGACTTAAGTTTGTAAACAAAAAATATGTCTATATAGTTACATACAGGGGAGAGAGATAGACTGAAACCCCCAATTACCTTTGTCTGTTATCAGTGTAGTTTAATTTTGATAAGGCAGCTGTGTATTCCCAACACCACCCCATCCCAACACCCCCACCGCCCCCCGCCCCCGGTCACCAGTGTGTGGTCACCAGCAACAGACTTTCACAGTTAGGAGTGTCATTTATTCACACATTCACTCCAGAAAAGTCTATCACTACATTAATCAAACACACATGCCCAAAAAAGATACAATTAAAGACAGTGGTGCACTTCTACAAATATTAAAACCAAACAGAATAATTAGCAGTTCATGTGTCTTTGAGACTGCAGTGAAGGAGGGAGCTTTACCCAATCTAGAACTGAAGTTCAGGTAAGTTCAGATGGCTGGGGTTAAACCTAGATAAACCGCAGAGTCCCTTCAAAGTAAGGACTGTTCGGCTGGTCGTATAGGCAGGCCCTAATGACTGTTGAAACTGGAGGCCCAATTTCTTACAGGCGAACTCAGAGCTGTTTGGAGGAGGCTTTTAAAAGATTTTAAGTCTCACAAGTCTTGAAAAGGCCAGATCACACAGCCTTTTCTTTGTAGCTTTGATGCTGTTGCTGGTGTTCTGCCAACTTCCCAGTCTCTTTCTTTCTCTCAGCTTTTGGATGAAAGGATTTCAAAATCAGAGGGCAGTTTCGATCACATATGAATGGCCATTGATACACGATGGAAGGCAAATGATGGTCTTTCATAATGAAGAAGGAGTTCTAGTCACATGGTCAAAAGCCATTGATATATGGTAGAAGGTGATCTTTAGCAATTCATTGTGGATACTTAATCTCAATAGTCCTCCTTTGTTATATGGCAGACTGTGGGACTCAGAGTCTGGGAGTTTATTGTCCCTGAGTTTTGGAGTAGCCTTGTCAATAGAAGCTGTGAAATTCCACAGAATAGTGCTATTTAGGCATGTCCATTCAAGGGATGCTGCTGCCCATTATAATCCAATTTGGAACTTTCTAGAAAGCTTGCTAGGCTGTTGAAGTTGTAAAAGTCAGGTGACCCTCTCAGCAGCCATTTTACAGTCCATCAGGGTCCATTTTAAAAGGAATATTGTTTTGAAAAATATGTAACATCTTCATGTCTGTACTTGAATGATAATATAAAATTACATATGATTCCTTATCTCCTTTTAGTACACAAATGGAGACCTTTAAACTTTAATGTTAATACAGCAATATTGCAGAGAAAAATTCAACATGTTATACCAAGGGGTTAAATTAAAGACACCTATTTAGGCTTGTTATCAGCTCGAGCTGTACAAGTTGAAACTTGACATTCCATTGACTGGATACTTTGAGTGATCAGCCCATTATCATCCGCAAATCATCTCCCTTTCCCGTCTAGCTCCCTGTCTGTGAAGTTTTCCTCATGTCTGGTTCTTGGTTCTTTTGCCATTCAAGTTAAATTAGTGTACTCTGTATCTTTTGCATTCTACAAATGGGAACAATTTCTCCCTACCTACTCTGTCCAGACCCCTTACGAGCTCACTTTTGCCTCTGTGAACACTCCAGAAATTCTCTGGGCTGCGATCACTGCAAGTACTCTGGGATCATGCCTGTACACAACCTCACTTGGGGAGCACGTCCAGCACCTAGTTCCTAAAGGAGACCAGGAAATGCAGCCCTGGTACCCTGATAGATGAGAGGGTGGAGAAGGAAACTACATGCATGTAAACACTTTTTTAAAAAAGTGAGTTGTTTTGGTCTATGCTATGATTCTTGGCTTAATCTGCCATCATCCTTGGCCTCAATTCCCATGATCCTTGGCTTCAATTCCTGTCATCCATCCCAAGACTGTATGGAAGAGGCCAGTGCTACAGTCTACTAATGAGCTGACCTCAAAGATACACTCAGCCTCTGAAAGATCAGGGACCACAAGTTTTAGGAATTCCCACCCTCCCCCTGTCAATAGGCTTGTCTAGAATAGGCAAAGGCTCCTCTATCAAATAGAAGATACAATAATCACCACAGTCTTCAGTCCTTCCTTTGGAGTTACAATGGGGGTGTGCATAAGGGGTCAAGACTTTCAGCCCACTTTCTTTAATTTCACTCAGTTTCAGATGTCTTTTTTTTCTCAACAGGGTATTAGTTTGAATTAGCTGCTCCTTTCTGTTGAAAAGGAGAACTTGATAATATCATAGAATCATCACAGCACAGAAGGAGGCCATTCAGCCCATCAAGTTCACGTAATATGTTGTATAAATTTTGTATTTATCTTCCAACAAAGCATAGCCCTAGCTCAGTGGTAAAACTCCTGCTACTCAGTAAGAAGATTGTGGGTTCAAGTTCTGCTCCAGGGACTTAGAATCATAGAATGGTTATAACACAGGAGGAGGCCATTCAGCCCTTTGTGCCTGTGCTGGCTCTCAAAAGCAGGTGAGCTAGTCCCTTTCACCATGCTCTTGCAAATTTTAACTTCGGTGGTGGGGAAGCTTCTAGCAACAATTACTTGGGATAGAATTAATAGTCACATGGAAAAATGTGGGTTGATTAGGAAGAGTCAGCATGGGTTTCTTAAAGGAAAATCATGATTAACTAACTTGCTGGAGTTTTTTGAAGAGGTAACAGAGAGGGTTGATGAGGGTAATGCTGTTGACGTGGTGTACATGGGCTTCCAAAAGACATTTGATATAGTGTCACACAACAGCTTTGTGAGAAAAGTTATAGTTTATGGAATATTAGGGCTGGCAGCAACATGGATACAAAATTGGTTGAGTAATAGGAAACAACACGTAATGAATATTTTTAGGCCTGGAAGAAGGTTTGCAGTGGGGCTCCCCACTTTTCCTCATATATGTTAATGATCTAGATCTTGGTGTTCAGGGGACAATTTCAAAGTTTGCAGATGATTCAAAATTTGGAACCATTGTAAACTGTGATGACAGTGTAGAACTTCAAAAGGACATAAACAAGTCGGTGGAGTGGGCAGATAGATGGCAGATGAAGTTCAATGCAGAGAAGTGTGAGGTGATTCATTTTGGTAGGAAGAACATGGAGAGACAATATCAACTAAGGGGTACCACTCTAAAATGTGTGCAGGAGCAGAGGGACCTGGGTGTATATGTACATAAGTAATTGAAGGTGGCAGGACAGGTGGAGAGAGCAGTCAATGAAGCATACAGTGTTCTAGGCTTTATTAATAGGAGCATAGAGTACAAGAGCCAGGAGGTTATGCTGAACTTGTATAGGACACTAGTTAGATCTCAGCTGGAGTATTGTGTACAGTTCTGGGCACCACACTTTAGGAAAGATGTGAATGCATTGGACAGAGTGCAGAAGAGGTTTACAAAAATGGTTCCAGGTTTAAGAAATGTCAGTTATGAAGATAGATTAGAGAGGTTGGGTCTGTTCTCCTTGAAGAGGAGAAGGCTAAGAGAAGAATTGATAGAGGTACTCAAAATCATGAGGGGGCTGGACAGAGTAGATAGGGAGAGACTGTTCCTGCTTGTAAAAGGATCAAGAATAAGAGGACACAGATTTAAAGTTATTTGCAAAAGAAGCAAATGCGATGTGAGAAAAAACTTTTTCAGGTTCAGTTTCAGGTTCGTGGTTCAGGTCTGGAATACAATGCCTGAAAGTGGAGGCAGGTTCAATCGAGGAATTCAAGAGGGCATTAGATGATTTTTAAAATAGAAACAATGTGCAGGGTTATGGGGAAAAGGCAAGAGAATGACACTGAGTCATGATGCTCATTCGGAGAGCTGGTGCAGACACGATGGGCTGAGCGGCCTCCTTCTGCTCTGCAACAATTCTGTAATTCTGAATTTTTTCTCTTCAGGTTCCCTTTTGAAAGCTGCAATTGACTCTACCTCCACCACACTCTCAGACTGTGCATTCCAGATCCTAACCACAAACTGTGAAGTTTTCCTCATGTTGCCTTTGATTCTTTTGCCATCCAACTTGAGTTGGTGTCTTCTGCATCTTATGCATTCTGCAAATGGGAACAGTTTCTCCCTATCTATTCTGTCCAGACCCCATACAATTTTGAATACCTTTGCCAAAATCTCTTCTGAACCTTCTTTTCTCTCAGGAGAACAGCCCCAGGTTCTCCAATCCTTTTACGTAACTGAAGTCCCTCATCCCTGGAACCATTCTCTTAAATCTTTTCTGCATCCCCTCAAGCCTTCACATCATCCCTAAAGTGTGGTGCCCAGACCTGGAGGCAATACTCCAGTTGTAGCTGAACCAGTGTTTTATAAATGTTTACCATAACTTCCTTGCTTTTGCACTCTAGGACTCTATTTATACAGACCAGAGTCCTGTATGCCTTTTTAGCCACTTTCTCCACCATCCCTGCTACCTTCAATGATTTGTATACCCCCAGTTCCTGCACCCCTTTAGAATTGTACCCTTTAGTTCATATTGCCTATCCTCTTTCTTCCTATCAAAATGTATCATTTCCCACTTTTCTGCATTACATATGAGCACACATGCGAACATATGGATTAGGAACGGGAGTAAGCCATTCTGCCCCTTGAACCCATTTTATAAGATCATGGCTGATCGGATTGTGGCCTCAATTCCACTTTCCTGTCTACCCTCTAACAATTGACTCCCTCATCAATCAAGAATCTATTTAACTCGGCCTTAAAAATATTAAATGATCCTGCCTCTGCTGCTCTCTGGGGAAGAGAATTCCTCAGACTAATGACCCTCTGAGAGAAAAAGTTTCTCTTCATCTCCGTCTTAAATGGCATATCCCTTATTTTTAAACTGCAGCCCCTAGTTCTAGTCTCTCTTATAACGGGAAACAGCATCCACCCTGTCAAGCCCCCTCGGAACTTATTTTTTCAATAAAATCACCTCTCATTCTTCTGAACTCCAATGGACACAGGCCCAACCTGTCCAACCTCTCCTCATAAGACGAAGCCTTCATCCCAGGAATCAGCCGAGGAAACCTTCACTGCAATTATATCCTTTCTTAAGTGAGCAGACCAAATCTGTACACAGTACTCCAGTTGCAACCCCACCAATGCCCTGTACCACTGCAGCAAAACTTCCCTACGTTTATATTCCATTTTCCTTGCAATAAACAACACTCCATTTGCCTTCCTAATCACTTGTTGTGCCTGCATACTAACTTTTTTGTGATTCGTATACCAGAACCCTCAGATCCTCTGTACCACAGTGTTCTGCAATCTCTCTCCATTTAAATAATATGCTGCTTTTCTAAGCTTCTTGCTAAAGTGGCCACATTTTCCCAAATTATACTCCATCGGCCAAATTTTTGCCCACTCACTTAAACTCTCTATATCCCTTTGCAGACTCCTTTTGTCCTTTTTCTTCTACCTTTCTTTGTGTCATCAGCAAATTTAACAACCAGGTACCTGCTGACTCTACCACCCTGACATAAGTACATAATCTAAGCTGAAACACTAATGCAATCCTGAGGTTGTGCTGCATTGCCAGAGGTGCCATTTTTCAAAGAGACATTAAGCCAAAACCCTTTCTATGTTCTCAGGCTGATGTAAAGACCCCACAATTTTGAAGGCAGATGTTGCACTATTGTAATTATATACAATGCAGAAGCCAATTTGAGAGCAGCAAGGCTCCACAAACTGCAAACTCAAAGAGCAGAGTTCTCCTGGTCCAGGGTCAATATTTATCCTTCAACCAACATTACTGGTCCCTGTCACTTGCTGTATGAAACATATCCTATATTACAATAGTGACCACATTTACCTTTGAAATAGTACAGGTAATCTCTCACATGGGAGGGCAGACAGAATTTTGATTTGAGGTCTCATCTGAAAGTGGCACCTCTGACAGTGCAGTTACCAAACAGTGTGGCAATATTGTGCCGGAAGTGAATTGACCCATAGAGGAAGTCTGTGATTAAATATGACGAGATGTGAATTTTTTGTTTAGTTAGATCGAAGTTTAGTCGTTTAGCGGAAGTTTGATTTGAGGTTTCAGTGCACCAGGACTACTTATGGTGCCCCTGCAAAAAAACAGCTCTTATTGAGTAAAGAAGGATATCTGCTTAAAATACCAGTGAAGAAGAAAAATAAATTGTTCCACATTTGCTATGGAAGGTACAGCAGCCTATAAAGAGCAGGCTGCCTCTTACCTCGATCTCCTCACAGTGCATCGAGTGGAGTTAGTGAATGGAATTAAAAACACCGAGTGCATCCTGGATAACCTGCTACAGTCTGGATACTTTACCTTGGAAGATAAGGAACTTGTACAGAGGAATACAATTCGACATAACAAGGTACAAACGGACTAGCAAATCAGCGGGTCTCGATAAGAACAGGGCAGTTTCCTAGCATGTATAGTTAGCCAAAAGTTTCCCAGTGTTTCTTTTCGTAGCAGCCGCCTCTGTTATATACTTTGTTATATACAGGATTGGTCAGGCCCCATCAGGAATACTGAGCACAGCGCCTCGGGAAAGATATATTGGGTTCAGAGTGTGTGCAATGGTACTAGAGTTTAAATGATTGAATTATGAGGACAGGGTGCATACACTTGTTTACCCTTGAGTTTAGAGGATTGAGGGGTAAACTAGTCAAGGGGTTTAAAATGTCAAAAGGACGTGATAGATTAAGTACAGAGAAACTATTTCTTCTGGTGGGGGCAATTGAGAATGAGGTGGAATAATTTTGCGATTTTCGCTCGATCATTCAGAAGTGAAATCAGGAAGATCTTTATTCACAAAAAATGGAAGGGGAATCTGTCATTCGCTCCCACAAAAGGATGTGGGTGCAAGTGGTCAATTAAAACTTTTAAGGGTGAGATTGATACATTTTTGTTTGGTATGGGTATGAAGAGCAAAAGTGGGATAATGGAGTTGAGATACGGATCAGCCATGACCAAACTGAATGGTGATCAAAACAAAAAACTGCGGATGCTGGAAATCCAAAACAAAAACAGAATTACCTGGAATAACTCAGCGGGTCTGGCGGCATCGGCGGAGAAGAAAAGAGTTGACGTTTCGAGTCCTCATGACCCTTCAACAGAACAAGCTCGAGGGGATGAATGACCAACTCTTTTGTTATGTTACTATGTCTCTCCCCACATCAGTGTTACTGTGGCCCGGGGGTCTCAGCAGAATTAGCCTGAATCCCTATGCTGTGCAACACTTGATGCTCATCTCCCAAGGGACAGTTTTGCGGAGCCCCTGCCCCACTTATTCGTGGCAATCAGTAAGTCAAACTAAGATTAGTGCCTTGGCTCAGAACATCCAGTCTCCTGAACAGATGACGAGTGACAGGGCAATTCTTGATAACTAGGACACATTTTTAAATAATGTGTATGTAATGTAATGAGAGAGCAGGCGGGTTTGGGGTCTCCAATCCTTTCAGGTCAGGTTTTAATGGAGGTAGCATAGAGGATAGGCAACGAACCCACTCCCAGGAGATGGGTTGGCAATTTAAATATTACAATGAGGCCCTTCTGCTCAAACTTATCCAACATCTCAACTTTAACTCTGTCTGGCTGGCAATCCCAGGCCTCGGGAAACCTTTTGGCAAAAGGGAGGGAAGCTCAAGTGCCTTTCTACTTACCTGCTGGAACCAATTTCTCTGCCTCACTAACCCTTTGCAATTGGACAACCAACCCCTACCCCTGACCCTTGTGATCAGTCCCCCTGAGGCTTGACATCCGATTCCTTCCCTGAGGTCTCTGATCCCAGCATCACCCCCCTCCACCCCCCCAACCCTGAAGTCTTCAATTCTCCTCCTGAGGTCTCTGATATCACCCCGTCATGCTCTCTAATATCCCCATGGCCTCTGATTCCCCTCAAGGCTTTTGATCTCCCCACAAGATATCCCATTCAAACCCTTGAAGCCCCTGTCATCTCCCCGTGGCCACCAATTGCCCCTGGGACTTCCAGCCACCCCCAATGCATGCAGACCTCTTCTAAGGCCTTGAATCTCCCTCCTGAGGCCTCCAGTCACACCCCATGGTGACCAACTAACTGCCCCCACCACCCCCCACCCCACCCCCCCACACGCCTCCAATCTCCCTCTGATGCCTCTGATTTATCCTGAGGCCTCTAACCTACTCTAACTTTTCCCTCCCCCGACTGTGGCCTCCCATCAACCTCCCCACCCTCACCCCCTCCCGGGACATTCAATCCCCTCCCATGGCCTCCAATTTCCCTTCTCCAATACCTCTGATCTTACACCCATGAAGCCCCTGATCTTAACCGAGCCCTCCAATCCTTCCACAAGGCCTCCAAATCTTTTCCGAGGTTTCTGATCTGAAGCCACACATCCTGGCTTCTGAGTCCCCCAGCTGCCAGCATCTACCCAAGTTAAAATTCCCCAGTATGTGGAAGACATTAAAAGGGGGAAGTACCTTTCACGAAAAATGTTAAATGGTTGGCTCTGTGGTATCCAGTTTGTTTAATATTTCCTGGGCCATTGAGGTTCAGTCTGTTTATTGAAGAAGTGAAGATTGTGTAATTTTGTTTTAAAACCATAAAGAGATTTCTTGTCTGGAAGAAGATATTTATTTTAATTTTTTTTACTCTCTATGGAGATTTGTATTTTAGATGGAAACTACTACCCTAGCATCATTTTTTAAAAACCCTCACATTTATATAGTGCCTTTCATACCTCAGGACATCCCAAAGCACTTTACAGTCATTGAAGTACAGTTTTGAATTACAACAAGGGCAAGGAGTTCAGGGACTTCTTTGCCACTAAGACTGAGACCATCCAATCAGCTGCCTCTGCCACTTCCCCTATCCCATTGGGCTAGGCTTCCTCTACGGCTCCCCACAGCCCTAGCCCTGAACTTGTATTTTTCTCTAGTTTTCGTCAGGATTCCCCTCACGCCATCTCTGAGCTCATCTTTTTCATGAAACCCATGACACATATTCCCACCAAACTGCAACTGCCTTTCCTGCTCCTCATGTTAGTTGATTTTGTTAATGGTTCTCTTACCTCAGGCACCATCCCCCTACTATCATTATCCCTCTCCTCAAAAAAACTAAACCTTGAACCCTCCATCTTTGCAAATACCACCTCCATTTCCAACCTAGTTTCCTCTTCAAGGTACTTTATCATGTTGTCACCTTTCAAATCAATGCCCATCTTTCTTGGAACGCCATAGGAACTTAAGAAATAGGAGCAGAAGTAGGCCATTCAACCCTTGAGCCTGCTCCACCATTCAATACAATCATTGCTGATCCGATTGTGGCCTTAACTCGTTTTCCTGCCTGCCTCCCCATAACTCTTGACTCCCTTGTCAATCAAAAACCAAAAATCTTAAACATTTTCTGTTGCTGCTCCAGAGTTGTCCACTTTGTGGATGAGCCCCAAAGCTCAGCATCTGCATCCATCTGAGCAAAGCTTTGAGTGTCCTGTGCCCTCTGACAGGGACTCTCCACTGCAGTCCCCATCTCCAATGCCTGCTCTTGTTCATTTGTGATATGCTGTTTGCATGAGAGAACCTAACAATCATCACCCACGCAGATCCTTGGTCATCCTCAAGGGATTGCTAGCAGCTGAGTATGCCAGGAAGAGAGATGCTCAAGGAATTCACCTCACAGGATGAGGAACCATCCTTTCTAGGCGACCCTGTTCCCTTAGAGGACTCCAGAAGAGACACAGGAGTATGGAATCAGTGTAGATGTTGAAATGTTAGTAGTCGTGGCAGGGCCATCTCGTGATCTAACAGAAAGAGTATATTCACCAAGGTGAATCAGAGGATCAACAGTATGACATCGCACTTGTTCAGTAGGTCCCAGGCCAGGAACAGCCATGGAGGCCTGGAGTAAAGGTAAGTGGGGTGAGCTCACTGAGACGGGGTCATGCAGACTCCGGTGATGGATTGGGTGGTATGAGATCCTTAAGTGACACTTAATTGGCCATTCAGAATTAAATCACGACTAGAGAGTGAGATGCACTCAGGGGACCCTACAGTACATGCTCGGTCATATTTATCTGATAGTCACCCATTCTCTCTCTCTGCCTGCACACTCTTAAGCTCCGGGGTGACCACCTTCTGAAACAAACTTGCCATGAAACAATCAGGCCTGGACTTTTGTGGAGTTGGGCTGAGTCAGAAGGCCTTTAGAAATGGCAGATGGGACCCTATTCTGGGTTTCCCACCTCATGCCCATTTCCGGCAACTCTTGCTGGCACGGGGTAAGGCTGTGGGTAGTAACTCGCACACAGCACTCCCACCTATGCCGGTTCCATTTCAGGGGCACACATGTTGAACCCCCGCCCCACAATTTTGATAGAGCCGAGCCGTTCTGTTAGTGAACATGGCCAGAAGAGTGAACCATGACAGCAACTTAGTCTTGAGTCTGGAACCCAAACAAAAACTATTAGCATTCCCTTTGAAATAAAATTCCTCTCTCACCTTCTCATAAAACTGTCAATTACACATAGCTATTCACAGCATCAATGACAAAAAGCTTCCATCCACTCCACACATCCCAATCTTATGCAAATAAACACATGGGCACCAAAACAAATCCTTCAAGGAAAGATCAGCTCATTAAAAGGTAACAAAGATGTAATCAAAAGAAAACACTCAAATACCATGTTTGAATCTCTCCAATCAGGTTTCCACCTCTGCAACAGTACCAAAATGTCTCTTATCAAACCCACAAATGATTTAAGTGACTGGGGCAAAGGTAAACTATCCCTCCTCACTCTTCTTGACCCGTCTACAGTCTTTGACACAGTTGACCACACCATCCTCTCCATGCCTCTCTCCGTTGTCCAGTTAGACAGCTACACTGGCCTGGTTTCATTCTTATCTATCTAATCATAGCCAGAGAATCAGCTACAATGTCTCTCACACTATTATCTGGTTTCTCCCAAGGATCTATCTTTGGTCCCCTCCTATTTCTCATCCACATGCTGCCCCTTGGTGACATCACCCGAAAACACATCTGTTTCCACATGTGCAGTGATGACATGCAGCTTTACCACACCATCTCCCTTGTCTCTAAATTATCCGACTGCTTGGCTGACATCCAATACTGGATCATCAGAAATTTTCTCAAGCTAAATATTAGGAAGACTGAAGCCGTTGTCTTCATTTTTTCCACAAATTCTGCTCCCTTGTCACTGATGCCATACCCGTCCTGTGCAAATGTCAGAGGCTGAACCAGACTGTGTGTAACCTTGATGCCTTATTTGACCCAAATGAGCTTCCAACCACATATCCGTGCCATCACTAAGACCACCTATTGCCATCTCCATAATAATGCATGACTCCCCCGCACCTGTGTCTTAGTTCATCTGCTGCTGAAGATCTCATCAATGCTTTTGTTACCTCTGGTGCCTGATTATTCCAGTGCACTCCTGGCCTCCCATGTTCTACTCTTAGTCACTTAAGATGTCATTTGTGGGTTTGATAAGAGATATTTTGGTACTGTTGCAGAGGTGGAAACCTGATTGGAGAGATTCAAACATGGTGTTTGAGTGTTTACTTTTGATTGACATCTTCATTACCTTTTAATAAGCTGACCTTTCTTTGAATATAATGTTTGATATAACCCTTCTGAAATATGTTAACTTCACTTTCTTATAGCAATGAAATGAAGAGACTTAATACTGAGGTCAAAATGAGGAGACTTAACAGAGATCGAAATGAGCAGAATTAACCTATTTTGATTAGGATACCCAAACTTCTGCTGCCTGTGCCCTCGCTTACACCTACCATCCTTACTTTGATGGCAAATGGGTAGGCGCCTTTTTAATTGGCAGCTTGCTGTAAAATCAGGACGCTGTGTGGATAGCTGCCACCATTGGAGTTGGGATTTTCACTTGTTTCCAATGGCTGAAAAAATTCAAAGATCATAAGGTTCAGCCCCTTGTTTCAGTAAAGGTGACCATGAAACTGCCAGGTTGTGGTTAAAACCCTATTTGGTTCACTAATATCATTTAGGGAAGGAAATCTCCCACCCTCACCTAATCTGACCTGTATGTGACTCCAGACCACCGCAATGTGGATCTCCTATCTATCCTTTCAAATGGCCTGGCAAGCCACTCAGTTGCATTCAAAAAGATAGCTCACCACTTCCTGCACAAGGGCAACTAGAGATGGGCAATAAATGCTGGTCTTGCCAGCGATGGCCACATTCCATGAAAGAATGTAAAAACATTAGGCAAATGACACTAACCGTTTGTCATCACCATATGGTGCTGCTCATAATGTATTAAATGTGCCAAGTGTTTTGGGCAGTTCAGTAGGTTCTTCAATTCACTCATATTTGTGAAATCTGCCCCTTGGTAATTGGATTCATCAAGGAAGGTGAGAGAGAAATGCACAATTGAAGCAGGTTGTAAATTCATTCACGGCTATTAATCCTTAGCAGTTGAATATTATGTTTGATTTAACCCTTCTGAAATATGTTAATTTCAGTTTCTTATAGCAATGAAATGAGGAGACTTAACACTGAGGTCAAAATGAGGAGACTTAACAGAGATCGAAATGAGGAGAATTAACCTATTTTGATTTAACTGGACAATTGCCTATAATGAGCAAATTGCACTATGCGCCCGCTACAAGCAGAAGATTGTATTTGTGCAGTGGCCTTTAAGAGACAGACCGGCTTAAACATATCACCACATCATAACTTGCTCCCGAAATCAGACTTGCTTGTCAGCAAAGCTGCAGAAATCAGTTGGTCTTATCATGCATTTATAGAGACCCTTAAGCATATAAAAAAAATAAAATCCCAAGGCAGGAGGAGAAAGGTACACTGAGACTTCGCTGGAGAGCTAAGAGAGATGGCTGACACCTTGCTCAAATCCAGGGGAGTCGAGAACATTTGTAAAGACAAAATGAGAGGTAGAGAATACTGAAGGGTTTAGAGACAGAAGGGCTCTACTATAAGCTGAGATGGCTGGACTTTGTCAGCAAGAGTTGAACAAAGGGAGAGAGGCAAGAGTAAGATGACAGGGTGACACAGGATGGAACAAGAAACTGGGGAAGATCTAAGGTGGGACAAAGGCATGGGTATTTATATGTGTTGGCAAAGCAGTGTAGATCAGCAGGAATGCAAATGACTGGCAAACAGACCAAGATGTGAATGGCTGAGATTCAGGGTAATTTTTGGAATATTTATAAGCCCTTAATTGGCACATTATCCACCATCTTGAAACTCTTTTTAATGCTGCTAACATTAAGGTTGTTGATACACTTTTTTTAGGTGCGTGAAATCCTTGATATAATACACAGTAAAGGACATGAAGCTGCCGAGTATTTTGTACATGTGATATACAGGGCTAAGGAGGTTTATCCAGAACTCCAAGATTGGATAAAAGCCATTCAGTATCAACCACCTGAGCATTTATTGAAAAAACCAGTACTACTCACAGATGCTGGTAAGTAAATATGTTGTTAATGAAACCAATGTATAGGCCTGCAAGGAAAATAGGACATCACTAACCTAACATTCTCATTATTTGAGGGAGGAATTGTGGCAGGAGTAAGGGACCTATATTATACAATGGGTGGAATTTTCCGTTCCCGCTGGTGTCAAGCGTGTTTGGTGGTGTGAGCAGACAATATGAGACAATCGGTTTTACGACGACAGGAAACCAGTTTGCGATTGTCCGCTCAGACAGCGGGCCACGTTTCCACCATCGGATGTCGGGGACCTCATTGTAATACTTCAGCATATCATTATCAGGCCAGCCCGCTGAAATCGCCCCCGCCCACCCCCATTGGATTGTGCGTCCACATCAGCGGGAAAGTAGGCCGACGTGTTTCACAACAGCACATATAAGGCCTGCACTTTGAGGGGAACTCAGGGGTGAGTACACAGTAACGTTGTGCAGCGCTCACCAGGGTCTCCTGTTGGACTTGAAGCTTGAAGGGTGTCGGGGGTTGGAGTTAAGGGCAGCCCTGCCATTGAGGTGACTGGTGGCAGGGAGGGGTGGGGGTTAAGGGCAGCGCCGCTGTTGAATATAGCGCACAAGAATTCGGGGTGGGGGGCGTCGGGTGTGTGAGGGAAGTGGCCACGCATTCGGGAAAATTGTATGAAGTGACCATTCCCCTGCAACTGAGACAGTTCAGACGCAGCCACACTGATGTGATTGGAGTTCGGCTCGTGGCTTATCTGCCCACTCAAGCAACACAGAGGCATCAAAGTGCCACCAAGTGCTCCAGAACATCCCCCCGCCACCCCCACCGAGCACAGACTGCAAATTCATGGGCATTTTAGTGGACTGCAGAGCAGATGGACGGCTGCACACGTTGTACAATCTCCTCGTTAATGCTGGCCATGGAGCAGTCACTGCTGGAGGCTCACAGCCTCTTGCAATGTCAGCACCCCAGTTTGGACCAGTCTCCCCCATGGTTCAAACTAACAGGGCAGCCATGCAGCGCACTAATCTCTGGCCATCCAAGTGGTGACCAGCACTCTGCAGGGCCGTCACACTTAATCAGGACAGGTTCTTAGTACACCCATGCTAACCATGTGTCTCTTTCATCCTGCAGGAGGAGTACATCAGGATCATGGAGCCTGGTGAACTAGCTGTATGCCTGGTGGCCTACAGAGCATGAAGATGAGAGAGGAGAGGGTGACTGAGGCTCCTGGTTGCGCAGAGAGAGGAGCAGCAACCTTAGGAAGAAGGGGCAGATGGAGCTCCTGCACACATCACACAAGAGCCACGGCGCACCGTTGCAGGCAGGTGCCTAATGACACCCAGAGTCTATAGACACCGCCTTTTGTTCCTGTAGATGACTGAGAATCAATGTCGTTGAAGACTGCTCATGTCTAGGGAACTGGTCGGTCACATCTGCCAGCGACTGCAGCATTTGGCGCCACAGGGACATGGAGGGCATCTACTGCCAGTGGCCGTCAAAGTGACTGCGGTGCTCAATTTCTATGCCAATGGTTCCTTTCAATCACTCCACAGGTGATCTCTGTGGGACCTCACAAGCCTTTGCCCACAAATGCATCCGTGAGTTCATGGATGTCATCTTTGCGAGGGCACACAACTTTGTGCATTTCACCCGGGACCAGGACAGCCAGGATGCAAGAGCGATTGGGTTTGCCCAGACCTTGGGTTGCCCACAGGTGCAGGGTGCCATCAACTGCACTCACGTGGTGCTCAGATCTCCATCACAACATACGGTGGACAACACCAATCACAAGGGGTTCCATTTACTGAATGTGCAGCTGGAGTGTGAACACCAGAAACACATCCTGCAGGTGTGTGACTGGTTTCCAGGGAGTGTGAATGATTCCTACGTCCTCAGTCGGTCACAGATCCCTGGAGTCTTCCAGGGTCCACAGAAGCTGCAGGGATGTCTCCTCGGGGGACAAGGGCTTACCACAGAGGCCGTGGCTGATGACACCCATGCGGCGGCCTCAGACTGCAGCAGAGCGATGGTATAATGAGTCTCATGCTTCAGCTCTCAGCTTGGTGGAAATGACCATCAGGATGCTGAAAATGAGGTCCTGGTGCCTGGACCAATCTGGTGGAGCCCTGCAATGCAGTCTACAGAGGGTGTCACGCATCATCATTGTCATCTACTGCATCCTTAACAACCTGGCACTCCAATGGGGAGACGAGCTGGCTGAGGATGGGATGGAGGAGCTGCACGCCTACTCAGATGAGAAGAATGGCAACAGCGATGAGGTCCTTGGAGGCAGCAATGACAGGGATGACATTGGCGCACTTGGGAGGCCCCTCATAGCTGTTAGATTTGTGGAGAATGATGACAACATGCAGTGAGGTGACCCCATAGTTCCTCACATCGCATCTGTGAACGTTTGACTCCAATCTGGTTTATGGCAGGATGAATAACCTCTGTGAGAATGCTCCTGTCATGGAGATACAGTGGAGGCCCTAATAGTTACTTGATTGCAGGAGGATGATGATGACATGCAGTGAGGACTCTCCATAAATCTTCACATAGCCTCTGAGAATGTCTGACTCCTGTGTGGCCGAGGGCAGCTCGCTTGCACTCTGTGATCAGGGTCATATCATAGAGACGCAGCCATGAAACTTTAGAAGCATCTGACCCTTTGTCTGCCTTCAGGACCTGAGCCCTTCAGGAGCTGGAGCACAGCACAGCATCAGGTGGTCACAGATGCTGAAGAGATGGGGGCCAGCCCAACCTTGAAGATGCTGAGAGCACAAAGAGAGAATGACGGAACTCTGTGGCACCTGCCTGCTACATTCTGGCAGCAGTGAAAGCACCCTAAGGTGCAGGCATCAGTAATGTTTCCAGGGAGTGTGAGGTTGGACCATCCCTTTGGTCTGAAGGCTGCACACAGCGCAGGGGAGAGGCCGAGGCTGAGACACCTGCCTTTATCTTATGCAGAAAGGTTTCACATCTGAGTGACAAGAACACAACAGAACAAGGAGCCATAGGCAGGGCGACATTCTTGGGAGTTTATTGACAATAGTGAACAGTATGTACAAGTGATTAACACTCATGCCCAGGCTGTGTAAGTAAGTCTCCTTAACTTTCCTAACTCTGCCAGTACATCTTGGTGCTCCCCAGACATCCACAGTGGAGGGGGAGGCAGCCTGCTGACTGTGACGCCCTGTCTGTATGACTTTGGCGGGCGTTCTGTGGAGGGCCAAGACTTGGAGGGCCCCAGCTTGCTTTTGGGGTCCTGCTGTGTGGCAGTGGCACCCTCCTCGGCCTGTGAAGCTGGAGCTGCTGGGATCACAGGAAGAGGGGAGTCGGATGGGCTGGACACTCTCTGAATCACCTGGATGGATGGGCCCAGAGTGTGCACCTGCTGATCCTCCTCCCGATGGGGACCCCCCCCAGGCTGACTCCTTGTGCGGCAGGGGTAGCTGGACTGAGATTAAGCTACCCGGCATCCCTCTCGCATACACACTGTTGGAGGTCAACAATGGGATCAGCAATGGAGTTGAGCCCGTGCAGCGGTGCAGGAGCGAAGTCCTGGACCAAGGTCTCCATGGCGGCCACCATCCTACCAGTGTTGACCTTGGCATGCCGGCGCTATCACCTCAGACTGAAGGTGGACGGTCTCCTCCATCATGCCTTGCAATCTGAGGAGTGCAGAGAACAGCCCCTCCTGATGTTCCTGAGCTTGCCTTTGCAGCTCCAGCAACTGTGACATGACCGAGTCCAGAGGCTCGTCACCTGACTCGGACTCAGCAAAGCTCTGGCCTCCGGCAGTCCTCCGAGTGCCAGAAACCTGGTAAGTTTCTGCCTCCACCTGCTGTGGATCGGATGGTGCAATGCGCTCAACAGATTGTAACCCTGATGCTATTCTAAAGCTAGGTCCCACTGAGGTGGAGGGTGTGGGTGAGCGCTGTGACGGGACTTTAGGGAGGGTGCCTCCAGATTCCTCTTCAGAGGTTTCTTCAGGGCTTGAATGGAGGCCCTGGATCATGGAGTCCATTGGCTGTTTGGCAGATGTGCCTGCGAAAGCAAGGGGAGATAATTAGTGCGTGGCAGTGGCCTGTGAAACAGGACACATCACTCACAGCATGGTTGTCTGATGGATGTTGCACTGCTGGACCCTCACTTGGTAGAGCAGTGTTGACCTCACCATCAGCACAGGACCGGTCCAGTTACTCGCCGGCCAGCTGGATGGCTCTGTTTTCAAAGTCCGTGAGGACCTTAATTTAGGGCATTCCCCTACTGGTCTGCAACCTCTCCCTCTTGTTGTGTGCCAGCTTATCCTGCATGAATAGAGATGGAGAAAGTGTAAGCAGGACGCCTGCCGGGCCAGATGATAAGTATGCCTGGTCTGTGCGGGCGGTGAGCGGTTTCATGGACAGGATGAGGACAATGAAAGTGTGCGTGAGAGAGTGAATGGTGATGTCCCTTAAACCAACAGTGAGTGAGGGCCCTGTGAATGTGTGAAAGGCTTGAGAGTGTGAGTTGAGAGTGATGAGAAGAATGACTTACCCTGGCGGAACTGAGGAGATCATTCATGCTCTTGTGGCACTGGGTGAAGGGTGTTGGTGCTGACTACCACTGCCAGCACCTCCCAAGCTGGGCTAGTGCTGTTGCTGCCCATCCTGCAACCAGAGCGGGGTTAAAGGACATCCTGGTGGGCCTGTACAGCATCCAAAAGGTGCTCGAGGGACGCGTCGCTGAACCTGGGGGCTTCAGTCTTTTTTAGTTTCAGGGCCATGTCTTCTGCGTAGCAGTGGTTGTCTGGAAGCAGTGAGGTGTGTGCTTGTGGGCGGACTTTAAATATGTCGTCCAACATGATGCAGCGGCGGGGTGATGGCAGGCGGGCGAATGAGAGCCCGCCTGCCATGGAAATGGCATGCTTCCCGGGAATGCTTAAGTAATATGGCGGGTTTGGGATGAAAAGGTGTGAGAACCTTCCATCGCGGCCGGTGGGTAGAACATCGTTTTACCCGCCTGCTACCGCACTTAGTGCAAATCTGGGAAAATTCTGCCCAACGTGGCATTAGATATGTATAAATAAAGAATATATATTCTGTTATGATTATGAAAAATTCTTTCAAACTTCTGATTTCTACATTAAGTTTGTCAGTATTCCGAAAAACTTAGATGTCAATTGAAGAGAGAAACAAAGTTCATCACTTCGTATGTCCAGAAAGAAGACGTCTTGCTGGATGATACTTACACTGAGACTCTTATGGAATTAATCAACGCAGTCAATGAAACCAAAGGAAGCATTTCACACTTGGAGGATTTGTTCAGTGATACTGGAGTCATCAATGAAGATGCAGAAACAGTGTTTGTAACTGGTGATGCTGGGGTTGGTAAGACCATACTGCTCCTGAGACTTCAGAACTTGTGGTCCAAAGGGGAGCTCTGTGCTGATGTTAAATTCTTCTTCAGATTTAGATGTCGAATATTCAATACCTTTAAGGAGGAAGATAAGATTTCTCTCCGAGATCTACTGTTCAAATACAACTGTTACCCTGACAAAGATGCCGATGAGATATTCAGCTACATCCAACAACACCCAACTTCTGTTCTCTTCACACTGGACGGGTTTGATGAAATTAATGTTGACTGTGACCTTAATGATATCCCTGACATCTCTTCACCCTTTGACCCCACACATCCTGTGGCCCTGTTGATGAATCTTCTCCGAGGAAATATATTGAAAAACTCAAGGAAATTATTGACAGCAAGAACTGGCACAGAGCTACCGTTGAGAATGGTGAGAAAGAGAGTGACACTGAAGGGGTTTTCGAAGGACCATTTACTGCAGTATTTGAAGAAGTTCTTTAAAAAGAAGGCCCATCAAACCTCGGTTTTGACCCAGCTGGAAGCAAACCCTCACCTGTGCAGCTTATGCTCAGTGCCGTTGTTTTGCTGGATTATATTTAAATGTTACGAACACTTTCAGTCTGAGTCTAGTTCCCAGCAGTTGTTGGAATATGTCACGTTGACTGACATTTACCTGTTGATGTTAGAGGTTTTCCTAAACCGTTCTTCCAAAGCAGGATTGAACAAAAAAAACAATAGTCAAAGTGAGACATTCAAAGCAAAGAAGGATGCACTAATGAGATTGGGCAAATTGGCAAAAGAGGGGATTGAAAACAGCAACTTCATCTTCAGTCAGGAGCAAATCACAGCGGCTGACATCTCAGAGGAGGATTTACAGTTGGGCTTTGTCAAGAATACAGGACATTACAATGGATGTGGGAATCAGTCAACATATGAGTTCCTTCATTTGACCCTCCAGTCATTTTTCACTGCGTTTTCCTTAGTTATAGATGAGGAAATCAGTGCGAAGGAAACCATTAGGTTTTTCACTGGACACGTTCCCCATGGAAGGCTGCAACACATGCTTATCTCTTTAATTCCATACCAAAATTCTAAGAGGAGCTCGAAAGAATGCTTGCGCGAGTTCAGGGAACATTTTCAGCTAACTGTTTTCTTCCTTTGTGGTTTGCTTTCCAAAACTAAGATAGACTTACTGAATCATTCGACTTGCCAAACACAAGTCCGAAAGAAGAGATCGGCATTGAAGTCCTACCTTGTTGGCTGTGTGAAAACATACATGATCAATGATTTCTATCAGATGTGTGCTGTCCCACGCTTCAAATGGCTATTGAGGTGTATATTTGAAGTGCAGAACAAAGAAGTAGCCAGGCTTGCTGCTAAGGGGATTTGTAAAGATTGCATAAAGTTCACCTATTGCAACATCTACTCTGCTGACTGCAGTGCAATCACATTTATTTTACGTGATCTTCAGAAAACAATTGCACTTCAACTAGACAATAACAACATCAATGACTATGGAGTGAAAGAACTAATTCCTTGTTTCAGTAAGCTTCACATTATTGGGTAAGATTTATACACATATTAAACTCCTACCCCCTGTCCTTTCAGTGTGACTGCCTGTGTGTGTTTACCTATGTATGAGCACATCCATGTATAGTTGGAAGAAGGGGAATGTCTTTGTTAGTTTAATAAGTTATGTATCAGCAGCTCAGGCACAGGTTTTGGCTGAAGTCATGACCCATGAGTTTAACTAAAGCAGCTTAAGTTATCTAAAATTTTTGTAACTGGAAGTCACTGACTCCCATTTGCTTCACATAAGTTCTCCATAGACATCAGAACACTAACCAGGTAGGAGATTTAGGGACTATAACAAAAGCAAAATACTGCGGATGCTCAAAATCTGAAATAAAAACAGAAAATGCTGGAAAAACTCAGCAGGTCTGGCAGCATCTGTGGAGGGAGAAACAGGGACCACATTTCCAGTCCACACGACTCCTCAGAAAGAGCCGTGCGGACTCAAAATGTTAACTCTGTTTCTCTCTCCACAGATGCTGTCAGACTTGCTGAATTTGTCCAGCTTTTTCTGTTTTGTTTTACCTTAGGAGTGTTAGTGAATTTATTTACCTGGACACACAATGTCACTGAATTCTTTGTATCAAAAATTAACCGTACCTAGAATGTAAGAAGGGGTACAGTCATGGAGCGGTAATTTTACTGACTATTAATCCATAGGCCTAGATTCATACTCTAAAGAATGTGATTTAAAATCTCATTGTGGCTGCTTGAGAAATTCAACATAATTTAAAAATAAATCTGGAAATAAAAAAGTTGAAAACTTACTTTTTAGTAAAAGTTGTTATGACACAATAGGATTATGGTTAAAAAGAATAACTGATTCATTAGTATCATTCTTTCCCAGTCTGGTCAATGTATATCTCCGATCCCACACCAACATGGTTGACCCTTAACTGCTTTCTGAAGTGGACCAGCAAATCACTCAGTTGTAGTAAACTTGTGATGGGCCATAAATGCAGCCTTGTCTGTGATATCTGCATCCCAAAAATGAATTTTTTATGGACTTAAGCTTTTGCTGATGCAAGAGTCTGTACTGTCAAAGTTGACCTGCTTTGATTTTATGCCACTTCAGATACACAGGTCAAATATTCTGAAAATGCTTAACTCCAGCTAGCAATGGCAACCCCTGGGCCCCACTAAAATACATGGGAAAATATTTAATGCTATTTTGTAAATAGCCTCTATATTGCTTCAGGGACCTGCCACCCAAGCCTGAGTACCAAAGGCCAAGTGTGCACATCACATGTTCCACCCACTGGTATTGCAAGTAGGTCCTACAACTGGACGAGGGCCCTGATTTGCAAAGTTAAATAAGTCCTCGTCTGCTTTAGATGAAGGTAGTTACCATGAGAATCGCTTGAAAATCGCATCAAGCAGGCCCAGGTGAGTGACTTTTCAGCAGAAAGGGGCCACGCAGCCAGAAATTGCTATAAAGCATCCTGGAATCTGGTTGAATTCTGTACTTAATGTAAACATGTAATTGGCTAATCCAGCTGAAAAGGTATTTCTTCACAGCTTTGTTATACCATCAGATTAGTCACCTTAGCTCCATAAAAAAAAACACTTGCATTTATATAGCGGCTTTCAGAATCTCAGGCTTTGCCAAAGCATTTTGCAGCCAAAGAAGTACTTTGGAAGTGTCATCGCTGATGTAATGTAGGAAACACAGCATTCAGTTTGCACACAGTAAGGTCACAAACAGCAATGAGATAAATGATAGGTAATCTGCTTTAATGTCGACTGAGGAATACATATTGGCCAAGACATCAGGGACAGCTTCCCTGTTCTTTTTTGAAATAGTTTTTTATGTCCAGTTTACCTCAGTCATTCTAATATCGCCTATTGCAACTTTATTCAGGTTGAATGCAAACCAAATCACAGACGATGGGGTTCAAGTGCTAACTGAAGAACTTAGAAAGTACAAAATTATTCAATTTCTTGGGTAAGTTAGTAAGGTAAAAAGATATTTCAAATTCTATTCTTCCCCTGAACCTTAGGAAATGCAGTGACAGATGGATAACCTGTGAACAGTGTATACATATTTTCAATGTGTAATAAGTGTTATAGTAAAAGATGGTTCATTATTTAGTGTACCATGTTGATGCATATGATGCAGACGCTTAGTTGTATAATGTATAGATTTCTATTCACTACGTGTAACCAGTGATTTAGATAGAAACTGATATAGGATGGTATTGACATAACAGTCGACAAAAAAGTAAACACTTTAAATGATTCTTCTGAAGAATAAAGGAATATTGACTAAATGAGGGAATAGTCTAAAAATGTGAGGTGGAATCCAATGTCAGTAATGGGCAATGATGGCATAGCGGTAATGCCACTGGACTTGTGATCCAGAAGCCCAGGCTAATGTTCTGGGCACAAGGGTTCAAATGCCTCTGTGGCAGCTGTTGGAATTAAAATTCTATTAATAATCTGGAAATGAAAAGCTATTCTCATGCAACAGTGGTGTCCATGAATCAATTGTCATAAAAAAGCCATCTGGTTCACTGAGGTCCTTTAGGGAAAGAAACCTGCCATCCTTACCTGGAGTGGCCTGCATGTGACTCCAGACCCACAGCAGTGTAGTTGACTGCCCTCTGAAATGGTGTGGCAAGCCGCTGAGTTCAAGGGGCAATTAGGGATGGGCAACAAATGCTGGACTTTGCCAGCGGTACCCATGCCCCATGAAAGAATAAACAAAAAATTGAGGTAATGCATTTTTATTAAATAATTGTACCCTGAATAAAAGTAGGCTAGGTGTTGTGGAAGAGCAGAGGGATTTGGGGGTACAGCTACACATTGATAAAGCTGGAATTATGGAATTCTAGGATTTATCACGAGGTATAAAATATAAATGCCAATAGGCAATGATGAATCCACGCAAAACCTTACGGAGAGCTCAGTTAGAGTACTGTGTACAGTATTGGGTTCCACATTATAGGAATGATATGGAGGTTTTGGAGCAGTTAACATACGGATTCATTCTGAGGTTGCCTATACAAGGAAATTTAAATCTTAAGAAAAGCTTTAAAATTAACAGGTATTTTTGTTAGAATAATGCTGATATGACAAAAGTTCTTGACTATCTGTTTAACCTCCATTAAAGAGGTGCTTCATGAAAACATTTTTAAAAACCTATTTCTGGCTTGAGGAGGATTATAGTTATGAATAATTCTTGTTGTGGTGACAGCAGGTAGACACAACTTATGTTCTTTCCAATATATTTGCAATGACGTATTTTCACGATGGCTTGTATTTCTTTGAGATGTCTTTCAGTCTTCAAAATGGTGGATCATTGTTTTGAATTCCAGTTCTCCGTCACCTTTGCTCTTTGCTGGATACAAGGCATTTTTCTTTAACAGGCTTCAGAAAAGGATAATTCACTAACTGAAATCAATTCATAATGTCTTCACCTCTAAGAGTTATTTGAATTAACCAGAGCTTTGCTTTTGAGGCCTGCTTGCCTCCGTTTTACTGTTAACACTCTGAAATTCTGGCTTCTTCAGCTGAATTTATTTTAGATTAGAGTTGACAATTATTCTATCACAATAGCCCTGTTGTGATGTGAAAGGCTACACAAAATGTGCAAATCTACATACACTAGAGATCTGCTTTCAGCTGCTAACTCAATGTAACATGAGCACACATTGGAATGTAGACCAAATGAAACAGTCACTATGTAACTAAAAGTAATAAATTACATTTATATATACTGGCTTTAACAGCAAGTGGTAATGACCTGGTACTTCCTGCCTCTTAGGATGGTAGGAATTGTGATGATGAATGATTTCAAAAGGAAGTTGGATGGGCACTTGAGGAAAATACACCTGCAGGGGTATGGGGATAAAATGGGGAATGGGACTGATTGGATTCCTTTATAGTGAGCCAGCATTGGCTTGATGGGCTAAACAGCCTCCTTTTGTGCTGTAATGACTCCATGACGTTTCACAGACACTTATCAGACAAAATTTGACACTGAATCACATAAGGAGACATTAGGAATGATAACCAAAAACTTAGACAAAAAGGTAGGTTTTAAGGAGTGACATAAAGGAAGAAAGTAAGGGGAAGAGGTTTAGGGATGTAATTCCAGAGCTTAGGACCTGAACAGCTGAATGGCTGAATGAAAGTGAAGGTGGGATGAAGAAAGTGGGAATTGCAAAGAAGCTAAAATTGGAGGAATGCAGAGTTCTTGGCGGGCTGGTGGAGGTTACAGAGATAGGTTGTTCTTTCTATAGTTAGAGAACTTGAAATGATCACTGCTTCAGGTGGTCTCACTGCATATTATTGCATTATTTTCTCTGCGTGAGATCCCAGTGTTACCACTATGTGACTTTGTTATTCACATTTGGTTTTCCAGCTTATACAAAAATCAGATTACTGACATTGGTGCCCAGTATGTTTCTACGCTAATCGATGAATGCCCAAGTCTCATCAAATTGACGTAAGTATACTTATGAATTTGTGCATAGTTTCAATTATCAGTCTGGACTTACACTATTCACATAGTCAGAGGTCAGGTTGTATGACAGCCTATTTTCAGAGATTAAAGTGGCATGGAATGGTGTCTTACAACTGGTTGTTGAGCGCACAGAAAGACTTGAGACAGGTGTGTGGGTCACCAAAATACATCAGATTGACTTGTGCTCCCTCCTTGCATGCATAAATTTCTGAGCATCAGGTTTCTCATAGACTTGTGAAGAGTATACTCAATATAGCTACACCCCAGCTTTTCAAACAGATGCCTCAAGTTGGACAAGATAAATTCACCCTTCCAGTTTTTGCACCATCAGGAAGTATCTACTTTCTGCTGTGCAGCTCCATCTAGTGATGATCTGATAAGATTGGAATCTCACACATCAATTAAAACAGGGACAAAATTAAGTGCGGAAGGGATGTCATTGCGTCCATTCACATGTGTTCAATAAAGAGCCCACAGATGAAGTATAAATTAGGAAGTGGAGCATTAATGACAATAATTAATCATTTAAAAGTGGCTCCTTTCATTCAGAGATTCAGCTTGAATATCTTTACCATTTTGTGTACCATCTCATTCCAAAAGTGTTAGAGTTTAAGAGCATGCTAGGAACAGTCAACCCAGAGGATGATTAAGGCTTTGAAGACCAATCAAATTATAGGCATCTGACACTTTTGGAATGAGATGGTATACAAAATGGTAAAGATATTCAAGCTGAATCTCTGAATGAAAGGAGCCACTTTTTGATTAATCATGATCATTAGTCATAATGAATGGAAAATTTTACAGTGGGGTTTTCATGGGTCTGTTGCGGCCATTACCTTTGTTTAATCAATTGGTGTTTGCGACATTCCCATCAACTCTTTTTGCCGCGGCTATTTTGTCCTTGATTAACTGTTAAACTCCATTGCAGGTTGAAAGGGTGGTGCAGGGCCAATTTAGAAACATCTTTATTGTGCATCTTTGCACAAAGCCTGGTACCTAAAAGCAGCAGCGAGATCTGAGATCTAAGCTATCTTCGTCAGCAGATGGTATTTGACAGAGGGTAGAACGATTTGGAAATTCACGCAAGGTTTCTTCTTTTCTTCAAGAAGACCTTCCATAAAGACAGAGGAAAACACCTTCCCTGGTCTAGTCTTTTAACCCAAATTGTTAGCTCAAATATTCCAACACGGCAGTTACCATAAGGGAGGAATTCCTGAAAGTCACCATGACATCAATCTCTGTTTAGACACTGGCTCCATTAACCATTGTTGGCTGATCCCCACTTGATAAAATAGTGAGGAATTAGCTACTAGCTATTGTACTGAAGACTAATATATCAACCTTAAAAGTGTGTGTGTTCCCAGAAACTTAACCTTTGAAAGGGTTGATATGAACACTTGCCCAACAGTGAGTTTGAAGTATTAAATTTATTATGATCATTATTTTGAGCCATCACTGTAGGAAAATGCCTGCCTGAGAAGACTTGGGAGAGGAGAGCCAAAGATCTTGAGTGGTGGAGATGTACAGCTCACCAAGTAATGCTCTGAAGGAGCTTGTTACAAAGCCACGATGTGTATACAAACTGAGCATCCCAAGGAATTCCATAATATTTCAATCTCAGCTACAGTGAAACCCTTTGATAGTGAAAGGCACGTTGATGAAGAGGAGAAAAATGTTAAACTAATTGCTTTTTTGTTTGTATATTTAAAGCATCGGATACAACAAGATTACAACTGAAGGAGGGAAAAAGCTAGCACAAGCAGTTTGGAAAAGTAAGACAATCAAACACCTCTGGTGAGTAAGGGAAAGGATGGAGAATGGAGTGTCTCATGTTGTCCTGATCAGTTATATTGAGTTGTTAAACATGAACAAATATTGCATTTTAAAAAAAATATTGATTTGAAGAAATGTATTCATACATTATATTCATACATTGGGGTCATGTTCAGAGTCAGAATTACCTCAATTGCATTGTCTGTCATTTTGAGACTATTTTTAGAACTTCATGCTTATGTGTAGGTTACGTATAAAATACCGAGAGGGTGATTTTGCCTGGATACTTTAGATGCTAAAGTCACTGAGGTGGCCAAGATTGGGTCTTCAACTCCAACACTTTGGTAGCTGACCTTTAGCACAAGATGCTGTCTTGGTAAAGAAGTTTAAGAGCATGCGAGGAACAGAGGATGATTAAGGCTTTGATGACCAATTAAATTTGCTTCCAACATCCCTTAAAGAGGCTGCACACCATTTTGCTAGCTAGTGCTGCAATTAATGCCCTATTCTGACAGTGGCCAGCTGGACAGGAGTAGCCGTTGGTGAGGATTGTAAGCACTACTCACAGCGACACTCAACTTTTACTGTTCAGTTGCTGCTGGAAATTGACTGACTACACAGAATTTAAAGATACAAATGGGAGACTTCCTGCGGCACCTTGTCACATCCACTGCATTATTTGCCTCTGTGGCCTCCTTTCCCACTGTGGGTATAGGACATTCAGCCTCCTGTCCACCAGGATCTCCAGTGCTACACCCAAGAACCTTTGTGCCTTCTCCCTCGATCCCTGAACCATCCTGATACATGCTGTTTTCTGTCAGCCAACGCATTTCACATCTTCAATGGAGGCAATATATACCACTCCACGAAAATTGCTCCTAATAAGTGCTTGGTTGGTAAGCATGCAGGTCTCCCAGTTAGTGCTCCTGACATTTAAATCATCACCAATTAGCCTCTAAATTACGGGCAAAAAAGGGACATCGACGTGTCATACTGACACAGCAACCACTTAGCATCCATTTTCACCCTTTCACTAAAATAATAACCTGACTCTTTTTTCAAGGAGATTATAGAAAGGAAAATGATGTCAATACACACGGAGACCAATAAAAATGCATGACCCCACAATTATTACCGGCAAAACCATCTGCCCTTCCCCAAGCTACTAACGCCCAAATCGGGGTTATACAGCTTTGTAACTCTGTTTTCTCATGGTAAAGTTTATTTGCTTCTGTCTGTTCCTATAAGGTCCATGCAGCCTTGCTCACATTATTCAGACACATAAATGACAATGACCACAAAAATCAATAAAAAATGGATTGTGATGTGTGATTAACCCACACCTATTACTTCCAATGCAGGCAGTGCAGCAACTTGGCGCTCCCTGCTCACCACATGCCAACTGTGCTGTTGAGTGACTAGCCAGAAGGAAAAAAACATTTTGGACCAGTACTCTTATTACCCAGTTTTTACTGGTGTTCCATTTTAAGGTATACAATACCAGTTCGAACCAGTATTCTTATTTTCCAGTTCTTACTGGTTTTTTTCCCTTCTGCGTACACACTTCAGCAGGAGGCACAAAATGAGAGAGGCAAACACCAGTTAAAGATTGTCTGCACTACTTAAAGTCAACCCACACCTCTTAAAGGGGAGGTGCATTGTGGCTGGAGCAAGTGCTGAAGGTCAACCGATTCTGACCTGGCAAAGACAAGAATGGCACACTATGGGAGATCAGATTCCAGGTTTATCAAAGATGCACTGGAGGCCTTTGTTGAGGAGATGTAGAGGAAGAGAGATGTTCCTTTAACCACAGGAGACCCTCCAGACAAACTCTCAGAAGGCAATGGAAGCAGATAGCTTTAGTGAGTAATGCGGGGAGTCAAGTCCTGAGGAGCTGGATGCAATGCCACAGAAAGTTCAATGACCTCGTACAAATGGTTAAGGTCAGTGAATGCATCTTCAAGTGCTGTATTCAACCAACTGCTCCACTAGTGTCAGACACTGCTCAATGCACCACATCCCCATCACTCACCCACCAACAACATCTATCTTCAGGACTCATATATCTAACATTCACATCTTCACATAATCCTCACACACTTAACACTACTGCAGGCCTCACACACACATCTCACAGCTTGCACATACTCCCAGCTATTCAACCATGACAGTCGCATCACCCAAACAGATTGCATCAGACTCACTGGGTGGTATTTAATCCAGGCAACAGGGAGTACATATTGACTGGAGAGCCAGCGAGAGCTGCACATTGCCTCCTTTGGGAGAGGCCTGCCTATCAGGACTTTAAGTGGCCAGTGGTGGGGGCAGACTTCGAGCCCCCTGAGTGCTGCTGCCAGGCAGAAGCCAGCAGCTGCCCATTGCATACAGTGCCAGCAGGAGTGATGGCAGCTGCTGGCAAAGCACCCATCAGAAGCCTAGGATCAGTGAGGGACCCAGGCCACAGGTATGTGAGGGATAGGGGGTTATGGGAATGGGGTCGAGGGGGGTCAACAGCAAGGGACAAGGGCAGGAGGGTGGCTTTCGGCAGCAGCCCCCACCACCACATCTCCACCCTTGCATCTTTCCAATGTCGGGCCCCTCAATCACTCAATCAGGTATTAAGTGACTAGCATTGAGGTCCCCACACCCCTCCTGAGCCTCCAAACAAAGCTGACAGGGTTTCGCTTTTCGCACTCCTCGCATGGCGAGATCCCCACCTGTGCTGGGTGCACACCAACAGAGGTGGGATGAGGCCCTTAAGTGGGCATTAATTCAATCAGGGCAGAGACGAAATGATTGCGGGGTTCCCATCCAGCACCCTCCCACCCGACTAAATCCCACACCCCCTCACCACCGCCCGCCTCCAACCTTGCCTCAGGGGAGGGCATTACATTTTGCCAACTGACACACTTCCATGTCTCCTGCAGGACAAGGTGGCAAACGATGATCATGGGCAGCAGAAGCTAACTAGCAGGGAATAGGCACAGCCTTATCCCCATGAGGGTGACAGTGTTGGCCATCATAGCAGCAGTGGTGGGGCTGAAACCGAAGATGACTTTATCCTCATACCTAATCCTCCTTTGCACATCCCACTTCCCTTTCATCTCAAAATTTCTTCTGATTCACGAACTACTGATGTTGTAAACATGCACTTCCAACTTCCCTCCCCACCCACTCCCCTCGCCACAACCCCACCCTTCTGCCTTTCCCTTTTCAGATACCCAAGAAGTGCAACCCCAACAGGGCAGTGGTTGAACAGTAACAGGCAGAAGAGAAAGAAGCCAGTAATGATGAAGAAACATCGCCTCTTAATCTCTCATTTGCAGCCACCAACACCGTATACTTTAGAGGACAGTTTAGTGCCAGGATAGGAAAGTGATAGGTCACTGGGCATGATTGGGCTGCAGTCAGGGCAGGGAACTGTTAATGTTGCAATCCTGTCACAATGAAGTGCATGCTCTGGTTGTCAGTGAGAGTAGCTGTTACCATCTGGGGAAAGGTTAGGGTATTATTCTTAAGTATGTATAAGAACTGGTTTCCACCTGTATGGGGGAAAAGGAAAAAGTCTGCGTCTGTGCTCTCTGGGTTTTGTGAATAAACCTATGTTGAGGAAAGACTGGCTCCAGATTTCTTCTTTACTCAGAGAATGAGCAGTGAATTCTAACAGGGGCAAGAGTAGCACAGCTGCCAGCTCCCCAGAGAGTGAAGTTTCACATGAGTTTTGTTGTAGAGGACTCAGATGAGCAGTTCGATGGGGCAGCCTACAGAAGAATGCTGATGGATATGGAATATGAAATACTTGGTGCATGCACAGGCCTGCCAAAAGGACTATGATCTATGTCAATGAGCCTAGAGCAGTCCAGCATCAAATTTGCACAGGGCTTTGCACTGAGCTTGGATCCTATCCTTTGCAGCATGGAAATATCGGTCAACTTCATTACAACATTTATAATCCCAACCATAATGCAGCATCTGATGGCAGATGCCTCAGATTTCATGACAGCACAAGCAGAAGCCACCCAAGGTCTGGGTGCTGCAGTGGAAACTCAGCTTGTTGCCATGCAAGCTTAGACTGGTGCCATTGTGGCTGTGAAAGCCATTGAGAGGGCTTACCACTGAGGCAAGGTTAACATTTTATTTGTCATGGAGTAACAGGAAAAAACCCTTCCTTAAGCAAGTGAAATTATCATAATAGCCCCTTTTCATTCTGTTTTTTGTGCATACTTCATCAAAGGATCTACTACTACACATGAATCATATGTTGTAAACTGTGCTGATGTATCAAGAAGGACTCTATGCTACCATCACAAATTAATTGTGCACGGTTTTGGCATTCTCCAAAGGTGTCAACTTTGGCTCAGTGGTAATATTTTTGCTTCTGAAACACAGGATCATGAATTTTAAGCCTAATTTCAGAGGCTTGAACACAAAACATTGCAAAATACTCCCGGTATTGAGAGCAAAAAATAAAATGCATGTTGTATCTCATTTAAGTACACAGCCAGGTAATGAATTATCTACCATTTTATATTACCAAATGAAAGTTTTCCAGGTGAGCCTTCAGTGACTGTCATTTTGAATTGAAATACAGGATGTGGGGGAATCAGATCGGAGATGTAGGTGCTGTCGCCTTTGCTGAAGCTATAAGAAACCATCCTTCTTTAAAAGAGCTCAGGTAATCAAATTCCTTACAACATTTTGATGACATAAACCGGACAAAGTCTGAAAATGAGTCAATGCTAATAGACCTGCAGAGATTAACTCAAAAGACTAGAAGGCCATCTCTGTTTGTACTTAACTAATATTCTTTTATTCTCACTATCATCCCGACTTCTGATAAATTCCAACAAATTCTTATCCATTCAAAACTCTGCCTTCTTCCAATTCTGGCCACTTGCACTTCCTTGATTTACTTCACCCCAACATTAGTGGTCATGCCCTCAGCTGTCTGGACCTTCACCAAACCTCCATACCTGTCTCCTATGCTTCGATGTGCTCCTTAAAACCTACTTTTTTGACCAAACATTTGGTCATCAGTCCTCATACCTCCTTAAATGGCTTGGTGTCAAAATTTACATGATTACACTCCTGTGAAGTACCTTGGGACGTTTTACTATGTTAAAGGCATTATACATTATACATGTTCACATTCTAAGCATAGAAATTGAACAATGTAATATTAGTATAGTTGCAGTTTGGGCTTTTTCCCAACACTCCTGTCTTATCTTCACGGTGAGAAGGTGTTTTCTCTGAAGAGACAAGCCTCCTAAGATCTTGAGCCTGCACTGTTACCATTTTTCCTTCTCTAAGTGAGATACGTGTCTAGCACTAACAATTACCCTTTAACTGTGGTGTCCACTGCACAAAATGCTTGCATATTTGCCTGACTCCTTCCAAAATCAGGAATATACCATCAGACCAATACATACAGGCTTAAACTAATATTCAGATTTATTTACAGATTGATGAATACATGGAGAGGCTTTGGGACCAAGCAAGAAATGTACGATGCTTAAAAACAAAATTAAATGAATCTACAAGGCATTAAAAATACCTTTTATAGATCACATTTCTTGTATAGTTTGACAGGACTTTGAGAGCATCAGTCTTGTATATACATATTCACAGTGTGACATTGTGTATAAGCAACACAAATCTCAGTTCATCCACAGCTTAGATCTCAGGTCACAACTAAAAAAATGAGAAGATTCTACAATATGTAGGTAGTCTGAAGGTCTTTGAAATCCAAGTTATTTTGGCAACCGTAATTGTAAAAATATATTGGTGTGTACCAATGCATAAAATAAGGGTGATCTCCTGTCTCTCTCAGGTCTCCCATCCCTTGACCTTAATGCCTGCGGATCTCACTACCCTCAGCTCTTCCTGCTGGTGTCCTAAGCCACCGTCTTCTCTCAGATATCACCTATTGTTTCCTATTTTCCCTCACAGCTCCTTTAGTCTAAACTATCTGGCATTTAGACATTAAAGTGCTAAAACAGTCAACAGCACGCTGTACTTTCACCCGAACAGAACCATTGCCATTTTCTGTACCCATGGTCACTATTTTTCTGAGGGAATAAAAGAACAATTCTATTTAGTGTAATACTTCAAAGTAGAAAAGTAATTTGTGAATTATCTAAAAGTTGTTATCATTTAATTAAATACATCTTTTCAACAGTCTTGCAGGAAATCACATTTCCACAGAGGGAGGTAAAAGTTTAGCTGCAGCATTGGAAGACAACAGTTCCCTGAAGACACTCTGGTATTAATTTTAACTATGTACTTTGTGGGATTAAGCCTCCAGCTCAGCTGGAATGTAAATCCCTTCTGGTATATATAATGAGTTTGGGCAAGTGTTAATTTAGACCGTAATGGACATGGATGGATTAATTGATCTCAAGGTTGGCAGCTTCACTCAATGGGCAATGGAGCATTGTCATGCTGCTGCAATAGCAGGTAACATTTTGAAGTTGGGTCAGATGCTTACTATTAGAGCAGAGCATAACAGGTTTTCTTCACACAAAGGGTAATAGAAATCTAGAACTCTCTCCCCCAACAAAACTCAAGGCGAGGTCAACTGAAAATTTCAAAACTCAGACTGATAGATTTTTGTTCAGCCAAGATATTAAGGATATGGGGACAAATGGGTAAATAAGATGCAGATCAGTCATGATCAAATTGAATGGCAGAACAGGCTTGAGGGCCTGAATGGCCTACTCCTACTCCTATGTTCCTATTATATCTCCAGCTGTCCTTTACCTGGATTGCAGTATTTTTAGAGCATTAAAATTATTTGTTAAAAATAGTTCACCTAAAATTCCTGGATTATTCTTTTTGCTGTTGGAGTGGGTTAAAAACAATTTACTCATAACTTTTGTTTAAAAATGAATCTTTTCCCTGTTCCGCACCCGGAAAAGAAGTCTGGCCATATGGGAATATCACATGCATGATGTCATCATGGCACATACAACACACATGCAAACACCACAGATGCAACGCATACCTCTCTGGGTTCACTCTTTCCTAGGAAGATACAGAAAACAAGGTGTCTAACATTAGGATAAGTGGAAAAAAGTGAAATCCCACATCCTAGGCCTCCAAAATTGCAGTGTTATGTTCTCTACTTGCCCATGTAGCAGTACAGTACTGAAATCAGGAATCACTTCTTCACACAAAGGGTAGTAGGAATTTGCTCTTATCCCTCTCAAAGCTGTGACTGCTGGCGACCAATTGAAATTCTCAAGGCTAAGATCAATAGATTTTAGTTAGATAAGGGATAAAGTAAGCCTAAGAGGCACAGGATAAAGGCACATGGTTGAGGTACAGACCAGTATGATCTAACAGAATAGCAGAACAGACTCAAAGGGCTGAATGGGCTATTCTTATTCCTAATGCTCCCTTCTCCAACTATCTTTCGTATGCCAAAAAAAGAGAAAGTATTATCGAAATAAAACACATTGGAACAATGAAAATTGGCCTTTCAGGGATGGTACTTTCCGAATAATATTTCCTAACTTTACCTAACGCTTATGCTTATATCCTCTTAAGTACTCTCAGTGCCAAACCTCAGTTAGTCATGGTAGAGTTTAGTAATATTCTGGAAATGTGACTTTTCTAAATTAGGCTCACAGCAAATGAATTGGATGATGAAGCAGCGAGGTGCTTCGCAGATGTGCTCAAAGTAAACAGGAGCCTACAAAGTTTGTGGTACGTGTTTCAGATATGTTCAATTTATTTGTGTCTTTATGTAATTCTGTGAAAACCATAGCATGAGAGGGAAAGAGATTCTGTTGATAAAGCAAGAAAGGATTTGCATTTCCGTGGCACCTTTCATGACCTCAGGGCATCACAAAATGTTTCACAGTCAATGTATATCATTATTAAATTGTTGGAAATGGAGTGCTTATGACAAACTGTAACCCAACACCATCTAATGGGGCTTGAGAGAGGATTAGTTACATAAAATACAAAAAGTGATTTAGGCTTGTTCTTGCACTCAGTGCACCTTATCAAGGTAACTAGTGAGTTAGCAGCCCTGTTTTAGCCTGAAATGTACAGGTCACTTAACACATTATAACTAGCATCTTTAAATTGACTTTAATACAAACTGATAATGGTTAGCACATTTTTGGCCAACTTAAGCAATTGTTCAATTAGAATATGGGCATTTTGTGTGGTAACACTGTACTTTTGAATTCTAGTCACTTTTACAATGTAAGAGCCAGACGATAAATCTGATATTTGGGAAGGGAAAGGTGGCCATTGGGCTCCTATGACAATAGGAAAGCTTCATGGTCACTTTTATTGGTAACAGCTTTCTATAGTTCTCTGTACTACTAGCCCAGTTTTATAACTACTATGGTACCGTACCCAATATAACTGGCCAGAAATCCATAAAATATCAACAGTGGGCTAATAGTAGCATAGAAGTTATGTGACTGGATTAGACCTGATTGATGATCTGGAAACATTTGTTTAATTCCCACAATGGCAGCCGGGGAATTTATATTCAATTAGTTAAATAAAATCTGGAAACAAAATCTAGTATAAGTAATGGTGATCTGGGAACTACTCAGATTGTTGTAAAAACTAATCTCATTCACTAATGTCCTTTAGGGAAGGAAATCTGCCATGTTCACCCAATTTTGCCTATATGTGACTCCAGAGCCACAGCAATGTGGTGGACTCTTAACTGTCCTCTGAAATGCCCTAGCAAGTAACTCAGTTATACTCATTAAGGCAGGTTACCATCATTTTCTGGTGGGCAGTGTGCCATGACCAATAAATTCTAGTCTTGCCAGCAATGTACACATTACGTGAAAGAATGAAAAAAAGGTGTTCAATTTTTGGTCACAATTTAATCATAATCCAGTTTCACTTTTTGTCTTTGAGCATCATCACAGGAGATTAACAAATTGGTCAAAATGAAATCTAATATTTGCAATAGTTGAATTAGAAGATGAATTAGCAGATGAAGTTCAATGTGGAGAAGTGTGAGGTGATACACTTTGGTACAAAGAACATGGAGAGACAGTATAAAATAAAGGGTACTATTCTAATGGGTGTGCAGGAGCAGAGAGTCCTGGGTGTATATGTACATAAGTCATTAAAGGTAGCAGGACAGGTAGTGGGAGCTGTTTCTAAAGCATACAGTATTCTAGGCTTCATTAATAGGGGCATAGAGTACAAGAGCAGGGAGGTTATGATGAACTTGTATAAGACACTGGTTAGACCTCGGCTGAAGTATTGTGTACAGTTGTGGACGCAACACTATAGGAAGGATGTGAACGCATTGGAGAGAGTGCAGAAGAGATTTACGAGAATGGTTCCAGGGGTGAGACACTTCAGTTATGAGGAAAGATTGGAGAAGATGGGACTGTTTTCCTTGGAGAGGAGAAGGCTAAAAGGAGACTTGATGGAAGTTTTCAAGATCATGAGGGGTCTGAACAGAGTAGATAGTGAGAACCAGAGGGCACAGTTTTAAAGTGTTTTTCAAAAGAAGCAAGTGCGAGGTGAGAAGAAACTTTTTCACACAGCGATTAGTTAGGGTTTGGAATGCACTGCCTGGAAGTGTGGTGGAGGCAGGTTTGATTGAGGCATTCAAGAGGGCATTGGATGATTATTTAAATAGAAACAATGTGCAGGGTTATGGAGAAAAGGCAAGAGATTGGCACTAAGTTAAAATGCTCAGAGAGCTGGTGCAGACTCAATGGCCTGAATGGCCTCCTTCTACACTGTAACAGATCTGTGATTCTGTGAATTACCATTAACTGTGCTGAAGATTGATGGGCTTGTTTCTCTGAAACTAAGCACTCCTTTTGGATCCCACTGAAATATGTAGCAGAGTGTATTATAGATCTAGAATGGGTATGTAAATATATGGAATATGTAATGAAGACACAAAATAGTAAAGCTTTAAAGGAATATTAAAAAAAATGCTTGAAATACTCACCGGGTCAGACAGCACCTGTGGAGAGAGAACCAGAGAAAAATTTTGGAGAAAATTACCTTAGGTGATAGGAAGATAAAGTGGGTGTAGAACCAAAGGCAGTGGGATGTAGAAAGAATACATTGGGGAGCAGACTACAAGAGATGAGACAGTGGGATATAACAGATATAGAATGGTTTTCATACAGGAAATTAATCTTACACATTGGAAGGCAGCAGGATGCAGAGGACACACAATGGGAAACAAGGATATAGAGGACATGCAATGGGAAACAGAAGGATATAGATGACACACAGTGGGGGATAGAAGGATGCAGAGGACACACAATTGGGGACGATGAGATATAGAGGACACACAGTAGGGGACAATAAGACATAGAGGGCCTACAGTTGGGGAAATGAGATATAGAGAATGCAAAGTGGGGGACAGTGAGATGATGAGGAGACACAATGTGGACAATGAGATGTGGAGGACACACATTGGGGGTATTGTCGGCCATAATCGGTGCACAATGAAGACGTGGGATAATAGGTGTCAGTGACGTAAAGTAATGAGAAGAGTGGGACATGCAGTTAATTTCATTTAAGCAGAAGGCCTCAGCTGAGGAAATAACTGACATTACCAAGTATAGTTACCACATGTCCATCACAGTACTAGCATCTGCGTGGTCTAGTTTGTTGCCTAGGTGGGTGGGTAAAGCTCACCAAAAGGGAGACAGGCCATCAAATGGGAGAAAACAGAAGGATGAAATTAAAAGACTGTGTTTTTCCAGGTTGGTTGAGAATAACATTACATTACTTGGCGCCAAAGGTCTAATTGAAGCACTGAGAGAAAACAGCTCCGTGCAAGAGATTTGGTAAGAGCGGCCCTAAGAAGCTATGCTATACATTATTAAGGCATCTAATTGTTTCACGGCTGAATTAAGGTTTGTCACATGGCTGAATTTATTCTAAGGAGCTGGCAGTTATCTAAAACACATTTTGGTTTGCTACCAGTAGCCGAAGTCATTTTCTTGTCAAAATTTTAAAGCCTTTAACTGGGGAGAAACAGGTAAGAGGGAAGGTGCTTAAAGGGGAAATATAGCCTACCAAATTGCCCTTAATTCCAAACATTTTACATTTAGATTTCTGTTCTCTTACCAGTGCCTCTCAATTACTTCTGTTATCTTATTGCTTTTATTTGGACCAATTGGTCTGAGGGAACCTGGGGGCAGACATTTTGTGGAGGATTTCCTCCTCCAGTAATATCAGAAACTCTTCTCCACTAGTATCACGATTGGATTCTGGGTAGAATTCACCACTCCCTTAGATCCCTGCCGTCACTGGAATTGAAAAGCGGGCGACTTGATTGAAACATATAAGATCCTGAGGGGATGGGGAAAGAATATTTCCTCTTCTGGGAGAATCTAGAATTAGGGGTCACTGTTTAACAAGGGGTTGAAAGGTTATCGGGGGTGGGGCGGGGGTGGCGGGGGCGGTAGCTGGGAACGTGTAGTTGAGGTTACAATCAGAGCAGCCATAATCTTATTGAAGGGTGGAGCAGGCTCGAAGGGTCAAGTGGCCTTCTACTGCTCCTGATTATATATTTGTATGACACATTTCCACCTTTAACTGTAAGAATAGACTGCATGATTTGTCTATATGCACAACTCGGGTTTCATATTACAACAAAATGGCCTCTGTTACGATACTATCAATTGCAAACACATTGACGCCAACCTTCTTTGACACACTGTAGGTCTCAATTGAATAGTTTGACAATCTGGGCACTGCTCTTGCAGGCTACAGGCTTCATCATTGAATTGTTAGATTGCGAAACCATCACTGCCCTGTTGCCAGGTGTGACATTCAGGTTAAATCAACAACACCCCTAAGGAACAATTGCTTGGACAAGCTGCCCATTGTCTCCCATACATACAGTGTGACTTGGACTCACACGCATCATCACATTGCTTGCATGACATCATCATGGCAAAAAGAACATGATTATTCTCTTACCCTAAAGAAAAGTCTAATACTGTTACCACCCCCACCCCTCCACCACACTCATCATTTCAATACCTCCCTCAAGTTAAAATATGTTGGAATCTATGGAATATACATATCGAATGTATGTGATGTATGCAGCTGTTATCACTATGCCAAGATAATACTTGAGAAATTGAAAAATATCCATAGGGTCTATAAAAATTTTACATACCTCCTATAGAAACTTATACTCTTTGTTGTTACAAATTTGTCATATTTTTGTCTCACAATAACTCTTCATTTTTAAATATGTATTTCTATCTGTTGCACTGCATGGTCCTGACTTAATATGAATTTCAATTTTCTGTTATGGTTGACAATTGGCAAGTGCATTCCTATTGATTTGTGCCGCACTAAGTGATTATACACAAAATGATATTAGTAACTTCACACCGTGAACTCCCCCTCTTCAGTTTTCCTAATTTTTCCTCTCACTTATTCGCTGTGCCTCTTGTGCTCACACTCACACCTCCTTTCTATCTCACCATTACATACAACCGTGTGCTTCTGTAACACCTTCAGCTACACTCATTTAACTATTACACTCTTAAACCATTAATGGCACCCAGAATCAGATCAGCAACACAGGAGCTTGCGTTCAATCCCCATCATTGTTTTCACTCAATGCTTTGGTTAGCACCTAGGGAGGGAAACATGGAGGAAAGGGCTGCCACCTTGTGATCAGTCACAGTATGGCGGGTCAGTGGATTGAGAGAACAGGGGCTGTCGACCATGGTTGGTTGTGAAGGAGAATACAAATAATATTGGTTGACTAGATTTCACAAGCATCCATTTAATGGTGTTTTATTTCTTATGTCTGTCCCAAATTAGCCTGAAGAACAATAAAATATCCATCGAAGAAGCCACAGCTCTTAATGCAGAGCAACGGATTGTGTTTTAAACAGCATCTGTGCGGAGGAACTATGACATCTGCAATGCCACCTGAAGAGAAATTAGCAAATACAGTGCAGTGTGGTGCAATGTATGCTGCCACGAGGCTATGCCCTTTTATTTTTGAAAATATGATTATTCAACTTTCAACTGACTGGAAGTTTTGTGATTTGAAATGAGAGAGTACAAACTACTTAAAAAATGCAAGGCCACCTTCCAAGATGAAGGTGAGAAACAAACAAATCACCCTCAGGGAATGTTAAGAGAGAGACATTTCATATAATCCAGAGACCCATTGAAACTTGTAACTGTCCAAGCAAGAGTCAATAAAATACAAAGTGCTAGATATTGAAACAATGGCTGCCACAGGCAGACACACCCAAACCCTCTTTGAAATACACAATGGGTGGAATATTTCAACGCCAGGCTGGAGCCACTGCAGAGAGGTTTTCAGCAGAGGAAACAGGCTAAAAGCTGGGCTCTCTCCCTCTCTCTCCTTTGGAACAAGTATGTTACTTCTTTGGAAGCCAACTTTAAGAGAAATCTACCAGCAAACCAAGATCTCATAATAATTGCAAATCTTCTACATCTGACTGCATCCACAAAACCAGCTAATCCAAATCAGCCGCAACGTTTAAAATTCTGCGCCTTAAGGACAATCAAAGGACACTTAACCCTATATTCTTTTAACTTTTTTTATTGGACTCTAACTTCCCCTATTTCTGATTCCTGTGTGTGATGTTGCATTTTTATTTTTTTTCCACCAGGTTTATTGGTTAATAAATTTGCTCTTTCTTCAGTGCAAGAAAACCCTGTTTGATGGGCTGCTTATTGCTCACAGCTTAAATAGTTAAATACATTTGGATTCGGAAAATGCATCTCTTAAACCTTTCTTAAGACCAACTGAGGAGGTGGAATAGAGCGGAGCCAGTTCACTCCTTCTCACCTGGTCATGACAACACCATGGGAAAAATCCCCCCCCCCGCCGCCATCCCCGTTAGGGTTGGAAGTGCAGGAGTGGGCATGAGCAGGCGCGCCTCCGATTGGCACCCCTGATCAGGTGTGCGCCGCCATTTTACGTGGGCAGGCCAATTAAGGCCTGCCCATTGTGACGTCCGCCAGGAAGCGCTATGCGCTCCCTGTGCGGGCGGGTGGGGGGGGGGTGGGGTGGGGGGAGGGAGGGGAGAGGTTCCCTCAGCTGGGAGTGTGCTCCTTTGCACGTGTGCTAAGTGCTGCCTCAGGGAGAACGCCTTGGAATTAAAACTTTTAAGACAAATGTTTAAAAAATTTCCCTCACATGTCCCCTCATGTGATACTGTCAGATGAGTTGGGACATGTCCATCACTTTTACTCGAACCTTTATTGTATTTTTAAAAACCCTCATGAAACCTCATCCCGCCTTAAGGTTGGACGGGCAGCCCTGTCAATGACCTAAATTGGTTTATTAACAGCCTCAATAGGCTGTTGACAGGTCGGCAGGTGCACAGCTGACTCAGCTGCGCCCCCGCCGGCCTGAAAATGGAAATGACGCGGGGTGACATTGGGAGTTCCGCCCGAAGTCATCCCGTGTCATTTTAAGTGTCGGCGAGTGGGCCCTGCCCCTGCTCACCGACCAGAAGATCCTCTCCCATGGCCCATAACTTTTGAGCTCTGGGGCATCGTAACTGGTGGGGGGGGGGGGGGGGGGGGCGGTACAAAGATGTGCTGGGGAAAGTTACCACCCACCACCATGCCCCCCGCTCCCGCCTACCCCTCCATCACCACTCCTGGAATTCCCCAGGTAAGGATTGCATGGCAGTTACCTGGGAAGTTCAAACTTCTGATGGGCAAATGCCCTGCACTGGAAACCATCCAAAATTACAACACAAATCACAAACTTCAGATGGTCCTGACTGTCTTACAGTAAGAGTTGCCCAGTAAATGTGCGAAGAATTAAAACCACTTCTAATTTCTTTGTAACTAAATTACTGACTCCTCTCAGGACTCTCCCCACATCCCCAAACCCCAATGGGACCCCCCCAACTACCCTCCTGACTCCCCCAACTCCCCAACCCCTCATGGAACTCCTTGACCCCAAGTCCCCATGGAGCTTCCCCCCACATCCCTGACTGCCCTCCACAATCTCGACTACCACCCCATCGCCCAAATACCACCTCACCCCTGACTACACACCCCACTGAGCACCTCCTGACTACCGTCCCCAGCCTCCAACCATCGACTACACCCTACCCACTGGCTACCCCTCATCCCAACCCTCCATAGGACCCCTCAACTAGCCCCCTCACCCCCTGACTACACCCCCAATCCCTGATTACCACTTCCTGACTATCCCTCCCTGACTACCCTCCTCACCCCCAATCCCCTCAGCACCCCTCAACTGCCATCCCCTTCTGCCGACCACCCTCCACAACCCCACCACTGCACCGCCCTACTGGCCACCACGCTACCCCCCCACTGACCACACCACCCATCGCCCGAACAACCCCACTGACCATCTGAGCCTCCCACCACCCGACATCCCCACTCCCTAACCCCCCAATCCTACCCACTTACCTTAAAAACTTACCTTCTCCCTGGCTTCTCAAGTGGCTGGACATTTAAACCTACCTGCCTTATGGCAGTGAGTGCTGTTAAGAAGTGGGGGTGTCTTCCTTACCTCCGATTCTCCTGCCCTTGACAGAAAGCCTTGGGAATCTGTCGCACTACACAGTTCTCTCTCTCTCTCTCTACCTGAGTTGGAAGGTCGAACAAAAGGGGAGTGGCTTCATTTCCAGGTAAGTGAGTAGGAGCAGATTGGCAATCCAACTCTGATTGCCACTCCATAGAAGTTATGGGCCCAAATGACTCAAATGGCTTAAAAACTAAAATATATTACTGTTAAACTTGTGGAATGTATGTGGTTGCTGCCATGATGCCAAGATAATACTTCAGAAATTGAAAATTTATGCTGTACAGTTCATTAAAATCTGACATATACTCTGTTGTTACAATTTTGTCATATTTTTGTGTCATTTCTTTTCCATTGTTCAAATCTACAATGAAAATTGCCTATGTAAACTTGTCACTATGTATTGCAATCTGACCACCAGCAGACATTGGTTGGGACTTACCGCTCTGGGCCTAAGTCTTGTGGCGTGGGCTGGAAGCAAGAATGTTGTCCGCTGGGAAGCCCAGTGGGAAATCGCGCCAAATCCCGTGATGCTGGACTCATTAATTATGCAGCCAGGGGCTTCCCGACATTGTTCGCAGCGGGACAGGCAGGAAGTCAAATGCCCTGCCATCATATCCAAGTGCCTAATTTAAAAGGTGCCCAGACAGCTTTACCGCACACTTAACTACGGACCAGGACATGAAATGTAGAAGCCAAGGAGCACCCGCACCCAGATTCAGTGATGCTTTGCGGGAATGCAGTGAAGGAGAGGAAAGATGTCCTCTACCCAAGGGATGGAAGGAATAGGTCTGCCAAACTCACCAACCCTGCATGGGAGGCAGTCGCCAGGGTGGTGAGTGCCAATTGCATTCACCAGAGGACTGGACTGCAGTGCAGGAAAAGGATGAATGACCTCATCTTCACCACCAAGATAAGTGAACCCTCTACTCCACATACTCACCTCACTGAATGAGAACTGGGACAAGGGCCTCAGTTGCAAGGCCACCATCTGTGCTGCCCATGCATAAGGAGCCTTGGTGAGTTCCTGCAGTGCATCTTGTAGATGGGTACACACGCTGCTACTGTGTGTCGGTGGTGGAGGGAGTGAATGTGGGTGGGATGCCAATCAAGTGGGCTGCTTTGTCCTGGATGGTGTCAAGCTTCTCGAGTGATGTTGGAGCTGCACTCATCCAGGCAAGTAGAGAGTATTCCATCACACTCCTGATTTACTGATTTGTGCCTTGTAGATGGACAGGCTTTGGGGAGTCAGGAAATTAGTTATTCGCTGCAGGATTCGTAGCCTCTGACCTGCTCTTGTAGCCACAGTATTTATATGGCTAGTCCAGTTCAGTTTCTGGTCAGATAGAGTCTGCAGGTAGAGAGGCAACCGTGGGTCTTTGACCATGGCACACAGAAAGTTCATATTGTGTTTGGGGAGGGGACAGGGAGGGGTGGTTGGCATAGAGGGCAGCAGCATTCACTGCTAATGCCATGCTTCTGTTGGCCTTCTATCTGCATGAGCTCACTGCTCTGGAGGGTGCTGCAAAAGAACCCTTTTGGATTAGCTGCAGTGCATCTTTCACATGGCACACAGTAGCCAACAGGTTGTTGGTGAAGACTGGCATCATGCGAATCCCAATTGCTCTCAAACCATCTTCTGGCCTTGCGCAGGACAAGTTAACGCACAGTAAGTGAGAGAGAGAGAGAGGGTGCATGGCTGAACTCCGGCGCCTCAGGATGCACCTGTATTGCCAATGACATTGCCATTGTGGGAAGAGCAAAGCAAGAACATGACCATAATCTGCACTTATTAATGCAAGTGGCACATAATGAAAGATTGGTGTTTAACAGTCTGAAATGTGCCATCAATATGCAGCAGATCAATTTCTTTGGTTCTATTTATTCTAGTCCTGGCATATATCCCAATCCAAGTAAAATAGAGGATATTAAAGCTTTGCCAACTCCTCAAGATAAGGACGATCTTCAAAGATGGCTAGGTCTCCTTAACTTTCTGTCCCCATACATCCCCAACTTTGCTCTAAAATCTTCATTTCTAAGGGAGTTGTTGAGAAAGAATGTGCCTTTTCTGTGGCATGAAGACCACCAATACAACTCTGAAGCACCGAAACTCATTATCAGAAGCACTGACTTTGCCATATTACAATCCCAGGGAGACAACCATTCTGGAGATAGCTGCCTCACAGAAAGATTTGGGAACATGCATACTGCAAAAAGACAAACGAATTTCATTTGCTTCAAATTCTCTGCCTTTATGCAATCCAACTACTCCAACATCAAGTGGGAAACATTAGCTTTAATGTTGGGAATCATGCGTTTTCATAACTATCTATTTGGCAAAAGATTTGTGGTAGAGACTGACCACAAGCCACTGGAGACAATTTGGTGAAAACCATTGACCAGTGCACCACCAAGAGTGCAACGTCTCTTGATAAAGATTTAAGGTACAACTGTGAGATTAGGTACAAGTCAGTTAACTTGATGGTCACTTCTGATACACTTAGCAGATTGCCTAACCTCGCAAAATCAGATGATGTCTCCTTGGATCTACAAGTTGACTTCATTGACATTGAAATTGAAGATGTTCTCCAAATTGGTCTGGTACATTCTGCGCAACTCAAATGCCAGTAACTACAAGAAGAAATGGCGAAAGGTTCCACATTTTAAAAACTTTGGAAAACAATCATCGGGGGATGGTCTGATTCAATTCAGCATGTCCAGGAACATGTCAGATCATTTTGGCCTTATCGGGATAAGCGAGGCATCTCCCAGGGAATCATTTTAAAGGCAGGCAGGTCATCATATTGGCATATTGCGACCTGATATTCTTCAACAACTTCACCACTCACACATGGGCATAGATTGGATGAGAAAGCTTGCAAGAGAGACAGTCTATTCACCGGGGTTTTTTATTCATTTATGGGATGTGGGCATCACTGGCTAAGCCAAAATTTATTGCCCATCCCTAATTGCCCTTGAGAAGGTGGTGGTGAGCTGCCTTCTTGCAGTCCATGTGGTGTAGGTACACCCACAATGCTGCTAGGGACAGAGTTCCAGGATTTTGGCCCAGTTACAGTGAAGGAATGGCGATATATTTCCAAGTCAGGATGGTAAGTGGCTTGGAGGGGAACTTCTAGATGGTGGTGCTCCCATATGTCTGCTGTCCTTGTCTTTCTAGATGGTAGCGGTTGTGGGTTTGGAAGGTGCTGTCTGAGGAGCCTTGGTGAGTTCCTGCAGTGCACCTTGTAGATGGTCCACACTGCTGCCACTGTGCATTGGTGGTGGAGGGGCTGATTGTTTGTTGATGGGGTGCCAATCAAGCAGGCTGCTTTGTCCTGGATTGTGTTAGGCTTATTGAGTGTTGTTAGAGCTGCATTCATCCAGGCAAGTGAAAAGTATTCCATCACACTCTTGAATTGTGGACAGGCTTTTGGGAGTCAGGAAGTGAGTTACTCACCACAGAATTTCTAGCCTCTGACCTTATCTTGTAGCCACAGTACTTATTTGGCTAGTCCAATTCAGTTTCTGGTCAATGGTAACCTCCAGGATGTTGATAGTGGTGGATTCAGCGATGGTAATGCCATTGGATGTCAAGGGGCAATGGTTAGATTCACTCTTTTTGGAGATGGTCATTGCCTGGCACTTTTGTGGTGCGAATGTTACTTGCCACTTATCAGCCCAAGCTTGGCTATTGTCCAGGTCTTGCTGTTTTTGGACATGGGCTCCTTCAGTATCTGAGGAGTTGCAAATGGTGCTGAACATTGTGCAATCATCAGGGAATCATCAGGGAGTATTCCCACTTCTGACCTTATGATGGAAGAAGGGTCATTGATGAAGCAGCTTAAGATGTTGGGCCTAGGATACTACCCTGAGGAACTCCTGCAGTGATGTTCTGGAACTGAGATGACTGACCACCAACAACCACAATCATCTTCCTTTGTGCTAGGTATGACTCCAGCCAACGGAGAATTTTCTCCCCGATTCCTTTGGAATTCAGTTTTGCTTTGGCTCCTTGATGCCACACTTGGCAAAATGCTGCCTTGATGTCAAGGGCAGTCACTCTTACCTCACCTCTGGAGTTCTGCTCTTTTGTCCATGTTTAAACCAAGGCTGTAATGAGGTCAGAAGCTGAGTGGCCCTGGCAGAACCCAAACTAAGCAGGTTATTGCTACTAAGCAAGTGCCACTCGATAGCACTGTTGTTGACCCCTTCCATCACTTTACTAATGATTGAGAGTAGACTGGTGAAGTGGTAATTGGCTGGGTTAGATTTGTCCTGCCTTTTCTGGACCAGGCATACCTGGGCAATTTTCTACATTGCCGGGTAGATGCCGGTGTTGTAGCTGTACTGGAACAGCTTGGCTAGGGGTGGGCCAAATTCTGGAGCACAGGTCTTCAGTAATATTGCTGGAATATTGTCAGGCCCATAGTCTTTGTACTATCCAGTGTCTTCAGCAATTCCTCGATATCACATGGAGTGAATCGAATTGGCTGAAGACTGGCATCTGTGATGCTGGGGGTCTCCGGAGGAGGCCGAGATCTATTATCCATTCGGCACTTCTGGCTGAGGATTGTTGCAAATGCTTCAGCCTTATCATACCCAGCCAGGGTACAAACAATCACATTGAAGCCATCGTCAAGGAGTACGAGGCCAAGTCAGCACAAAGAACCACTGAATCCACATGAAGTTCCTAACCATTCTCGGTTCAAAATCACATCCAACCTCGTTCATGTCCTTGGCACTGACTTCATTACCATTATTGACTACTGTACTTTATCAAGTACCCCGTTATTTGACAATTGCACAATGTGTCAAGTAGAACAGTCGCGCACACTCTAAGTGCAATTTTCATTCTATTTGGTATGCCGAGAGAGATCATTACCAATAATGCTCTGCAATTTATTCGTAAGCCATTTCAGGTAATGTGTGAGAAGTGGAATATCAATCATACTACTTCTTCTCTTTACCCTATATCTAATGGCCTAGCAGAACAAATGATGTGCTTGGTGAAATTCCTAATTCTTAAATGTAGACACACCAAGCAGGATCTACATATTGCATTGTTGCATCTGAGAGTTGCACCTTTAAGTACAATTGTTCCATCACCAGCAGAGCTCATGTTCGGCAGACAAATGTGTACCAATCTATCTACTCTTACCCATTCTACTCTCTCAGAAACTAGATACCATAGAACCACAGAACACAACTTAAAAAAAAAGAAAATGTTGGAAAAACTCAGCAGGTTGGGCAGCATCTGTGGAGAGAAACAGAGTTAACGTTTTGAGTCCATATGACTTTCTTTGGAGCTGAACACCTGACTTATTTGCCTTCCTGAACAAAATGCTCATGGCCAGTGACATGACAGAATTCAAAGGCGAATTTGGATTCAAAAGTTTACTTTAGAAGCTTCCATTCCCAGAGGACTGAGAGCAGGAGTCTGATAACAGAAGTGAGGAAAGATGATGATGATGAGTTGTGTCAGCAAATTGTAACATAGTGCCTTATCCACAGAAGCAAGAACCACTTAAAGCTTTGGTTCCCAATGCAGAATAGACCCTTCTTCAGGATGCTGGGTAGCTTACTGGCATATCCTTATGAATATAGTCACCAAGATCTGGGCTTAAATCACAACTTATCCATACCTAACCCTAAGAATTGGGGTACACTTGGAGTCATTGAATTCTTCAATTGTACAGGTGCTAAGTTATTCTTTGTGTTTCAGTATCTGTTCCAGTTTAGGTATTTCACTTAGTAAATTTTACTTAGGAGTACAAACTCTAAGGCATCAAGAGGATTGATACACTTGCCTGAGAAATTTAGTAAGTTAGGATGGTGTACACCATTCTTATTGTTTAGGATTTGTTTATCAAAGGGTCACAGTCATTTAGTCTGATAAGAGTAATGAGGATGAATGAGGATGATGAGTTGTATCATCAAATTGTAACACAGCGTCCTATCCACAGAAGCAAGAGCCACTCAAAGCTTTGATTCCCAACCACAGAATAGACCCTTCTTCTGGATCATGAGTCGTTTATTGCCACATCCTTTTCCAACACTCACTTCAGTGCAAGGGCAAAGGCTGCAATAGCCGGCAGACAGGGTGGTCTTTTCTTGGATATGAAAGTTTGATTCCACAAGTAATTCAAAAGAATCTAGGAGGCAGATTTATTAGTGGCCTTTTAATGGCCCTGTAAATTGTCTAATGTCCAAGAAACAATGGGAGAAATGCTAACTCTCAAGAATGTACATATGGGTTGGGAGTGGATGGGATTAAAAAGATTTTGATTTTTGAAGCAGGAGCACAAATTGGCTCTAAGGCACCAATGTAGGAGCCAGCAAGAAGTCTACTAGCCAAAATCAGGGTGCTCAGAATTAGATGTGGGTGAGTACTTATTCATGCAAATAAAATGAGGATATTTTTCAAATATCATTAACATGGCTAAAAGTTTGATTTGAGCAGCACAGATTTCTCAGGATCTAGGAACTGACCAGGGAAACAGAGGTGAATTTAAACAGCAGTGCAAGTGGATACATAAACCTGTCATTGTCCTATCTAAATAAAAACTCACTTATTGTAGCTGTTCTTACTGTTTCCTCAGTAAATAAGTGAATCCACTCTTTGCCTCATATACTCTAATTCCAGAATCCAACCTAAACTGGGTGGGGTAAAATGGTCAAGGCTCAAAACTTAGTACAGTTCATTATTCTTTTAACTGTTTATTGTACCACTGATAAACATCAATGCACTGTTCAAACAATACTCGCATACACTGTTCCCTTTAACTCTCCTTAATTTCAAACAGCGCTCACCCTGGTGATCACTCTGAGGAGAATGTTTCCATCTGTATGGGTGATTGATCAAATCTGTAGTTCCCTTGCAAGTTGCTGAAGTTTGTCCCAAGATGCACCCTCTTTATAATATGAAGATGATACCTATGAGAATTGAATGTTGAAGTAACCACCCCTCAATCCCGCCACTTTCGATTGAATTTCTTGATTTGACCACTTCCCCATCCTGGGTTAGTGAATAGTCTATTCTCATACAAGGCAATGTCTTAATTCTGTTCACGTTCAATCATTATCACACAAAATGTGTTTTGATGGGGGAATGTTCTTGGCTCATCAGCATTCCGAAATATTAGTGAATGGGTTTTATTGCTCCAGCAATAATTTTAATATTAACGTTTCCAAAGGATGAAGGAGGTGATCCAGACTTGGCGGAACTATGGTTGTTACCTATCATGTTGATTTGTAAGTCTTAAGAGTTAATAGACCACAGGAGCTAAGTAGAGAGGACAGTCAGGTAAATATAAACAAATACACCATTGTGCTGTTTGATTAACCCAGCTAACATTTTGTGTAGCATATTCTTCATGTCTGCATCGCTATGAATAATTTCCTTTCAGTTCACAACTTGTTTTAAAAGTTCATTCAATTGCCCTGTTGGTTCCCCAAGTCATGCTGGGGTTTGAAGCTTGGTCAATTTACAAAACTGACATGGGGTAATGTCGCTGGACTAGTAAACCAAAGGCCCAGATCAATGCTCTGTGGACGTGGATTCAAATCCCACCACAGTAGCTGGTGAAATTTAAATTCAATTAATTAATAATTCTGGAAATAAAGGCTAGTCTCAGTAATGGTGACCATGAACTATCGTCGATTGCCATAAAAACCCATTTGGTGCACGAATGTCCTTTAGGAAAGGAAATCTGCTGTCCTTACCTGGTCTGGCCTAGATGTGTCTCTAGGCCCACAGCAATGTGGTTGACTCTTAAATGCGCTCTGACATGCTTAGCAAGCCACTCAGTTGTATCAAAGCGCTTTGAAGTCTAAAAGGAATGAAACCAGATGAACCACCCAGCAACAACCTAGGCACTAGAAATGACAATGGCACACAGGGCCCCTATTGACTCGGCAAAGAGCTACTTATTAACTTCTGGTGACTTGTGCCAAAATTGGGAGAGCTGTCTCACAAACTAGTCAAGCAACAGCCTGACATAGTTATACTCACAGAATCATACCTTACTGACAATACTCATGGGTATCACTACCCATGGATATGTACTGTCCCACCAGCAGGACAGGCCCATCAGAGGTGGTGGCACAGTGGTGTACCATTGGGAGGGAGTTGCCCTGGGGGTCCTTAACATTGATTCTGGACCATGAAGTCTCATGGCATCAGGTCAAACATGGGCAAGGAAACATCCTGCTGATTACTACCTACCTGCCCCTTGCCCCCCTCAACTGCTGACTCAATACTCCTCTATGTTGAACACCAATTGAAAGAAGCACTGATGGTATCAAGGGCACAGAATGTACACTGTGTGGGAGACTTCAACGTCCATCACCAATCGTGGCTTGGTAGAGCCACTACTGACCAAGCTGGCTGAATCCTGAAGTGCATAGCTGCTATACTGGGCCTTTGGCAGGCGGTGAGGGAACCAACAAGAGGGAAAAACATAGTTGACCTTGTCCTCACCAATTTACCCGTCGAAAATGCATCTGTGCATGACAGTATTGGCAGGAGTGACAACTGCACAGTCCTTGTGGAGACAAAGTCCCGTCTTCACATGGAGGATACCGTCCTTCAGGCTGTATGACACTACCACTGTGCTATATGGGATAGATTTAGAACAGATCTGGCAACTCAAAACCGGGCATCCATAAGGTGCTGTGGGCCAACAGCAGCAGAATTGTATTCAATCTGTAAACTCAAGGCCTAGCTTATGCCTCACTTTACCATTACCATCAAGCCGGAGAATTCAACCTGATTCAGTAAAGGGGCAGGAAAGCATGCCAGGAGCAGCACCGGGCATAGATAAAAGTGAGGTGTCAATCTAATGAAGCTACAACACAGGACTACTTGCATGCCAAATAGTGGAAGCAGCATGTGATAGACAGAGCTAAGCGATCCCACAACCAATGGATCAGATCTAAACTCTGCAGCCTTGTCACATCCAGTCATGGATGTTGGTGGAAAATTAAACAAATATTTGCAGGAGGAGGTGCTACAAATGGCCCCATCCTCGATGATGGGGAAGCCAGCGTATCTGTGCAAAGGACGAGGCTTAAGCATTGCAGCCATCTTCAGCTAGAAATGTCCAGTGGATGATCTATCTCAGCCTCCTCCTGAGGTCCCAAACATTACAGATGCCAGATTTACTCCATGTGATATCAAGAAATGGCTGAAGGCACTGGATACTGCAAAGGCTATGGGTCCTGACAATATTCCCGCACTGTGAACTGTTGTAATATAAGATGAAGTCAACAAGAGAACAAAAAGTAGGACATGGTGCCTTTGTTGAAATTTATCTATACTACAAATGGGATTTCACCACAATGCGACTGAATCCAGCTTGGGAATAAGTACTGAAGCCTTGTGCACCAGAACAAGCTGTGTCCTTAGCCAGGCTGTTCCAGTACAGCTATAACATTGGCATCTACCCGGCTATGTGGAAAATTGCCCAGGTATATCCTGTCAAGGAAAAGCAGGACAAATCCAACCCGACTAATTACCGCCCCATCACATTCAATCATCAGCAAAGTCATGGAAGATGTCGTCAACAGTGCTATCAAGCAGCAGTTACACAGCAATACCCTGCTCAACGATGCACAGTTTGGGTTCTGCCAGGGCCAATCAGCTCTGACCTCATTATACCCTTGGTCCAAGCATGGACAAAAAAGAGCTGAACTCAAGAGGTGAGGTGAAGTGAGAGTGGCTGCCCCTGACATCAAGGCAGCACTTGGCCAGGTGGTATCAAGGAGCCCAAGCAAAACTGAAGTCAATGGGAATCAGGGGGAAATCTCTCCACTGGTTGGAGTCATATCTAGCACAAAGGCAGATGATCGTGGTTGTTGGATGTCAATCAGCTCAGCCCATGACATCACTGCAGGAGTCCCGCAGGGTAGTGTCCTTGGCCCAGCTATCTTCAGCTGCTTCATCAATGATCTTCCTCCATTATAAGGTCAGAAGTGGGGATGTTCGCTGCACAATGTTCTGTACCATTTGTGACTCCTCAGATACTGAAGCAGTCCATGTGCATATGCAACAATATCTAGACAACATTCATGCTTGGGCTGACAAGTGGCAAGTAACAATCATGCCATAACAAGTGCCAGGCAATGACCATCTCCACCAGAAGAGAATCCAACCATCTCCCCCTGACATTCAATGGCAACACCATCGTTGAATCCCCCACTATCAACATCCTGGGGGTTACCATTGACCAGAAACTGAACCAGACCAGCCATATAAATACAGTGGCTACAAGAGCAGGTCAGAGGCTGGGAATTCTGCAGCAAGGAACTCACCTCCTGACTCCCCAAAGTCTGTCCACCATATACCAAGGCACAAGTCAGGAGTGCGATGAAATACTGTCCACTTACCTGGATGAGTGCAACTCCAACAACACTCAAGAAGCTCAAATACATCCAGCAAAAAGCAGTCCGCTTGATTGGCACCTCATCCACCACCTTCAATATTCACTCCCTCTACCACCAATGCACAGTGGCAGCTGTGTGTACCATCTACAAGATGCACTGCAGCAACTTACCAAGGCTCCTTGAACAGCACCCTCCAAACCCGCGACTTCTAACACCTAGAAGAACAAGGACAGAAGATGCATGGGAACACCACCTGACTTGGGAATATATCACTGTTCCTTCACTATTGCTGGATCAAATCCTGGAGCTCCCTCACAAACAGCACTGTAGTTGTACCTACACCGCATGGACTGCAGCAGTTCAAGAAAGCAGCTCGCCACCACCTTATCAAGGGCAATTAGGGAAGGGCAACAACTGCTGGATTAGCCAGCAACGCCCATATCACATGAAAGAACATTTTAAAAAGCCTTTGGAGAAGCTAAAATAAAATAAGCCATTTTTGGTAACCTAGAGGAATACTCCGCTACTTTTCATAGAAATAAACTATCCCTAGCTCACATTACTGTGAAATTGCTGTTACAATTTGATCACAGTCAGTTGCAGGTTATCTCTTACAATCATGGGATGTCATTGCCACATGACCTTAAAGTAGATTCTCACATCCTGTCAGACTGCCATTGGTGACGTTCATTTAGGGGACAGTTTCCCCCTTTGGAAATACTCAGTGAACAAAGCGGAACAAAAGGAACAACCCATTGAACAATCTCTGATAGAAAAAGAATGCTAGCATTTCCTATTTAAAACTTGAAGAAAGTCAATAATTATGTATGGCACAAAACTGGCATAAGTCTAAAACTCAAGTTCCTCGGGTATTGTAGTGAAAACAACTATTTTGAAGGAAGAAAGACCTTGAAGACATGGAACACAGATAAACACCGTGTAACACACAGTGTTAAGCTTGCACAGTACTGCTGGGAGAATCAGGCAAGTGTGAGGGTAAAACTTTGTAGTTCTAAGTACTAATGATTTCAGTACAGGCTCTAAACTTGTTTTTTTTTTGGTTGAAATAATCAGCAGCAGTATTGCTTGAATGTTAAGACAGTCAAGTATTTTTACTTGACAAGAAGTGTGCAGAATTTTTTTTCATTAAATGCCATATGAACTGAGGCCGTGTAACTTTCAGACTTTTGACTTTAATCAATGGTGATACCATGGATTAGTATGGAGTGGGTCCTGAATTATTCAGTATTGCTGTCTTTCAGGTGAGTCATTGAACTCTGGCTCTGTTCCCCTGTTCCATTGGCTCACGTGGATATTAAAGATATTATTAACTTCCCATTGCTGTAGCTGCTATTTCTCCTTCAAGTAATATAACAGGAAAAAGACAAACTGCTCATTCATCTCGTTACTGTGTGTGTGTGCGTGTGGAAGATTGCTGCTCCATTCCTCTACCCAAGTCTCAGTATCCTTCAAAAGTATTGCTTTTATTGCTTTAAGCATTTGGTCACAATCAATCAGTCACAAGTTAAAATTGACACTAAAAGAATGAGAGAGAGAGTTTAAAGGAGGAGAGGGTTTAAAGGAAATTTCTATTTGTTTTTCTTTCCCTCAGCATTTTTTGTTTGCTTCTCCCAGATAATTGCTTGACTGCAGAGGGAGAAGTGTTTAGTCATGACACTCAGGTCATCATGGTGTGCTGCTGGCTTGTTCATCTTTTCCAACCCATTTTTTGGATGTTCATATATAAAGGTTTGTCAAAGCTTGAGATGCTCTGTTAGAAGGAGCGGTCGAGACAGAGACCATTGCATCTTTAAGGAGAAAAGTGGATTAAAAACTTGAATCAGAAGAAGATATTGAGCAAGGCGGAAGGGAGTCGGGAAATGGGAAGAGTTTTTTTTATTGTTTTAGCATATAAGCTGCACAGGTGCAATGGGATAAATGATTTCTTTCTAGGCTATGAATTATGTGATCTCAATATGTTTCAACCTGATAATGCACTGTATAAACATTGATGTTATTATTGTATCATGAAACTATGTCACTTGTGTTTGTGAGACATTGTGAGGTTGGCCTAGATTTTGTGGTCAGCAATGGATGAATGGTGCCGATCATTTGTTAAACTGACGCTTGTACCCCAGACTTTATATGGGCTTCCATACTGGAACTTGCTGTTAGCAGAAAGACAAAACAGTGAGGCAAACTCCGCTGGGGATATGAGATCTGTGTGAACAGGACAAATATTGGTGTACTAAGATAAAAGCAAAATACTGTGGATGCTGGAAATCTGAAACAAAAACAGAAAATGCTGGAAAAACTCAGCAGGTCGAATAGCATCTGTGGAGACAAAAAAACAGAGTTAACATTTCGAGTCATACAGGCTGAGTTTTTCCAGCATTTTCTATTTTCGTTTCAAATAGTGATGTGTCTCCTTAATCAATCTGATGAATCCTTACTGAACCACGTAAAGTCTAAACTAAAAACTGCCAGTTGGAACATTTATTTCATTGTCAAATATATAGAAAGCAAAATAGAGAGAGAAATATGGGATTAAGAGAGAGGGAAAAAAGTAAGAAAGAAGAAATACAAAAAAATGTTTAAATTTTTAAAAATCTCAAACTAAAATAAAAATCTGAAGGAATGAGACTCCGTACTTATAAAAGTTAATTTTCAAAGCCAGTGAGATTATTTGATGGTAATGACTAATCATGTTAAAAAATTCACTTACATTTGAATCTAAAGCTCGAACCTTTTTGGTGTCTTAAGTGGGTAAATAATGGGTAAGTACTCCTAATTCATGTGATTCCATTTATTTTAATGGGGAGTCTTTTGGTGAGGTACCAGTTAAGCACACTTTCTGGAGGAACAGAGCAACTCAAAATGGCAACTTCCTGATTTCCATGTTTAACTGTGTAGTCGCCAGAAGTTGCTCTCTGATTTACCCTTTAATAAGGGTGAGCACGAAGAGCATCTCAATTATTTTTAGCGCAAAACCTGGGATATCATAAATATTCTGTTAACCTGGTAGATGAATGAATACATCACCTGGTGTGCAACTGGACAATCCAGACCAGAAGTTCCTCAGTGAATTTCCAGTTGAGATACCAAATTCAGCTGCAATGCTCGAGAAGGGGAAAATTAAGTAGGCATCAAGAAGGTAAGTGTGAAATTCAGATCAGGACAGGGAATAGAATCTGCTTCGATGGCCTCCATGGCTAAATAGGCTGTTGAAATTCCAGATGAAAAAGTGACTAATTGAGTGGTATTGAAGGGCATTTGGCACCAATGCCCAGCAGGTGTCAGGGGGAGTGGGGAAGAGGTGGAGAAAGAGTAGAGAGGACCTGTCTAATCTTTAGAAGTCAAATCAAACTTCTATAGCCAGAACATACAAAGCCCTGTCCATTACACAACACAATGGATAGGAAAGAGGCTCACGTGATGCTTGCGAAAGTTAGCTTAACGTAACGTTGGTTAACCGATTTTGAAAGTAGCCACAACCCAATATCATCCAAAAATAAGCTCCACACAATGCTTGCTCTGTTTGCAACAATTTAAAAATACAGAACTGAGCAATATCTCTCTTCCCCTTCCCAGCTGTGCTCTTTCTATTTTGCAGAAGAAGTTTTGATCTATATTAAGGTTATACAGAGGGGAAGCTGCTGCAATCGCCAAGTACATGTGATGCTGAGAGAGGTTTGCTCTTCAATTTTAAAACCCTTCTTTCATTCATCAGCATTTAGAACTTCTAGGATTGTCCTGGAGTCCTCAGGAACAAGAAATTAATCTTCAAAACACTTGCAAGCAATCCAGGAGAAAATCATAGGAACATAAAAAAAAGTTGTGCTTTCGTAAATTTGCTTTTTGCTTATTGGTCATAAAAAATTTGAAGAATGGAAAATGTTCTGTTTGACTGCAGTTATCCAATCAAGTAAAAAAGAGTCAGTTCTCTCTTCCATTGATGAAGGAGGGCAGTGTGCTGCAAGTATGGGCACATTGGGTATGTCAACCATCACACTGTGTTTGCAGGCTTTTACTACTAGGGAGCTCTGTGGAGTAAGGTTCCGAAGTCTCCTAACTCCAACACCATTTTGTAAAGGAGCAAAACATTAGTATTTATCAACTGACTGTGGTCAATTTATTAAAGTAAAATGACTAGTTATCCTAATGTTTACTTCCTTTAGGAAAGTGGATTCTGATTTTCACAAAGTCGTGACAGTACTATGGAGCAGACAGTAGTCCATAAACAACAGATTGCCTCTTACATTGATCTCCTCATGGTACATCGGGTGGAGTTAGTGAATGGAATTAAAAACACTGAGTGCATCCTGGATAACCTGCTACATTTGGAATACTTCACGCTAGAAGATACTGAGTTCATACAGCAAAGTATAACTCGACATGAAAAGGTACAGCTAGCCAAGAAATTACAGGTTATTTACCTACAATGGGTAGCTAGGATTTGGAAATTGTGCATGTTATTTGTAGCAAAAGGTGCGTAAGCCCACCTGGTTTACTGTGTGGTATAATAACTATGTGATACCGAATGCATCTCCCTGATTACTCCTATCACATCCAACAGCAATACTAAATCCTTAGCAACCTGTACTTCACCTTAGTGTTATACAGTGTTATGATCCCATGCAGACCGACAAGAGATTTGAATTCCCAGTGGCTGACTCAAAGGATCACATGGCAAGATTTGATGTTTTAAGGCTTTTACTGTAACAAACAAAAAACATCAACAAAATATTAGTGTATTAGTTGTCTACAAACTAAACTACAGAAAAGCTATCCCCTCCTTAACTTCCTAACACAACTGAAAACCCCACACTGAGTTTATAAGTTAAACCGCACTCTCCACAGAATGTAATCTTAATAGGAACCAGTCCAGAGTGACTCCCAGCTTCCAATAGGCTTACCTCCTCGTTTTGCTGAGTCATTACATCCAGTATCCATCATAAATTGTTTCCCTCAATCTTCTGATAATCCCTGAACTGACTTCCAGCAGTAAGGCCCACTCCAGTGACTCCTTCTTCCAGTCACGCCTAGGCGAATCTTCCAGTATCCTTAAATCTTCACAGCTCCTGTCTCTTCGACCAGAGAACAAGTTCCCATCAGCATCCTGCCTGGTGGCTAATGGGAAACAGCATTTTGTTCCCTCTGCTGTTCATGGCAGCTCCTGTTTTCCTGTCTCTCTCTCCGGGACTCACTCTCACTGTCTAGGGTTTCTGAATGAGTAAGTAGGGCAGCAGTAAGGCCAGCTGCCCTTTCCTTTGTCTCCACCTTGCTTTCAGTAGGATTTCACCTGAGCCTCTGTCCTCATGGCAACCAGATTACATGAGTTTATCACTGGGAAGAACTAGTAGGCAGTCTCATGCCCCTCTCAACTATTCAATTTTACCTTGAATTAAAGGAGATTGTTTAAAATCTAACCATCTTATAAAACTTGAGCATTGCTGAGAAAAGAGACACGCTATCAAAGATTTTTGTCTTGCACCATCATGACAGATTCGCAAGAATACCAAATTTCAAAAGGAACAACAATTTATAGTGCATGAGAAGAGAGTGCTGATTGGTTGGCTAGTGCATTCTGATTGGTAGAGGCGTTGCCATGGAAAATGCATGGGAATACTTAACTGTCAAGCTTTTGTTTAAATTCAAATCAGGCAGTTCGACTTTGATTGATCATGGCACTGCCATTGGGAATGAATCGGGGAATGGCTGTCCCCCAAAGTTTTGTTTAATTGAATTTTGTTTAATTCATGGACATGCTCCTTCAGTTTGCTTAGGACAGGGCCCTATGTGAATATATGTAGCTTTTAGCACGTGGATGTGAGCCACACTGTGAGCCCAACTGATCATCTTGAGCAGGATTTTACCATCGGCAAGCAGGGGCAGGGCCCGCTCGCCGACACGTAAAATGACACGCGGTGACGTCGGACGGAACTCCCGACGTCACCGCGCCCCATTTAAATTTTCAGCAAAGTAGGGGCACAGCAAAATCAGCTGCGCGCCTGCCAACCTGTCAATGGCGAATTGAGGCGTTGACAGGATCAATTAAAGTAATTAGTGGACCTGCCCATCCAACCTTAAGGTTGGCGGGCAGGCCAGGAGCCACGGCGGGGCAATAGAAAAAACATGAAACCTCATCCAGTGGCGGGATGAGGTTTCATGTAGGGTTTTTAAAATTTTAATAAAGTTTTTAGGGGACATGTAAGGGAATTTTTTTTTCTATTTTTAATATTTTTGAAAGTAGAGGCAATCCCCATGAGGCAGCACATGGCCTCAGGAAAATGAGTATGCTCTTTCGTGCGCATGCGCGAAAGAGCGCACTCTCAATTTTAGGCATAACCCCCACCCCCCCCCCTGCCCGCACAGGGAGCGCATAGCGCTTCCCTGTGGATATCAGGCTGGGCGGGCCTTAATTGGCCCGCTCACGTAAAATGGCGCCGCGCCTCCGATCGGGGGCGCCGATCGGAAGCATACCCGCACACGCCCGCCCATCAACTTCCCCCCCGATGGGGGGATAATTCAGCCCCTTAAAGTTGGTTGTCAGTGTAATTCTCAGCACAATCAGGCTTATTTATCAAGGGCTGTTCGATTGCAGAATTACATCTAATGTTGGACACCATGGGCTGAATTTTCCCCCTGTCGGGGGGGAGGTTGATGGGCGGGTGTGTACGAGCACGCTTCCAATCGGCGCCCCCGATCGGAGGCACAGCGCCATTTTATGCGGGCAGGCCAATTAAGGCCCGCCCAGCATAACGTCCGCACAGAAGCACTATGCGCTCCCTCTGCGGGCGGGAGGGGAGTCCCAAAATCGAGAGTGCGCTTTTTCGTGCATACGCACGAAAGAGCGCACTCATCTCCCTGAGGCTAAGTGCAGCCTCAGGGAGATCGGCTTTAAATGTGAAAAAGACAAAAAGAGAAAAATAAAATTTCCCTAACCTGTCCCCTCATGTGACAATGTCAGATGAGTTTGGGACATGTGCATAATTTTCACAACACCATTGTTTAAATTTTTTAAATCCCACATGAAAACTCATCCCGCCCGTGGATGAGGTTTCATGTTTTTTCTAGTTCCCGCCGGGGCTCCTGGCCTGCCCGCCAACCTTAAGGTTGGACAGGCAGGCCCTTTAATTACTAAATTGACCCTGTCAATGGCCTCAATTGGCCATTGCCAGGTCGGCGGGCGCGCAACTGATTTTGCTGCGCTCCTGCCTTGCTGAAAATTTAAATGGGGCGTGGTGACGTTGGGAGATCCCCCCATGTCACTGCACATCATTTTGTGTGTCGGCGAGTGTGCCCCACCCCCGCTCGCTGACTCATAAAATTCTGTCCCATGTTTTGAGTTTTGCAAGCATGGGCTGGTTGGGTACTGTTAGTACTGTGCTTGATACTATCCACATATTTTTGGAATGTATGGGAGCACCTGTTCCCTGGTGCATTCTCTCTGGCAACACCTCTACCAATCAGAATCCGCCTGCCAACCAATCAGCACTCTCCTCTCATGTAGTGTAAATTATAATTTCCTTTACTGTTGGCATTCTTGCAATTCTGTCCTGATGAGTGCAAAACAGAAAGCTTTGACAGCATGTCTCTTTTTTTCAGCAATACTCAAGTTCTGTACTGCCAAGTGATCATCTTATAAAACCTCACATTCATAACAACAGTTCCATATTCTATATCAAGGCACAACCTTTGCAAGGACAAAATCTATAATATAAACCTTTTTTGCTTTTAGGACCCCCTTTTCAAATGAATCATTAATCACAGACCCTCGCATCTAAACTATAAGACAATATTGCACTCATAACACAAAAGTGCTGCATTTAAAGAGTGTTTTAATAATGCTTTCATGAAATAAGTAATGATGAGAGGAGAAATTTGTGGACTATTTTACTGATATAAATAGTGATGAGACAGACTAGACAAATCAGAGATAAACGATAAGTATAATTGCTCTAACATTCCAGTGCATGCCAACTAAACTGTTTTTCATGTGGTTAACAATCGCTTGTTAAAGGCATATATACACAACCAGTTCACAGATCACATTCATTATGCACAGCTCTTGGCCAAAACAGTATTAACAACTCTCAAAACTGATTTACACCCTTAACAGGATCAAAACAGATTATTTTAAGATTAAAAACTAATTTCCCATAAATATACGATTTTCCTTCCCACCAATTTTGTTACAAAGTACTCGCTGTGCAAATCAGCTCAATAACTCAGTGTTATTGAATCATTCAAGGAATTTACATTATTGCAACATAGTGGAAGATTTAAGTAAGTCAAACTGACAACTTTCATACAATTACAAGAAGGAAATCAACCAGAAAGTAATATAGACAGAAAATGCTGGAAATACTCAGCAGCCAGGCAGCATTATAATAGCTCTTGCTCACTGCAAGAGGCCAAATTGAATGCATCATAGTATCACAGCAGCAACTAGCCTTCCACCTCCCCTCCTGTCACAAGTAAATACAAGACTCACTACAGAAAACCATGGCAGTTGAAGTGGACCCCAGTTTGCAAACCATTGCTATAAGGTACATTGGCTGTGTTCACAGTTCAGGTAGACGCATATTAAAATTTCACACTCATATGATTTACTGAACTTTTGACTTCCTACTCAGGGACTGGTGATTCACCCATTCCATCCCACCTTACTCAAACATATTCATAAAATTCTTTGGACTGTTTGTGGCTATGTTGGTGCTGAGTAGGGTCGGTGCTTGCTTTATTGTGCAAGAGATGCTGGGCCTTCTCATCCTGGAAAGAAAGGACACCCAAATTGTCTTGAGACATTGAGAAATGTGAAACAATGAGCTTAACAAAGTGTGTGGAAAACAATTTTCATATGTTGTATGATCAGGATTTGTATGTGTATGAGATGGTTTTTTTAGACCAGTATGTGAGTACCAGATTTTTTTTTGGACCGGTATGTCGAGGAACCGTCTAGGGAACAGGCTAAATTAGTATTACTATAATAATACTGCTGGAGAAATTAATGGGACTGAAAACTGATAAATCCCCAGGGCCCGATAATCTACATCCCAGGGTACTAAAGGAGGTGGCCATAGAAATAATGGATGCGTTGGTTGTCATCTTCCAAAATTCTGCAGATTCTGGAACAGTCCCAGCAGATTGGAAGGTGGCAAATGTAGCCCCACTATTTAAAAAAGGAGGGAGGGAGAAAACAGCGAATTACAGACCGGTTAGCCTAACATCAGCAGTCGGGAAAATGCTAGAGTCTATGATAAAGGATGTGTTAACAGGACACTTAGAAAATATCAACTGGAGTAGACAAAATCAACATGGATTTATGAAAGGGAAATCATGTTTGACAAACCTACTGGAGTTTTATGAGGATGTAACTAGCAGAATAGATAAGGTAGAACCAGTGGACGCGGCATATTTGGGTTTTCAGAAAGCTTTTGGTAAAGTCCCACATAAGAGGTTAGTGTGTAAAATTAAAGCACATGGGATTGGGGGTAGTATATTGGCATTGATTGAGAATTGGTTAGCAGACAGGAAACAGAGAGTAGGAATAAATGGGTCTTTTTTGGAGTGGCAGGCAGTGGCCAGTGGGGTACCACAGGGATCAGTGCTTGGGCCCCAGCCATTCACAATATGTATCAATGATTTGAATGAGGGAACCAAAAGTAATATCTCCAAGTTTGCTGACGGCATAAAACCTGGTGGGAATGTGAGTGGTGAGAAGGATGTTAAGAGGCTTCAAGGTTATTTAAACAGGTTGAGTGAGTGGGCAAATGCATGGCAGATGCAGTACAATGTGGATAATTGTAAAATTATCCACTTTGGTAGGAAACGCAAAATGGCAGTGTTATTTAAATAGTGATAGATTGGGAAATGTTGATGTACAAAGGGACCTGGGTATCCTTGTACACCAATCACTGAAAGCAAACATGCAGATGCAGCAAGCAGCTAAGAAGACAAATGGTATGTTGGCCTTCATTGCGAAAGGACTTGAGTACAGGATCAAGGATGTCTTACTGCAGCTGCACAGGGCTTTGATGAGACCACACCTGGAGTATTGTATGCAGTTTTGGTCTCCTTACCTAAGGATATACTTGCCATAGAGGGAGTGCAGTGAAGGTTCACTGGGCTGATTCCTCAGAAGGCAGGATTATCGTATGAGGAGAGATTGGGCCTGTATTTACTGGAGTTTGGAAGAATGAGAGGCAATCTCATTGACACACGGAATTCTGACAGGGATGGACAGACTGGATGCAGGGATGATATTTTCTCTGGCTGGGTGCGGGGGGGTTCTGGAACAAGGGGTCACAGTCTCAGGACATGGGTTAGACCGTTTAGGACTGAGATGAGGTGCAACTTCTTCACTCAGAGGGTGGTGAACCTATGGAATTCTCTCCCAAAGAAATCCGTGGAGGCCAAGTCAGTGAATATATTTAAGAAGGAAATAGATAGATTTCTGGACTCTAAAGGTGTCAAGGTATATGGGGAGGGAGCAGGAGTATGGCTTTGAGATAGAGGATCAGCCATGGTCAAACTGAATGGTGAAGCAGGCTTGAATGGCTGAATTACCTACTCCTGCTCCTATTTTCTATGTTTCTGTCATTGTTTTAAGTAAACCATCCTTGTGGAATTGAAGTTTGCAAGGTTCCCAAATCTGTGTGTTGTATAATTCACAGGCAATTATCAATCAACTGTGTTTCATGCAGCTCATAACTAATATTAATTATGAATTATACAATGGACCAGATCTTTCCGGACTGTGGTAACTCATAGCATGCCCAGTTAGTTGGCCTTTTCTCTATACCTTTCAGCAAAAAAATATTTTTGTGCCCCAACTTGCTGGAAGTGTTTTCTGATAACCATATAGCAAAGACCACAGGGCAGATGGGACCAACAGTGTATCTCTTTAACCAACAAGATTTTCAGATTGAGAAAGAAACAAAAGGACGACTGAGAAGGTGGGAGAATTAGAGTCAAATTGGGTACAGGAAGAGAAATAAAGAGAAGGAAATAAAGATTGGATTGAGGGAATTAAAAGAGATAGAAATTAAAATAAATATTTTTTCCACCTTTTAAAAAATCTCTAACAATATTGGCTGCGCACAGGAATAAGATTGAGCAATTTAAATTGTTCTCTTTCTGGGCGAGAGGTTGATTAGTATTGGTTAACAACTATCACATGATTAAAATGGTACTTAACACTGTTAAGTACAAGCCTAATGTTCTATGGTGAGTGTAATAATCAATTAATAAGCAAATCCAGCAAGTTCTCAAAAATAATGCAGGGTTGAGGTGATCTGCCAATTGAACATAAGAACTAAGGGTAGGCCATACAGCCCTTTGAGCCTGCTCCCCAATCCAATAAAATCATGATTGATCTTCTACCTCAGCTCCACCTTCCTGCACAATCCTCATATCCCCTGATTCCTTTCGTATCCAACAATCTATCAATCTCTGTCCCGGATAAACTCAATGACTGAGTATACACAGCTCTTTGGGGTAGACAATTCCAAAGATTCACAACCTTTTGTATGAAGAAATTCCTCATTTCAGTCCCACGTGACTGACAAGGGCCTTTATGAATGCGTCTCATTATGAATGAGATATAGGATTCAACGTTTCCTTTCATTGCGGTGACAAAACAAATCATTTTGCCAGGGTTAAAACTTTTACTAAATTGTTGCAGCACGTAGAGCAGAAAAAATGAACCAGCTCAATACTTACCCATGCAACCTTCTTTTAAAACAAAACTTTCAGGTTCGTAAAATATTGGATATAATCTCAGCTAAAGGAGAAGAAAGTGCAGAATTCTTCCTATATATCCTGAGTTGTGCTAAAGAGGTTTACTCAGATTTTCATCCTTGGTTAAGAGAAATTCATTACTGCCCATCAGACCACCTGCTGAATAAACCAGTACTGATTACCGATGCCGGTGAGTATTTCATAAATGCATTTGGCTCCCGGATTAATCAAAAGATTCAGGGCCGAGAATTAATTCAACAACGATCTCGTACTTTTGTTGCCAGAAGGCAATCTATTGCTGTGATCGCTCGGGCAGTGAGTGTGGCTGAGAGTTATACCATTATCTCACAATGAGTAACACATCAATGCCATAACTAGTGATTGCGGTACATTGTAGAAACCCTAAATACTCAGAGAAAATCATTTGACCTATTATCTCCTCTATATAAACACTTTCCTTCAAGCCAATGTGACTGTCACATCACAGAAACAAATTTTATTCATGATTATGAAATGAAGCAAATGATAATAAAAATAATGATAGCGTTTTAGAGTAGAGCAGTTGATGCGATTGGAACAGCAGTTGAGTATTTTTAAAACTCTGGTACTGCTAAATCTCAATATCTACTCCGCCCATCACTGACACACCATGGCTGTGTTGTGTACAATCTAAAGGATGCGATGCAGGAAACTTACCAAGGTTACTTTGACAGCACCTCGTTCCCTCCAAGAGCGCCAAAATGATGGAACAATATGACGTCCAACAGTAACTGTCCTGACTTAGATGCCATTCCTTTATTATTGCTGGGTCAATATCCTGGAATTTCCTACCTGACACTAATGTGCGAGCACCTTCATCACAAAGGCTGCATGGGTTCAAGGAGACGGCCCACTGCCATCTTCTCAAGACAAAACCAGTGAGAACCAATGAATGCAGCCTTGCCAGTGATGACCATAACCCAAAAATAAATGCACATGAGCTAAAAACAAATAGTGGCAATAATTAATTCACAAATGTGTATCAATTTTGATATGTCCTTTCCTCTTATCATAATAGGCAACCTAGAGCAATTCCTCTGCTGTTGAGAGACAGTCAAACAGCCCGTTTCCAGACCTCTACCAGTCTGCCCTGTAGCTAGTTCATGCCTCCTCTGTTCGCTGTCCAACCAGAATACTCCATCCGATGTTGCTGTCCAATTGGGGGCGCGCCGCCATGTTACGTGGGCAGGCTAATTAAGGTCCACTCAGAAGAGCTATGTGCTCCCTGTGTGGGCGTGGTGGGGGGGGGGCGGGATTCCCTCAGCCAGGAGTGTGCTCTTTCGCACATGCGCGCAAAAGAGCGCACAGATCTCCCTGAGACTAAGTGCTGCCTCAGGGAGATCGTCTCTGATTTAAAACTTTAAATAAAGAGGTTTTAAAAATTTCCCTGCCATGTCCCCTCATGTGACCGTGTCACATGAGTTGGGACATGTCCATAATTTTCATTGGAAGATGTGATAAAAATTTAAAGACCCTCATGAAACCTCATCCCGCCCGTGGATGAGGTTTCATGCTTTTTCTAAAGCCCGCCAGGGCTCCCGGCCTTCCCACCAATCTTAAGGTTGGACGGGTAGGCCCATTAATGACCTTAATTACCTTTTCAATGGCCTTAATAGGCCATTGACAGGTCGGCGGGTGCAAAGCTGAATCGGCTGCACTCCTTCCGACCTGAAAATGGAAATGACGCGGGGTGATGCTGGGAGTTCCACCCGACGTCATCCCGTGTCATTTCACGCGTCGGTGAGCGCTCGCCGACCAGAAGATCCTGCCCATGATTTCTATTCAAAATAAATCACTGTAGAAAGTTTATATCAAATGAAGATTATTAACAGAAGCTTTGCCATTCTAGTACATTGAAGCAAAAGGTATAGTTACACACTGCTTTGGATTAAAATAAATATTTTTTTTCTCCAATGATTGTGAAGATTTTATTTCAGGTTCAAGAAAATACCATAGGAAGTAATGACAAAAATAAATCTTTCCACAATCAGTTCATTGACATAACTAGTCACAACGTCTCTCACTATTGTATTGTACATGTCTTTCAGTGTGCCAGTATACTGAAAAGCTCCGAGGTGAATTGCGACGAGATACAAGGTTCACTTCATCATATGTCCAAAAGGAAGATACTCTGTTTGACGATACTTACACTGAGACTCTTATGGAATTAATCAACGCAGTCAATGAAACCAAAGGAAGCATTTCACACTTGGAGGATTTGTTCAGTGATACTGGAGTCATTAATGAAGATGCAGAAACAGTGTTTGTAACTGGTGATGCTGGAATTGGTAAGACCATACTGCTCCAGAGACTTCAGAACTTGTGGTCCAAAGGGGGGCTCTGTGCTGATGTTAAATTCTTCTTCAGATTTAGATGTCGAATATTCAATAGTTTTAAGGAGGAAGATAAGATTTCTCTCCGAGATCTACTGTTCAAATACAACTGTTACCCCGATAAAGATGCCGATGAGATATTCAGCTACATCCAACAACACCCAGCTTCTGTTCTCTTCACACTGGACGGGTTTGATGAAATTAATGTTGACTGTGATCTTAATGATATCCCTGACATCTCCTCGCCCTTTGACCCGATGCATCCTGTGGCCCTGTTGATGAACCTTCTTCATGGAAAGTTATTAAAAGGCTCCAAAAAATTATTGACAGCACGAACTGGCACAGAGCTACCGTTGAGAATGGTGAGAAAGAGAGTGACACTGAAAGGCTTTTCTAAGGACCATTTACTGCTGTATTTGAAGAAGTTCTTCAAAAATGAGGCACATCAAACCTCGGTTTTGACCCAGCTGGAGGCAAACCCTCACTTGTGCAGTTTATGCTCAGTGCCGTTGTTTTGCTGGATTATATTTAAATGTTACGAACACTTTCAGTCCAAGTGTAGCCCTCAGCAGTTATTACATTCTGTTACGCTGACTGATATTTACCTGGTGATGATTGAGGTCTTCCTCAACCATTCTTCTCAGACTAAGCTAAATCGGAAAAATGCCAAAAGCCAGGTAAATTTGTTCACAACCAAAAAGGAAGCTTTAATGCGGATCAGCAAACTAGCCCTAAAAGGCATTGAAAACCACAATTTTGTATTCAGCCAGGACAAAATTGCAGCAGCCAAGATTTCAGAAGAGGATTTACAGCTGGGCTTCATCAAAACTGTAGGCCATTATAATGGATGTGGGAACCAATCGACATATGAATATATTCACTCAACACTCCAGTCATTTTTCACTGCTTTTTCATTAGTTCTAAATGATGAGATCCATCCAGGGGACCTTCTTGCTCTGTTCAATAATGGTAACGTACCAATACCGTCAAACAATAAGCTAAGTGATTTGGTTTTGGCTTTCTTGAGTCCTTCAAGGTATTCCTCTACAAATATCCTCAAGCCATTCAGTGAACATCTGCAATTTACCATGTTGTTCCTTTGTGGCTTGTTGTCCAACCGCAATATTGATCTGTTGCTCAACCTCGCATCTCCTGGAACTATTAAGGAAAAGCAATCAGTACTAATGTCCTACCTGTCCAACTGTATGAAAACATACTTGAAAAGTCTTCCTCGCTCACGCCTTGAAGATGGTTGCAAGGTTCATTTGCTACCACGTTTCATATGGCTGATAAGGTACATATTTGAAATGCAGAATGGAGCAACAGCCAAGCTGGCAGCCAAATTTATCTGCGCCGATTACATAAAGCTGAACTACTGCAACGTTTCTTCTGCTGACTGTGGTGCTCTTGCATTTATTTTGCGTCACATCCGAGCACCCCTTGCACTGGAGATGGACAACAACAACATCAATGATTATGGGGTGGAACAAATGTTCTCCTGTTTCAGTCAGCTCACAGTCCTCAGGTAAGCACCACACCCAGATTTTGGTGTTTTCTGTCCCCATCACATGCAACTGAGGTGCTTTCAATAGAACCATCAATACTTGGGATGTTAGAATTCACCCTTGTCATACAGGATTAGGTTTCGTTTTAAGGTGTCAGCCTTGGCCCAGCTGGTGCTCTCATCCCCGAGTCAAATCGTCATGGGTTCAATCTGCGCTTCAGACACTTGAGCAGTTGACCTAGACGTCGCTACAATACTACAGAAGTGCGCATAGTTGGAGATGTCATCTTTCAGATGAGTCATTAAACCAAGTCTGGCCTATCTGCCCTCTCAACAGTACGTAAAAATTCCACTTAAAGAAAATTATACTATTTTAAAGAGGAACAGGGGAGTTCTCCCCACTGTCCTGACCAACATTTATTTATCATAGAATGATCATAGAACCATTTAACCATTGCACCCATGTTTACTCTTTGATAGAACTATCAAATTAATCCTACTCACTTGTTTTATCCCTATCGCCCTGCACTTGTCCAATTCTCTTTTGAATGCTACAATTGAATCAATTTTCACCCCCCTTTCATGCAATGCATTCCAGATCACAGCAATTCACTAGGAAAAAAAATCTTTCTTTTCTCAATCACCTTAAATCAACGCCCCGGTTACTGCCCCTTCCGCCACTAGTAACAATTTATCTCTATTTACTCTATCAAAACCATTCATGATCAAATTTCCTCTTAATCTTCTCTGCTCTGAGGAGAACAACCTCAGCTAACCCAATCGCTCCACATAACTGTAGTCCCTCATCTCTGGTAGCATTCAAGTAAATCTCTCCTTGATATTCTTGCTAAAGTGCACTGCTCAGAATTGGATAAAATACTCCAGTTGAGGCCTAATCAGAGGTTTATAAAGGTTTAACATAAATTCCTTGCCCTCGTACTCTATTCCTCTTTTAATACGCCAAAGGTTCCATGTGATTTATTTTTTAAAAAAACAATGTTCTCATCTTGTCCTCTATTCTACAAAGATTTGTATGCAGACACCACCAGATCTCTCTGTTCCCTTTAAAATTGTACCATTTAGTTCATATTGCCTCTCTTCCTAACAATATGCATCACTTCCCATTTTGCTAAGTTAAATTTGATCCACTATGTGTCAGCCCATTTCACCAATCTTTATTATTTATCAACGAGTTTCAAGTCATCTATAAACTCTGAAATTATGCTCTGTATACCCAAGCCAAGGTAAACTAACTAGTTTATCTGGTAATTTACTTTGTTGTACCTTGATTTCTTAAACAAATAGTATTGAAGGATTCCCATCACCAGGATCAAAGCAGCAGCTGTTAGATATGCCAGCGGGACCCTGGGTGGCATTTTGCAATCAGTGGCCAATTAACATAGTGCCACCAAGACTGTTGTCCAGTTGAGGATGGTAGCTCGCCTCGCATAGGGCTGCTGGCCCAATCAGAATGTATAAGCAAGGGGGTGATAGGTTATCGGGGGTAGGCAGGATGCAGACTTGAGGTTACTATCAGATCAGCCATGATCTTATTAAATGGCGGAGCAGGCTCGAGGGGCCGAATGGCCTACTTCTGCTCCTTGCCTGTATGTTCGTATGCCATGGCTGGCGATGGCCACTGCTGAGGCTGCAGCATGAGGGAGAGGGTGCCTCAATGCCAAGGCACCCTCAAAGATGAGGTAAGTTCTGTTGAGCAAGCTGGGTGCTGACAGGCAGGTTCCAACATTTGGGGAATGGAGGGGGGCATATTCCAGTGGCGTGGGGGTAGCCATTGCTGCTGGAGGTGGGGGGTGGGGGGGGAGGGGTGGCGGGCCCTCTGTGAGCCTTGGAGCAGCTAGAAAGATGGGCCTATCAGGACCCCAGGGTTTAACCTGGCAGTCTCCCCATGTGGTGGTGAGCCATTTTGATTTGGGCAAAATGTTGGCAGGGGTGAGAAGAGGCCCTTGTTTGGACACTTTAATGGCTCAAGTGGTCACACTGCTGACATTCCTTTTGCTGGTAATATGCCAGGGCAGTGGAATGATGTCAGGTTCCCCTCTGCACACCTTCCCCTGCCATATTAAGAACCCTCCTGCCATCTAGTCCGTACAATAGGGCTGGTAAAATTTAGCCGTGTTTCTGAAGTTGCACGTGAAATATTGTCTTTGCTTAGAACAGTAGTTGTTGATAAGTTAGTCTGCTTCTAACGCGTCTTTTTAAATTAAATAGGCTGAGTGTAAATCAGATCACAGACCACGGAGTCCATATCTTGGTAGAAGAGCTCAAAAAGCATCAAAAGATCAAATCACTCGGGTGAGAGCATGTGATCCTAATATGCCTGCATGGTATTTTACAATGTTTTTTTAAAACTTGATTATATTTCTTCTCTCCTGGTTTTGCTCTACTTCTTCCTAGATCCACAATCCCACATGTTCCCTTGCAGTAATAAAGTCTCTCATTCACTGTGGCTTGTCCGGAAGATAAAGTACTTCACTCTCTCAGGCCCTCTCTGGCTTCTCAGTTGGACAGAAAAGATCCGATGAAGAAGAGCAGGGGAGCTCAGGTGTCCTGGCTAATAGTTATCCCTCAGCCAGCATCACTATAGCAGCTTATCTGGTCATTTAGCTGTATGTGGGAGCTTGCTGTGCGCAATTTGGCTGCCATGTTTCCTACATTACTGTGGTGGCCCCACTTCAAAAAAGTGCTGTAAGTCGCTTTGGGCTGTCCTGAAGTTGTGAAAGCCGCCACACGGATGTAAGTCTTTTCTTCCATAAAGGTTGCCAGGCAGGTGGAAATGTCCCATCCACAGGGTTATGCCTCATGTACCAAATTAAGGGGAAAAAAATCTAAGTTAAACCAAAACAGAAAGCACGCAATGGTTCACCTATTGATTGTCAGGTGTTAATAGTCAATGTCTTATCAATCACATTGTTAGGCTTTGTTAATGTCAATTACATTGTTAAGGGAAACAGATGATGGATATTTGAACACATATCAAAAGGGGATAGCTGGGACACTGGGTGGGGAATGTTGACACTGGACAAAGTCAATAAACTCTCGCAGCAAGGAAAGGCTCTGTGTCTTAGTTTTGACTTCACCAACTGGCTTGATTCCTGTTAAACATTAATGTTTCCCTGCACTGGGATGTGAACAAATATCCTCCGCTAATAACAGGAGGTGGCTTGAGATGTCAGATTTAGATTCAGGGGGGCAGGAAGTATTCCTTCATCCATTCATTCAAATGCAAATTAGATTGATTTCTTTCGGAACTTCATATTTTTAGGCACACTTTAACTACGTATGAATTTAATTTCCATTAAAGTCAGTGGGATGAACATCAAGCAGTTCCTATGCAGGGTGGACAATCCACAACACCTGTTTTATGCCAGAGGCAAGTTGGAAATTCATTCTTTATAAACTGATTGTGAATTTATGCTGAGAAAACGTGTCCTCCCCACCTCAGCTCCGTGCTCTCAGTAGGTCTTAGCTCCTTCTCTCAATATTCAATGATGACCATTTAGTTTTTAGTGCTGAAAAGTGCTTCTGCTTCAAATCATTTTGCCCTAGTTGATAGTGTCTGTCTCATAAAAGTGCTTCACTTTGCAGCACTATGATGCCACTGACTGCCTCTGCACGTGTGGCAAGTACTCCCCCTAGTGTTGCAGCATCAATAGACGCAGCCTTAGGGATACAGTATATGACTAATCTAAGACACAAAATATAATAAATGCCAAAGATTTGGGAGACACAGATGAATTTGAACTTGGTACAGATGATGGTAATACTTGGAAGAACTGAACAAATGTCAGAAAAACTCATCCTCATGCAATTCAGCACATTGAACAGTTTGTCAGATAGAGTGGGAGAGGCCAAACCCAGGGCTGAGGGACTTCGGATATGTGGAGAGACTGTGGGATTTTTCTCCTTAGAGTAGCGGGAATATTTAATAAACATTTTCATAAAGGTGGGGGGGTGGGGAAGGGGATAACCCTGATAAAGTAAATAAGGAGGAACGTTTTCTACTGGCAGGAGAGTCAGTAACCAGAGGACACAAATTTAAAGTAATTGGCAAAAATACCAGAGGGAGATGAGGAGAATTGTTTTAATGCAGTGAGTTGTTACAATTTGGAATGTATTATCTGAAAGGGTGGTGGAAGCAGATTGAATAATAGCATGAAAAGGAAATTGGATAAATATATTGAAAGGGAAATATTTGGAGGGCTATGGAGAAATAGCATGGGAGTGGGACTAATCAAATAGCTCTTTCAAGAAGCCAGCCTGATGGACCAAATGGCTTCCTTCTGTGTAGCAAGATTCTATGGTTTTATGAAACAATTGGATACTGCAATGGGAGATGGGCATTGTAGTCCTTCCAGATGGATGGACTTAGATGGGCTGAATGGCCTTCTTGCCCATAATTACCTCACAGTTTGTTAATTTGACACTTGCTTTTGAACAGCTAAAGTCCAATGGTGCTTACTCTATTTCAGACTTTACAGGAATTGCATAAGTGATGTTGGTGCGAGGGATGTTGCTGAGCTGATTGAAGGTTGCCCCAGTCTTGTCTGTTTGAAGTGAGTCACTTAATTGTGTTTACACGCTGTTATTCCTCCTGAAAATACACTTTCAGAGAACTGCAAAATGATTCATATTATACCGTTATCTTCAAATAGGATGGGAGCTAACATGATTACCCATGAAGGAGGAACTTACCTAGCCAAAGCAATCCAAAAAAGTAAAACTATTGAAGATACTGGGTAAGTTGGATAGCAGAGTGTACTGGCATGTTGGGAGGTATAGGGGGTGTGGAGGAGCTAAAATGTATACTGACTGGAGGTTGCCAAAATATTATTTCCAAAGTCCTACAGTGTTACTAGATCTGACATATTGGAAAAACATTATATTTCCCCTGATGAGATCTCTATTATAGCAGTGAATGACTAACGCAATCTTCATGTGTTGACACCTGTGATATATTTTACCCTATGGAGACTCCTGTAAGAAGAGGTCTATAAAAGACAGGAGATTAAAACTCATAATTAATGACTTTAGTTGTGTATTGCGGAGGCCTGCCAAACTTGACATATAGGGATTTTGATTGGATGCAGCTTAAAAAGAAGTTGAATGTATTCCCTTGTTAATAGGCTTTGACAGATTATTTTTCTTTCTATCTGTGGAGACTCAATAAAAAGAGGAAGCATGCTAAATATCCCTCAGACATAATGTCTTACTTCACAATTTTTGTTTCTTCACCTTTGTAACTCAAATTTAATATTTGCAGTCCTGAACTTGAGTATAGCTGTAAAAAGAGACAGAGACATGTTGAAACTTTTTGTCTTGCACTCATCAGGACACTTCACAAGAATACCAAATGTAAAGGGAACAACAATTTATACTGTATGAACAGAGAGTGCTGATCGGTTGACAGGTGGACTCTGCCATGGAGGCATTGCCATGGAGAATGCACCAATTGATGTGACTGACAGTTAACTGCCAAGCATTGTTTGAATTTTAAACCAGGCAGCTTGACCTTGATTGGTCAAGGCATTTCCCTGAGAAATGAGTCAGAGAATGGCTGTTATTTATTTTGTTTAGATGAAACAGGTGCAATATGTGTACATGTTCTTTCTGTTTGCAAAGAACAGGGCCCTGTGTATTAATATATGTAGCTTCCAGCACACGCAAATGTGCCACATTGCGAGTCTGACTGACAGTTTAGCAAATGTTGTCACGGAATTACATCTAATGTTGAACACTGTGTTTTGAATTTTACAAACACGGGCCAGTTGGATATGGTCTATACCTTGCCCATTGAACAGCGGCTGAGACATGCTGTTTGATATGATCTGCCAGTCTTTGGGATGTACGGCCTATATATGCCATCACACTGGCACTGAAATTCATATACCACATTACTCCTTTGTGTGATTGGCAGAACGTCTTTTTGGCTTGACAGCAGCATCCTGTTAGTGGTGAATACCACTCATGATGCTACTGCATAGTGGCAGCGTGAAACAGCTAGCTTCACCTGTTGCTCAAATTTTTTGAGATACCTTGCCCTTCCAGGGTAATCTGAGGTAGACTGAGCACTTTTCAGGGCCAAAAGTGATGGCCTTAGGCCTGTTCATGAATTTGCGTGATATACAGTGTGAAATGATCTGATCAGGGTAGCTGTTACCCTGCAGGATGCCTCTGATGCACCTCATTTCAGCAACAAGCTTGCATGGTGAGCAAATGACTTGGGCCCTATTTACAAGGTTACTGATAAGACCAGTCTTATAGTGTGTGTGGAACTGTAAGAATCCCAACACGTATATTGACCAATGAAGGTAGGCTTGTGGTAGGCCATGGTAGAGAACCCTTTGGCAGGTTAACTAGTACGTCAAGGAAGTTCATTTGACTGTAACATTTGAAAGGTGAATTTGAGCGCAGGATGGAGCCTATTAAGACATGTAAGGAAATTATTACATGCAGCTGCAGATTAAATTATAGCAAACGTATCATCCACATATTGGATATATGCAAGGGGTAGGAGGTTAGGTGTCATTCCATGGAAGACATGCTTCTCATTGAACCCAACAAAGATTTATTTAAATCCGCACTTGCCAACCAATCAGCACTCTCTTCTCATACAGTATAAATTGTTGTTCCTTTTACATCTGGTATTCTTGTGAAATGTCCTGATGAGTGCAAGGTGAACAGCTTCGACATATCTCTTTTTTCAGCAATACTCGAGTTGGGTACTTCCAAATGACTATTAATCCTGAAATTAACTTGGTGTCAGAAAATTATTTACATCAATTTATTCAAACGATGGTTTTCTAATAGATATCAATGGAAAACGGTGCTCTAGTTGAATTCTTCATATTTATGCTCTATTAAAGCCAGAGAATGGGAAAAAATGTTTATTTTCTCATTCATTTCCCTTTCCTCTTCCCTCATTTTCTTCCCACACACCTTTCACATTCAGCACCATCCCCAATGTGTCAGAGAATAAAAACAACATAGGCCAAAATTAGCCTCAACATGACTGCTGATCTGTCAGTATTTTTACCTCACAGTGCTGAATAGGTCTTAATGATAGTTGATTAATCATTTCCTTCCCTTCTCAGCCCACATTAAGTAGCATTCCACATCCACAGCATGTGCCAGCTAGCAAGCCCAGCTGAGGGGCAGATTGCTAGAGAGTAATGTACAATTTTATCAATCAAAACTAGGATCAGAGATGAAGTCTTGGTATATGAGAATCCAGTTCTGTAGACATCAGTTTCAGCTTGGCTTCATGGTCTCATCCTTGCCTCTGAGTCCAGAGGTCATGGGTTTGAGTCCCACTCCAAAGACTTGAGCACATAATCTAAGCTGAACAGCAAGGGAATTATCCTGGGTGACATTTGATCTTCAACCAGCACCACCGACGTAGCCATTTTTTCCATTTGTGTGTGCAAATTGGTCACCATGTCTGCCTACGTTTTAACAATGACTACACTTCAGAAAGTAATTCATGGTCTGCAAAATACTTTCGGACATCCTGAGGATATGAGAGGTGATATATAAATACAGGTTTATTCTTTACCATGAACACTTGCAATCAATGCAGCTGTATTGAACATCTTTATCACAGAAAATGTTTACTTTTTTTTAAGTTCCTTTCTATTCTACAGTTTGAAAATCTCAAACAATTCACCTGATAATTTAAAATTTTAATGATTGGCAGGTTCTGGGGAAATCAGATAGGAGACAGAGGAGCTGAAGCCTTTGCAGAGGCATTGAAGAATCACCACAGTCTGAAGAATCTGAGGTAACTAATTTCATTATCATGTGGTATTTGTGTGCAAAACCTACTGAATGTTTGTAGAAGCATTTATGTGCCATGTCAAAAAATGTATTCTATATATTCACATCAAAGTATTTTTTCATCAAAAGATAACTGTGGGGGGAAAGAAAGTAGAACCCAATCAGTTCCTTCATCACCAAAGTGCTGGAAGATTACCTTAAAAAGTGGAATGTAAGAACATATGTCCTCATATCCAACTCTGGTTGGAGGTATTCTTGGAGATTTGATCACATGACATTCTGACCGTATGCCACCTGACTACATGGCATCTGATCATGAGACATTCAGCCATGTGGCATTTGCTCAGATGGCTTCTATAAATGCTACTGCACTTACCTTACAAAGGCCGAGTCCCTTGCAGTTGAAGACTTTTGCTTGTGGTTTTGCACCAACAGCTGTTGCGTGACATTCCAAGGACTAGAAGCCCAAGCATGAACTGGAGCAGGAATAAAATACTTTCATTTCTATAATGACCAGGACATCTCAAAGCGTCATTACAGCCAATGAAGTGCCTTTTGAAGCGTAGTCACTGTTGTAATGTAGAAAATGTCTCCAGTGCCACTGCCAGCGAAGGGGGGTGTGGGGGGTAGGCAGCAAGACATAGCAGTCACAAACATAAGTTTAAGGTACCATGAGCACAAGAGGGACTGGAAACGGGTGATCTTCTGTTGTGTAATGCTTTGTTCATGTTTATTGGAATGAAGACCAGAGAAGGCTGCGTAAATTTTTTTGGATTGTCAAAATGAGATAAATTTTGTTTTTGTCGTAATGGCTTGAGTATGCTTCACGTTTTTATTTTATTGGTGCAGGGTATGCCAGTATGTAATGCTGGATGTGAGTGGCTCTGAACTTTATTGCACAGGTACTGAGTGGACTTTGGGTTTAAATGAAAGGGTCACTTCGGACATCCAGGATGGAGGCGGAAGCCCTGGCATGAGGTGGAAGCAGATCTTTGGCAGCCTAGCTGAAGGAGCATTGGAATAAGGCGTCCCTGCCTCTATGAAGGGTACAGAGGTCTGCCTCCACACCCTCAGCATTCTGCTCACTGTTCTCCTCTTCTGATTCACTACTGGATTCACCCTCTGTGGCCTGTGGAGCTGCCTCAAGATCCTCTTCCTCCAGTGGGTATCCCCCTTGCCTGTGCCAGATTGTGGAGAATGCAGCATGCAACCACTATCAGTGGCACCCGCTCTGGAGAGTATTGTAGTGCTCCCCCTAAACGGTCCAGGCATCAGAAGCGCATCTTCAGAAGACCTATGGTCCTCTCTATCACCGCCCTTGTGCAGGCATGAATCCTATTATAATGCTGCTCTCTGTTCTTGGGTGGCGGAGAGGTGTCATAAGCCCTTGTCACCCAGCAGCCATCCATCCAGTCAAGCTGCAATACTGAATAGCCTTGGCACCTGTGAGTGTCTGAGGATGTAAGCACCATGGGAGCTGCTAAGGTACCTTGCACAGACTTGCAGAATCTGCGTCGTGTGGTCACATACTATCTGGACATTCCTCGAGTGGAATCCCTTCCTGTTAACGAAGGCACCCGGCTGACCCGCTGGCGCCTGGATGGCCACATGTGTGCAGTCGATGAAACCCTGGATATGGGGGAACCCAACAATTGCTGCAAAGCCTCTGGCTTACTCAGCCTGGCTGGTCTTGTTCCGTACGGAATTGAACAAATGTCATTACCTGCCTGAACAGAGCTTCTGTTACCAGCTTGACGCAACTGTGGACAGCTGATTGGGACACTCCACAAAGATCCCCCACTGACTCCTGGAACGAGCTGGAGGCATAGAAGTTGAAGGCTACTCTAACCTTCAGAGCTACTGGCATGGGGTGTCCAACCACACAGTCGGAGCTGATCTCAGGGCCAATCATCTGACAGATGGAGGTCACAGTCTCCCTGGAGAGGCGGAGCCTCCTTCGGCATTGCACCTTGAACATATTGAGATAGCTGCATTGCCACCTGTAAACCCTGGCAGCAGCATAGTGGCGTCTTCTGCGGCCCCTTCCGCCTTGGACTGCTGGCCTTGCACCCCTTGTGCCTGCACCTCTCCTCCCACAGGTTAATCCTCTGGAAGCTGCACAGGGACACCTGACCTCCTCCCCATTCTGCCCCTTTATTCCTCCTCAGAGGAGGTACCACCAGCGGAGACCACAATCCCCATTACCAGGGTAACAGGTCTGATACCTGGAAGGGTCCATATGATCAAAATCCTCTGGGACCTTGGAGACACCAATGAGTCCTGAAACAAAGCCTTTTAATGCTAAGAATGAAGCTCAGAACAGAGATGACGCTGTCAAGTTCAAATAAGCTACCAGCAGTAAATTATCTCCTAAACTCCTCACTACACACACTGGCAGTGCTATTGACCCTTTTTAATCCCGCCCTTGGATGAGGTTTTGTAAAATGTGGGCTGCCCGCCTGCCGGGGTCGGAGGGGGGGGAGGAGTTGTCAGATTGGATTGGGGGGTAATCGGGTTGAGTTGGGGTGGGGGGCTAGTGGGAGAGAGAGTCGGGTCGGGTCAGGTCGGTTGGGGCTTGGGGTGAGTGATTGTGGTGCTCAGTATGCTGGCCAATCACTGAATTACACCAGACATTAAACTGTGTAACATTTCCGGGGTAAGTATCTGGGTAAGTAGTGTGTATCTAGCCCAAGTCTTCCACACTGGGATCAGTGTAAGAGACATTCACATTGTGTTCTGAGCAACGCAAATCAGCTTGTTGAAAGTTTAAACTTCTCAGGTAACTACAGTGCATGTGAGAGCGTCAGGACTTCTGATGGGTCCCAATGGGAGTCACAGGCTTAAGTCCAGGTTTCGCCACCCTGGATCTTGGAAGAATCAGGCCATTACCTCTTTATGTGGTTTGGGATGTTTTACATTGAAATGTGCTATATCAATGCAAAAGCAAAAACATGAATGCTAGAAATCTGAAATAAAAACAGAAAATGGTAGAAATACTCAACCGCTCATGCAACATCTGTGGAGAGAAAAACAGTTAATGTTTCAGGTCAATGGCTTTTTGTCAGCAATGGCTAAAGTTAGAGATGAAACAGGATTAAACAGGGGCAGGGAAAACAAGAGGGGGAGCAATAGAACAAAAAGGGAAGCTCTGTGATAGGGTTGAAGGCAGGAGAGATCAAATGACAAAAGGCGTGATGTGCAAGGCAAAAAAAGAGATGATAATGGGACAAGTAAAGGAACAAAAGGTGGGTCTAGAGGAGGTGTAAATGGGAATAGCAGTAGCATCATCAACAGCTGTCATTTGAAAAAAAATCAGGGGCAGTGGTTATGATCTGAAATTGTTGAACTCAGTGTTGAGTCTGTAAGGCTGTGAAGTGCCTGACTGAAAGAAAAAATGCCGTTCCTCGAGTTTACATTGAGCTTCATTGGAACAGTGTAGGAGGCTGAGGACAGAGCGGTCAGAGTGGGATCAAAGTGGAAAATTAAAACAATTTGATGACTGGAAGCTCAGGATCGTGTTTGTGGACTGAACAGAGGTGTTCCTCAAAGTGGTGACCCAATCTGCTTTTGGTCTCTGTAGAGCAGACTGTATAGCAAGCAGTAACTTTGCCTATATTGAAAGAAGTACTTGTAAATCACTGTTTTAGCTGGAAGATGTGTTTGGGGCCCTGGATGGTGGGAAAGGTGGGAGTAAAAGGGAACGTGTTACAATTCCTGCGTTTGCACTAGGAAGGGGAGAGGGTGGTGGGGATGATCGAGAACTGGACCTGGATGTCACAGAGGGAATGGTCCCTCTGGAATGCTGAACGGGGAGGGGAAAATATAAATGCATATTATTATTGTTTTTGGTTTCTTTCATTGAATTATAAAAACAGTCAGGGCCTGAATTTACTAAAAAAGTAAATAAATCCCTTGCTTCCATATTTTCGCAGCCTTGCAGCAAACCACATCTCATCAGCGGGCAGTAAACACCTGGCAAAGGCACTCTGCAAGAACAGCTCACTGAAAATATTCTGGTACAAACAGGCATTTACAAAGATGGTCAATGTTGATTGATGGTTGAACACTGATGGCAATTGTAGACTAAAAACTAATACTAAAAACAATCACTAAGAGAAAAATGTACTTTACTGTTCATTTAATCCAAAAATAGTTGAATAAAAGTCAGCTTTGGACAACATTTTCTTATGGTCAGAATCATAAGTTTACAGGAAATGTTTATTTGATGTTTAAGCATATTCAGAACTTAGAACTAAATTAAAGAAACATTTTATAAGAAGTACACAAATATATATTTTTAATTTAAAGCTTTCCTTTTACTGAGAACCCTATTATGCCACTGGAAAGTTAAAGGCAAGTTTAAGTTCACAAATTTACCTTAATCCATTTTCAATATAATTGCATGTGTGGACTTGAACTGAAAGTTGAAATGTAACTATCAAATTTTAAAAAATGTATTAATAATTATATTATTCTGTTTAATGTGAAGAATCCTCTGGATTTATAACGATTTATTTTGTCTTTTAACATTTTTTTATTCTAAATTGGACATGAGATAATTATGAATCTAGGAACTTGTCATTCAGAGAGATTCCCATCAGGAGTGCCAGCTTTGGATTTATAGAACTGTGACTTATTTTCCTTCTTGCAGGTTGACACAAAATGATTTAGACGATGAAGCAGCTGAAAGCTTTGCCGAAATGCTAAGAGTTAACACATCCCTGGAAAAGTTGTGGTAATATTTAATATTCATCCTTCTGCAATGGCACCTTAGGTTCTTTTAATGTCACAGCACTGATGCCAGAGGCTGAAGCTGTAGGATAAATCACTGTAAAGGACCATAGCACAATTTTAGTTTTTGGTTGTTTGGCTCCAGAAACTGTGTGCAATTAGCCACCAGCCTCCCCTTTGGTTCTGGCTATCTTCTAGAGAGTAAATGAACTGTCAACCCAACCAGACTGAACAGAAATGATGTTTCCTTACTGTTGTCTTAATGCATTTAGATAGCACCTTTAAATATGGCGAAATGCCCCAAGGGACTTCACAAAGTGAGTCAAGAGGAGCCAGGTAAGCAAAAGATCAGCAAAGAATAAGGAGAGGGGATTGAAGAGGTAGGATTCAGCCTTCTTAATGACTGGCAGGAATGCAAGTTCCCTTTCCAAGCTTAAAGCTTAATCAGCAACAGGAACCAAGCCTGAAGCTGGGAAACAACAGGGTAAGCTACAATTTAAATAATATAGCACTACAGCAGCAGAGCATATTCTGAACCTGTTATTGTTCCATTCAGCTCTGCTCCACTGCTCTCCCCTAGTGCCCTTATAACTCAAATGGTAACACTCTGTCTTGACTGCTAAATTCATGTCCATGGTCCAGCTGCAATACTTTCTGTGATATTCAAATAGCAGTCTTCTCTCCCAACTTCTGCTCTGGCTGTGTGAATCATTGAATGTCACAGCACAGAAGATGGCTAATCCAATGTATCTCAGCATGCATGAGTCCCGTAAACTAATTCCACTGTTGGGTAGGCACCCCCTACAGGACCTCTGGTGATAAGCAGCCTCTACCCTTGACATTGATTTGCCTTTCATTCTTCCACTGGACTCCAGGACCACCAGGATCTAACATGCACTGCTGGTTTCTCCACACCTCTCTCTCTACTCTCATACTCTCTGTATCTTGTATCTGTGCTTTCTTTGCTTTCTCTCATTAGGCCTTCCACTAGTAACCAGCTTGTCATTCAGTTAACTCCATTCCCTCTGCTCAGATTCTTCACAAGCTTTTTGATTTCATGTCATGTGTGCATGGGTCTTGTCTCCCCTTTTCCCTTGCTCCTCGTTGTGTTCCATTTTAAATGCTAAGCATCTGTATGATCTCCTAATCGAGGAAAGACCAACAGCTTGGAACATTGGCTGTTGGTTTTCCTTGCTGTCCAACCTGCTGAGTGTTTCTAACCTTTTCTGTTTCTAATCCAACGCTCTTGCTCATTTATCATTCCCCAGACCCTTTAGTACTTAACTCTTTTTCAAGCAACTAATTTCCTTTCGAAATAACATTATGGGCTCTTTATGGTTTTAACAATAGTTTCTGATGGCCTCTGTCTGAAGATATTTTTTCTACCCTATTTGTTATCATAAATTTGTGCCCTCGCATTCCCTCCAACCATTGAAAACAATCCATCGCTATTTACCTCATCCTAATCCTTTGTTAGCTTGATGCTTATGTAAAACTAAGACTTTAATCTAGGAAATTGTCCATGCATCAGCTATTTATTGGGCAGGACAAAGATGTTGGACCAGAAGGCTGCGTAGATTTCTGGCCAAAAATGTGCCACTCGTGATATTATGCAAGGTTACCAAGAGATTACCTCTATCCAAGCCTAAAACAGGTGCTGATCCTTTACATCTGCCTGTTTCAGGTCCCCCTTCTGTCAGATTGGTTTGTCCTGAGGCAGCCAGCCAGACAAACTAATTCATTCCACAGGATATCAAGAAATGGTTGAAGGCACTGGATACAGCAATGGCCATGAGCCATGACAACATCCCAAAATAGGACTAAGGCTTGTGCTCCTGAACTAACTGGTCAAGCTGTTCCACTACAGCTAAAACATCTACCCAACAATGTGGAAAATTTCCCAAGGATATCCCGTCCAGGAAAAGCAGGACAAATCCAACCCAGCTAATTACTGCCCCATCAGTCTACTCTCAATCATCAAAGTGATGAAAGATATTGTTGACAGTGCTATCAAGCAACACGCACACAGCAATAACTTGCTCACTGATGCTCAGTTTGGCTTCCACCAAGGTCACTTAACTCCTGGCCTTATTACAGCCCTGATCCAAACATGTACAAAAGAGCTGAACTCAAGAGGTAAGGTGAGAGTGATTGCCCTTGACATCAAGACAGCATTTGATTGAGTGTGGCACCAAGCAGCCCTAGCAAAACTGAAGTCAATGGGAATCAGGGAAAACTCTCCACTGGTTGGAGTCATACGTAGCACAAAGGAAGATGATTGTGGTTGCTGGAGGTCAATCATCTCAGCTCCAAGACATCACTGCAGGAGTTCCTCAGGATAGTTTCCTAGGCCCAACCATCTTCCACTGCTCCATCAATGACCTTCCCTTCATCATAAGATGTGGGGATATTCTCTGATGATTACACAGTATTGAGTACCATTTGCAACTCCTCAGATACTGAAGTTGTCCATGCCAGCATGCTGCAAGACCTGGGAGATCACAGAGGCTCGGGATGTTAAGTGGCAATTAACATTCACATCACATTAAGTGCCAGGCAATGACCATCTCCAACAAGAGAGAACCAAACCATCGCCCCTTGACATTTAATGGTATTACCATTGCTGAATCCTCACTACCAACATCCTGCGGGTTATCACAGAATCTTAACGGCACCGAGGCGACCATTCGGCCCATCGTGTCTATACCGGCTCTCCAAATGAGCATTATGACCTAGTGCCATTGCCCTGCCTTTTACCCATACCCTTGCACATTGTTTCTATTCAAATAATCATCTAATGTCCTCTTGAATGCCTCGATTGAACCTGCCTCCACCACACTTCCAGGCAGTGTGTTCCAGACCTGAACAACTCGTTGTGTGAAAAAGTTTTTTCTCATGTCACACTTGCTTCTTTTGCCAATCACTTTAAATCTGTGCCCTCTCATTCTTGATCCTTTTATGAGCGGGAACAGCTTCTCCCTAACTACTCTGTCCAGCCTCCTAATGATTTTGAACATCTCTATCAAATCTTCCCTTAGCCTTCTCCTCTCCAAGGAGAAGAGTCCCAACCTCTCCTATCTATTTCCTCATCCCTGGAACCATTCTTGTAAACCTCTTCTGCACTCTCTCCAATGTGTTCACATCCTTCTTCTTGTGTGGCACCCAGAACTGTACACAGTAATCCAGCTGAGGTCTAACAAGTGTCTTATATAAATTCAGCATAACCTCCTTGCTCTTGTGCTCTATGCCCTTATCATTGACCAGAAAACTTAACTGGACCAGCTATATACTGTGGTTACAAGAGCAGGTCAGAGGTTGGAAATTCTGCAACGAGTAAACCTTTCACTTGAAATTGTACGGATATTTCTTCAGGCACCAGCACTGTTCAGTACCCCAACTATCTTTATATGTCACCTCTTGACTTTCCAAAGCCTATCCATCATCTACAAGTCAGGAGTGTGATGGAATATTTTTCATTTGCTTGGATGATTTCAGCTCCAACAACACTCAAGAAGCTCAACACCATCCAGGACAAAGCAGCCCACTTATTTGGCACCCCATCTACGAACTTCAACATTAATTCCCTCCATCCTCAATACACAGTGGCAGCATTGTGTCTACAAGATGCATTGCAGCAGCTCACTAAGGCTCCTTTGACAGCACCTTCCAAACCCATGACCTCTACCACCTAGAAGGACAAGGGCAGCTGATGCATGGGAACACCACTAACTGCAAGTTTCACTAAGCCACTCACCATCCAGACTTGGAATTATATTGTTATTCCTTTACTACCCATGGGATCAAAATCCTGGAACTCCCTCTCTAACGGCACTGTGGGTGTACCTACACCACATGAACTGCAGTAGTTCAAGATGGCAGTTCACCGCCACCTTCTCAAGGGCAATTCGGGATGGGCAACAAATGCTGGCTTTGTCAGCGATGCCCACATCCCATGAAAGAATTAAAAAAACATATCTGAATATGGAGCAAGCGAGTTCCTTCTGAGTTCACTTTAAAAGGACCTGATTGCTGATCATGACACCATCTCCCCCCTCACTGTATCACCTGCTTTGCTAGCAGAAGCCCAGCAGTCCTCCTCACTGGGGTGGGCTCGTGACCCTTCTTCCACAACACTGAAATGGAGCCTGAGGGCCAGCATCTGGAGAGCCTCAAGCCTTACCATTCAGGTAGTGCACTCCCCTGCACATGCACCCAAAAGTCAGTGTGGCTTAATTTTTACACCAACCTACTTAACAATCAACAAAACTGACAAGTTGCTCACAATATTTTTCAATGCAGCCAGCAAATTCTGAATGGTGAATCCTTAGCTTGATCTTCTTTCAGTCTGCACCGGTTTGGATTAGAGTTGTTTTATTCTGACATTCTATTGGATTTTTAAAAAATTCTTTCATGGGATGTGGGTGTCACTGGCTAGGCCAGCATTTGTTGCCCTTCCCTAATTGCCCTTGAGAAGATGATGGTGAGCTGCCTTCTTGAACCACTGCACTCCATGAGGTGTTAGGCTTGCCAACTGTGATTAAATGTATTCCTGGAGGTTTCATCACATGACTTGTCCCCACATGTCCATCCTTGAGATGCACTGCCTTCCTATGCCAATTGGAAAGCAAAAAGACTCATTACCCATTTGGATGATGCTTGACTGTCAGCCAAATAGCCTTTTTTGCCCACTATTTTCAATATTTTTTATATCTGGTAAAGAGAAATGTTCAAAGAAAATGACAAAAATAAAACCCAATCTTTTTTAATGACCCGATGATTTTTGTCCAGGGTTGCACACAGCAGTGTTCTGGATCTTCAACTCCTGGAGACTCCAGGCCAATCCTGGAGGGTTGGCAACCAAATGTGGTGCAGGTATACCTATACTGTACTTCAGTTTTAATGCACCCCAACATACACATTCACATTTACTTTCTTTCTCGGAATTGAAAAGATTGTAAGAGCCAATAGAGAAGGGGTGACAAGATTTGCGGTGGTAATATTTGCATGAGGTGGCATCATATCTAGCATGTGTATGGTCGCAGGCTAATCACCAAGAATGTGATGAATATTCTGCAGGTTGATTGAAAACAAGATAACAATCCGTGGAGCTACATACCTCCTTCACTCACTCAGAGGAAACAACACCATAGATGAGATCTGGTAAGGCAAAAATCTCAATCAACATTCCAGTTGCATTTGTCAGCGTCCACTTAGCACTGAATTTTAAGGAGCATTAAGTCATAAAAATCAGACAACTGGCCTTTCTACATCATTTAACCAGTTTTTTCCTCTTTCTCTTAAAGTTGTGCGGACCCTTCTTCAGGCACCAGCCCTGTTCAGTACCCCATCAACTATTTTTTATCCATCAATCCGTTCAGGGAATGTTGACAGGCTATGTTATTTTTTTCTTTATTCTTTCTGTAATGGCCTAGAAGCCATTCACTTTCAGGGCAATTAAGAGTCAATCACATTGCTGTGGGTTTGGAGTCACATGTAGGTCAGACCAGGTTAGGACAGCAGATTTCATTCCCCAAAGCAAATTAGTGAACCACCAGATGGGTATTTACAACAACAGTGATTGACCAGTTACTCAAATTACCTTTCAATTCCAGAATTTATTTTCCAACAGGTGCAGTGTTCCCTGGGCTTTAGCTCTGAGTTAGTAGTCTAGTGACAGTACCATTATGCCACCATCTCACCCCAGATCATTACACCTCAGACTGATATCCTGGCCTGCTCATAACGTTTACACACTTGGTAGCCCAGGTTATTGCAGCATAATTAGGAGGTGACCCTCCTCTCTAGCTCAGAGGCACTCGGAACATTGTAGCATCCTCCTTACCACCCCAGCTGAGATCAGCTAATTCAATACAGGTTGACAAAGTCCGAGCATTCCTACCTCTGAGTCAGATGGTGCAGCATTGACAATTCATGGCTGCACCACTCGTATCCAAAGGGGAAAGCATGAAAATGTGAGGTTAGATAGAGTTCCTACAGAAAATAATATTCTGGATGCAGTATATGCATGCTGAAGACATGACAAAGGCTTGGGAGGAAACAGGTGACTTTGGACATATATTTTACCAAAGCTCCTCATCATTAAAGGTTTCTTTCATGTCATTTCTGGATCCATTGTAGACTGATGGATAAAATGTTAATTGCTGTGATTAGTCAAAAACCCCATGATCGCTGTACGATAAGACTTAATGGTAAAAGGTGAACTAGATGAACATTGATCTTTTTTCATTTAGTAATTCTTATGTTCCTATAAGAAAAATAGTACAGGCAAGGAATTGTACCTCGGACCTTCTGGTCTTTATGGATCAATCACACAATGCCTTTGCTATCTGATCCATTGGATAAGCTCAGAGACACTGGGTGGAATCATCCCAGATTTGCACTAAGTGCAGTAGTGGACGGGAAAAATGACATTTTACCCGCCAGCCACAATGATGGCTTCTCATGCCATATCATCCCAATCCCGCTGCATTAGTTCTGCATTCCTGGGAAACATGCCAGGCGGGCTCTCATTCACCCGCCACGCCATCACCTTACTGCTTCTTCATACCGGGCGCCATATTTAAAGTGCAGCCATTTGCACACCTCTCAGCGCTTCCAACCCAAGACTGCTGCATGGAAGACATGGCCCTGAAAAGCAAAAAGACCGCAGCCCCCTGATTTAATGACGTGTCCCTCGAGCACTTTTGGACTCAGGAGAGGCCCACTGTGAAGTCCTCTACCCCTGCTCTGGCCGCAGGATGGGCAGAACCACCACCAATCCAGCTGGGGAGGTGGTGACAGGGGTGGTCAGCGCCAATATCCTGCAAAAGAGGACAGCCACCCAGTGCAGAAAAAGGATGAATGATCTCCTCCGTTCCGTCAAGGTAAGTCACTCTTCTCATCACTGTCAACTCAAAGACTCACAAACCCATCACACATCCACAGGGCCCTCACTCACTGCCAGTTCAAGGGACATCACCACTCACTCTCTCACACTCACCTTCATTGTCCTCATCCCATCAATGGCATCACTCACCACCTACACATGCCAGGCATACTTATCGCCTGGACTGGCAGGTGTGCTGCTTACACTCTCGCCATCTCCGTTCACGCAGGACAAGCTAGCACACAAGAGGGAGAGGTCACAAACTGGTGGAGGAATGGCTGACATCAAGCTCCTCACGGACCAGCTTGCCGGCGATGACCGGGATTGGTCCTGTGCTGACGATGAGGTTGGCGATGCTCTACCAAGTGAGGATCCAGCAGTGCAACATCCATCAGAGAACCATGCCGTGAGTGATGTGTCCTGTTTCACAGGCCACTGCCATGCACTAATTATCTCCCCTTGCTTTCGCAGGCACATCTGCCAAACAGCCGACAGAGTCCATGACCCTGGGCCTCCAATCAAGCTCTGAAGAAACTTCTGAAGAGGAATCTGAAGGCACCCTCCCTGAAGTCCCATCCCACACCCTCCACCAGCGCAGAGGCTCACATGTCTGTGGGACCTAGCTTTAGAATAGCCTTGAGATCACAATCTGGTGAGCACATCACACTGTTTGATTCACAGCAGGCAGTAGCAGGGACTTCCCAAGTCTCCTGCACTCGGAGGACTGCTGGAGGCCAGAAATTTGCTTAGCCTGAGTCAGATGATGAGCCTCTGGACTCGTTCATACCTCAGCTGCTGGAGGTGCAAAGACAAGCTCGGGAACATTAGGAAGGGATGTCCGCTGCACTCCTCAGGTTGTGAAGGCACGGTGGAGGGGTCTGCCCACCTTCAGTCTGAGGTAATAGCACCGGCCTGCAAATGCACCGAGGTCAACACTGGTAGGATGGTACCTGCTATAGAGACCTTGGTCCAGGACATTGCTCCTGCACTGCTGCACAGGCTGAGCTCCATCGCTGACACCCATAGTTGGCTTCCAACAGTGTGTACTTGGGAGGAGTACGAGGCAGCTCGATCTCACTCCAGCTTCTCCTTCTCCTCAAGGAGTCAGCCAGGGGCCCTTGGGCACCCATAGGGAGGAGGATCAGCAGGTGCACATCCCGATGCCAACCACCCAGGTGACTCCTAGAGGGTCTGGCCCATCCGAATCCTCTCTTCCTGTAACCCCAGCAGCTCCAGCTCTATAGCTCTGCCACTGCCAGATTGCAGAACCCCAAAAGCAGGCCAGGGCCCTCCAGGTCTTGGCCCTCCAGAGGATGCCCGTCAAGGTATAGACAGGGTGTAGCAGTCAGTAGGCTGCCTCCACCTCCGCTGTGGATGTCCAGTGAGCACCAAGGCGTAGCAGCAGGGTTAGGAAGGTTAAGAGGATGTAGTTGCACAGCCTGGGCATGGGTGTTAATCACTTGTACATACTGTTCACTGTTGTAAATAAACTCCCAAGAATGTCTTACTGCCTATGGCCACTTGTTCTGATGAGCAGTGTTCGTCTCACTCAGATGTGAAACCTTTCTGCACAAGATAAAGGGCAGATGTCTCAGTCCAGGGCCTCTTCCCTGTGTTTTGTGCAGCTTTCAAACCAAAGTGATGGTTGGGCCTCACACTCCCTGGACACGACACTGATGCCTGCACCTCGATGGTGCTTGTCATTGCTGCCAGAATGTCGTTGGCAGGCACCACAGAATCCCGTCATTCTCTCTGTGTACTCTCAGCACCTTTAAGATGGGGCTGGCCCCCATCTCATCAGCATCTGTGACCAGTGACTCTGTGCTCCTGAAGGGCTCAGGTGCTGCAGGCAGACAAAGGATCGGGTGCTTTTAAAGTTTCATGGCTGCATCTCCATGATCTGACCCTGATCACAGAGCGCAAGCGAGCTGCCCTTGGCCAGACAGGAGTCAGACATTCTCAGGAGCTATATGAAGATCTGTGAAGTGTCCTCACTGCATGTTGTCATCACCCTCCTGGAATTGTGTGACTATTAGAGTCTCCACTGCGTCTCCATGACAGGAGCATTATCACAGGGGGTATGCATTCTGCCATAAGCCAGACTGAAACATTCACAGATACAATGTGAGGATCTATGGCATCTCCTCACTGCATGTCGTCATCCTCCTCCACAAATCTTGCAGCTCTGAGAGCCTCCTGAACGTGCCTGCCTCATTTGGCCAGTGTGAGTCATCGGCGTCATCGTCGCTTGCGAGGACCTCCTCACCCTCGTCCCCTTCAACGGCCTTGTCATCGGAGGAGACCACCAGCTCCTGCATCTCCTCCTCAGCCAGCTCCTCTCCCCGTTAAAGCACCAGGTTGTAAAGGGCGCAGCAGGTGACGATGATGCATGACACCCTCTGCGGACTGTATCACAGGGCTCCACCAGACCTGTCCAGGCACCAGAGCCTCATTTTCAGCATCCCGATGGTTTGCTCCACCAAGTTGCGAGTTGCAGCATGAGCTTCATTATATCTTCACTCTGCTGCAGTCTGAGACTGCCACATGGGTGTCGTCAACCATGTCCTCTGTGGTAGCCCTTGTCCCCGTGAAGCCATCCCTGCAGCTTCTGTGGATCCTGAAAGGCACCAGGGATCTGTGACCGAGAATGTAGGAGTGGTGGACACTCCCTGGAAACCATGCGCAGACCTGGAGGATGCGCTTGTGGTTGTCACACACCAGCTGCACATTCAGCGATTGGAAGCACTTGTGGTAGGCATAGTTGACTGCTTGTTGTGACGGAGATCTGAGCGCCATGTGAGTGCGGTCGATGGCACCCTGCACCTGTGGGGAAACCTAAGATCTGGGCAACACCAATCTCTCTTGCATCCTGGCTGTCCTGGTCCCGGGTGAAATGCACAAAGTTGTGTGCCCTCGCAAAGATGGCATCCGTGATCTCATGGATGCATTGTGGGTGGTGGCTTGTGATATCCCACAGAGCTCACCCGTGGAGTCCTGAAAGGAGCCACTGGTGTAGAAATCGGGCACTGCAGTCACTTTCATAGTCACTGGCAGTGAGTGCCCTCCATGTCGCCAAATCCTGCAGCAACTGCAGATGTAACTGACCTGTTCCCTGGACATGAGCAGTCTTCGGCGACACTAGTTCTCGGTCACCTGCAGGAATGAAAGGCAGCGTCTACAGAACCTGGTTGTTGCTAGGAGCCGACCAGCGATGGCTTGCTGTGGCTCTTCATTGGTGAATGCGGGATCCCCAACCGCCCCTTCTTCCTGAGGGTGCTGCTCCTCACTCTGTGCAGCCAGGTGCCTCCGTCGCTCTCTTCTCCGTTATCTTCGCTCTCTGTACACCATGAGGCATACAGCCAGTTCACCAGGCTCCAAGCTCCGGATGTACTCCTCCTGCAGGATGAAAGAGATGTATGGGTTGGTTTGGGTGTTCTAAGAACCTCTCTTGGTTAAGTCTGAATGCCCCTTAATGCATGCCAGAGAGTGCTGTCCACTGCTTGGATGGCTGTCCGAAACCCCATCCACCTCCCCCCCCACTCCACCTGACTGGTGGCAGCTTTGCCCATTGGACTGCATGCTGTGCTCTCAGCTCAGGCATTCTCCTAACCTGCATTGTAAAGCTGCACTGTTAGCTTGAACCATGGGGAGACTGGTCCAAACCAGGATGATGACATTGCAATGTGAGCGCCTCCATTGTTCCATGGCCAGTTTTAGCAAGGCGATTGTACAATGTGCCCAATCATCCAACTGTTCTGCAGTCCACTAAAACATTCAGCAGTTTGCAGTCTGCGCCTGAGGGGTGAAAATCTCTGAAGCACTTGGTGGCACTTTCATGTCTCTGCTTTGCTTGAGCGGGCAGATAAGCTAGAGGTCCGACTCCACACGTCAATGTGGCTGCATCTGAACTGTCTCAGCTGCAGAGGAGTGGTCACTTTATACAAGGTTTCCTTAATGCGTGGCCGCTTCCCTCACCCCCACTCTACATGTGCTTGTGCACTACCTTCAACTGCAGGAACTGCAGGGCAGATCTTCCCCCGCCCCCCCACCCTGAAGTCACACAGGTGACCTAGGCAAGCGCTGTGCAATGTTACTGTGCACTTACCTCCGAGTTCCCCTCAGAGTGCAGCCCACCAACTGCACGCCTTATATATGCTGTTGTGAAACACGTTGGCGTGATTGGGCAGGCAATTCAGTGGCAGGGGGGGGATGATTCCGGTGGGCTGGCCTGATAATAATATAGATATATTACAATGAGGTTCCCAATGGCGGCAAACGCATTCCGCCACTGGCAGGCGGAGTGGACGATTGCAAACTGGTTTCACGACGTCGTGAAGCTGATTTTCGGCTTTCACGCCATATTGTCCGCTCACGCCACCGAACATGCCCAATGCCAGTGGGCATGGAAAATTCCACCCATTGTATCAATGATGAGACAACTTTTATGTGCAGGTGTTTTTATTTCGAACTGGTGTGACATTCTATTGAGACAATCGAATGCAATAAAATGTTTGGTTTTGCCTTTGAAAGCAATCTACAAAAATGACTGGGGTGGAGGGATCAGTGTTGGAGGCATCAATGAATGCGACTCAGGAAGTTGTGTTCTAAGGTCATGAATTTCTGTTCTGCCAATGAGCATTAGGGGAATTGGTGATACTTTAGGGCAGAACCAAAGATGTTAGGATTTCTATCACAGTACCGGTGACGTTATGGAGCTGAGGCGGGTGTACCGAGTTAATTCCCAAACACGGCTTACAAACAAGGTTCTGGCCTTCAGGGAATTAAATAGGCTGAAGGTGCAAAAGCACTCAGACTCTGGCCCCCCCCCAAAAAAGTGATCAGTCAGTCACGTGTAAACCCCTTAGTGACAAGGTCAATCCCAGACAACTGATGGCATATGAGTCGACATGATGCAATGTAGCCAACACTGGCTGGGCAGGTTCTGGGTGACATCACAAGACTTTCAACTGCTAAAATCTCACCATTGGTCACCCGAGACGCGCATCGTCACCGCGCTTGGCTTTTCTTACTCAATTGGATGATTCTTGCACCGTCTCTAATATTTTAATAACTAATAAAAGAAATTTTTTAAAGAAAACGCTAAAAAATACAAACAGAATTTAAGAAAGGTTCCTTTCTCCTAGGTTGCTCACAGCAGTGCCTGCAGGGTTAAAACTTGATTCCTCAAGACTCCAGGGCAATCTGAAAGGATTGCCCACCCTCACAATGATATGATCCGTTGCTAGTTGCTGAGGCTGGAGTCTGATCAGTCAGCGGTTGAGGTGATTCGAACAGCTGCACCTCAATGCTGGGGGAAGGCACTTGTAAGCCTTACTACATGGAGCAGCCTACAATGGAGAGGATGAGCAGTGCAAACTGGTAGTGAATTGGATTTGGCCAGATCTGTGATCTCTGATGGCTTGCAAGATCAGCTGTAGTTGGATCTGGTACAGATAAAGAAACCTCAAGGATCCAATTATTCTGGGAACCAATAGAAGATCAGTCACTAAATTGTCTTGCATATGATTGTACACAAGCTTTTGGGACATTTTTCACTTCTTAAGAGTTTAAATGTGCTTCATGAGGGAAACAAATTTAATTCCTATCACTTTTTCACCTATGTGAGAAATAGCAAATGGCAATTGTGTAATGATCTGTTGTTTCTGTTTCAGTCTAAAGGATAATTGCATTCCACCAGAAGATGCCTGTTATCTTGTGAAAGACAAACGCATTATCATCTAGACCACTGATGGAGCAGTTACTGTACGCAGTGTTAAGGAATACCTTGGCTCACTTGATAACATTCTCACCTTTAAATCAGAAAGTCATTGGTTCAAGCCTATCTTGATTCAAGCCCATCTCCAGAGACCTGAGCATATAATCTAGTCTGACATTCCCAGTGCAGTAGTGAAGGGGTGTATCATTGACAAAGTTGCTGCCTTTGGATAGGGTGTTAAATCAAGGCCAGGCCTTACCTCTCGGGCATTATTTTGAAGAGTGGGGAGCTCTCACCAATATTTAATCAACATCACTAAAATAGACAATATGCTAAATTATTTAATTGCTGTTTGTGGGACCTTACTGTGTGTAAATTGGCTGCTGCGTTTCCTACATTACAACAGTGACCAAGCTTCAGAAGTACTTAAATGGCTTTAAAGCACTTTGGGATGTCCTGAGATCATGAAAGCACTGTATTAATGCAGGTGTTCCTTCTTCAAACATTCCCTGAAGTAAATTATTTTCTGGCCTTATTTGGAGACTAGGATCTGCTTTAGATCTGTTTGTAATTAGCCATAGTCCACCTGCATTAAATCAAGGCTGGTCTAATCTATACTGTATACTCTGCTTTGCTTTGGTCAGTCTCTATGACTAAGCAGTCATGCGCATTTGCACATCACCAGAAGGCCATCTCACAACAGTTTGACCTTACTGCAGTTTGAATCCAGTCTGCCACATAGCCGTAATTTTAAAAAAAACAAGCAATCCCCTCAGAGTTTTGAAAGGACTCTTTAGAACATAGCTAGGAATTGGGGGCCCACATCTTCCCTTTTCTAACATTAAATATTAGCCAACCAGGACAGCAGCACAAGCTGAGCATCCGACCACTCGTACACAGGGTTTCTCTGCAGCTCACCTTATTGCAACCTGGAAGGATTGGCAATGAAATTCCAATCAGTCATTTCTCCTTTTGCTTTACAGAGTCTGAGACTGGTAGCTGTGGTATAACTGCAGTAACTACAGCTGCCTCCCAGCTCTACAGAAAATACTCCCAGTCAACACAGCGAGCTGCAAGGTGATTGTGAACTTAATCAACTACGATTCCAGACCATGACATTAAATGTAGAAAAACATCACTTAATACCTTTAAATTTGAAGCTTCCATCTGGTGCAGAAGCTGGAGGTCTCTAAAGAGTCACAAAAAATTCATAAATTCAACCCTTGGGCCTGTCCACCATTCAGGCAGAACATGGCTGATCTGCACCTCAGGTCCATTTTCCCCACATTTGCTCCATAACCCTTGATACCCTTTGTAAGAAAATCAATACATATTTACGTTGCTTTAAAACAGCAAAAGGACAGAGCAGCTAATATAAGTAGAATGGGTTTAAACTGTATGCTTACAAATCTGATCTCTTGATTGCAATGACACTGGGAATATTGGAGAAACATAAAACTTTTTACAACTAAACACAATATTGACCAGGTTCACCCCCCACATCTACTATGGATGTCTGTCCAGAAATTGGTTTTGTTACCTTGTCAGAATACACTTGATAAATGAAAGCTTGATATTAAATCAGCTCCTTCATGCTGAAGGAGAGGGACAGTTATTGTTACACTTGGTAAAAGACCACACAGAAAAGATCACACAGCTCACCTTGGGTGATTGACCATCATAACAAGAGCTCGACTCCAGGATAGCTGGAGATGTTTTGAACACTTGCCTACTTGACACGACGTGAAGACAAGTGAAAGTGTCAATAAATCATGGGAGAAGCCTACTGTCAACAGGCCATATTCCCCAGGGGTGTGGTTGAAAGTTAAGGACTTCTAAAGCTCAACAGAAATTAAGAATTGGGGAGAAACACATCTCCACCACGATTAATCCAACCTTACCTTTTGCCTCCTGGTGGAACTCCCTCAGTTGGAATTTTCAGAACTGCCCTCGATCTCCTCAGCTTTATAGTTCAGGCTTGCAGGTTGCCTGCGGAGGAGATGACCTGGCTACAAAAGGAGCCATGGGCGGAATCTTATGGCCCCCCTGTGGCGGGGCCGGGGTCAGAAAATGAGACAAACCGTTCAAAAGTCTATTGGCTTCGGCAGGACCGTAAAATTCCGCTGGTGGGAGGGGCCGTAAAATTCCGCCCCATCTAACACTATAATAGTATCCATCAAAATACTCGGAATCTTCCCAGTAAGCCTGCACCAACCATGAGTAGGTAAGAATTTTTGTTATGTGGTTAATCTAAGACATATAATTGATTTCCAAAAGGTCATGCATTTTAGGAATTTAGAAGGTGTTTTTATTGTTGTTTAAACAATTCTAAATCATGGTTAAAACAAAGATGATCTTTAATTCTAATGTCATTTTTGAGATTATAATAAATGATTGTTTTCTTCATAGAGCCAAGGTTTATGCCTGAAATTTCTTTAAGAAAATGAACCTGTTAAGTGAACTATAAAATTAAGCTTTGTGGAGATCAAAGCCATTACCCCAAATGAAAATACAAAATCACTTTGCACCTTTTTGCTCCTACAAGCTTAAGAGTCAAAAACACAAAACAAAGTTAAACTCGGCAAAACTGGACACAAATGCCTATTTAAAAAACTGATACAATGGCTCACTCAGTCAGGAGCTTTAGCTAGCTTCAAGGAGAGGTACCATAAGTAGTCACTCACTAATCCCAGGGAGTTCTTACACAGGAATTTCTAGATATAGGACTGCTTTATACATTGGCTTAAGATTAATGTTTTGGAACAATACATGTAGTCAGTTATCAGGTATGTTACTGTCTCCAGCTTTCACAAATCTGTTATTGAAAAGGATTCAGGATAATCTCAGTACCCTTACCCAATGAAACTAATGGAATCAGGCCATTATTTCTCAATTAATAGATGAGTGCAATAAGACTTACAATAACAGACAATAAGAGATGAATGTCTACATCAAACCAATGTATTCTTTTATCTCACAATTTAGCTGTGTTGGTTTTTGGCATAGCCATCAGCAAGAAAGAATTAACAAGCACAAGGCATTTGACCTTTGTTTACTCAGGTGGTGGGGCGAGGGGGAGGAAATATTATTTTTCATTGTGTTACCTTGGTAATTACTTTCAAAGGATTACTGGTGAGAACTTCTGTGGATTGTTATGAAACTTTCTCTTGGCCTGATTGCAAGGATAGCCTGTACTTGGGTCTATGTAAACATCACGAATGCATGTTGTTTGTTGGATCAAAGCAAGTTAGGAACAATCACCCAAGACCAATCTGGGAGTTGGACATGGAAGTCCTGCGATGCTGAGTCTGTTGGTTGGGAACTAACAAAGGAGGCTGCCATTCAGTCCATCATGCATGCCAAAACTCTTTGAAAGAACCATCCACTCCATCCAACTCCTTTGCCCTTTCCCTATAACCCGGCAAATTTTACCTTTTCAATTATATTACTCTCATCTTTGAATCAAAGGGTTGTGAATGCAAGTCCCACTCCAAAAACTTAAGCACAAAATCCAGGCTAACATTGCAGTGCAGTACTGAGTGAATGCTGCAATGTCAGAAGTGCTGTCTTTTGGATGAGACATGAAAACTGAGGTCAGGACTGCTCATTCCGTTGGATGTAAAATGTGTCAATGTGCTATTTTGAAGAGAAGGGGAGTTTCCCCCAGTGTTCCAGTTAGCACTTATCCCTCAACCAATATCTTTAAACAAAAAATGGCTCCTTCATTAGCTTTCTGCAGCTTGTGAAACCTTGTTGTGCCTGAATTGGCTGCCATGTTTCCCTGCATAAGAACAGTGGCTGTGCTTCAAAAGTGCATCATTAGCTATAAAATGCTTTAGGATGTCCTGAGGTTATGAGAAATGCAATATAAAAACAAATTCTTTCTTTATGTATCCAATTCGAAAAGAAAACCTACACTTAGAACCAAAGTGCGTTTTGCTGACCAGTTAGCTTTTGGTTTTGAGCATAGTTATTTTCTATAAACATAGTCATGGTCAAAAACCACAACAAACTTCACCCAATTCCTGTATCAGCATCTCATCTTCAACTTTGTATTTTCCACTTTCTCAAAGGAGGCACAGAATAATCAGGTTTTTTTTTCAATATAGTCAATTTATTGATTTTCTTCTGTTGATTTGTTTGTGATAATATATCTTCTTCCTCCCAGAGGTGGAGACATGGTCACCCCTAAAGAAGGAGCAAAGTTTACAAGGTTTCTTGCAACTTTATCAGCTGCTAGCAATTATTATTCAGTTCAAATTTTTTTTAGAAACTGTATGGCCTTTGTGCTGCCCAGAAGATAAGGAAAGGTGCTGCTATACATGCAAGTCCACCTTTTTCCTTTTTGGCTTAAATGGATGGAGAACATCTTCCTACTTTTGGCACTCATGGTTAGCATCGAGCATTTCCATGTCAAGAAGTAGATTCTCCAATATTGTGCCTGAACTCCAGCCACGGAAGAGTGTTCCCTTGCTATACTAATGTGATGTTAGCATTTCCTATAGGATCCATTTCTGAGCAAGAGTGCTGGAATGCGGTCAATATTACATTGCAAACCCATGCTCAATAGGAGCCAAGTCGAGACTCGCCCAAGCTGATTGTTCTATGTGACAGATCCATAATGCCAGCAGAAAGAGAAGATTTAATTTTGTCATTCTAGGCTGAATCAGAAGCCTGGTCCCAAAGGATGAATGTGAACCCCCCCCACCCCCCGACATCACTCAGTCCTTGCAAGCTCACTTATTAAACATGTCCAGATCTTCAGAGAAACACAGGCTTGCTCGCTTGGTTGCTCTAAATCACAGCATGATCATGGTCCATCATGATAACTCTTCCTCTGTATAAGTGTGTGCAAAGTACTGATAAAGCACAGGTCCAAAATTCAGCTCAAACCATCCTGGTTGAATCCCACTTTTCCATGTGTCATCTGAAATCTAGACCGGACCACCATCGCTCGCTGCTACCTGCATTGAAGTTGGTGGGATTTGTATATTGGGCAGAAAGTTCCAGTTATATCCTAGGGTTTCAACAACCCTATCCCAGTATTTTTAAGATCAAACACTGAACCATTCACGCGTCTCTCACAAATGGCTACAGCTGCACAGTTACAGTGCAAAAAGAAATATATAGAAAACAATTAATAACATGAACAAATTAATCAGTGTGTGCTTTCAAATCGAAAAAGGTAGAAAGGCACAAACTAATTACCATACAATTAAACATTGGCTGTACGCATAAAGAAAAACCTTTTTACCCTGCGTGTGTCCTTCATATATATATTATATATATATATATATATTTTATATTTATATATATATATATATAATATATATATATATTTGGCACACTATGTCCAAATGGCAATAGAGCCAATCCGCGGGGATTTCAAAACAAAACCCAGAAGGAGATGAGGGATGTGGCGTCACTGAATCTGTAGCCATCATTTGTAAAGAACAGAAGATAAGTTTTCCTATTCAACAGTCTAAGGAAGCAGCAATGATCATCGTACTCTTAAAGTATCTCCTCGCCATTTGGGAATTCAGTCACGGCCCTTGTTTATTTGAACAAGTTGTTCCATTTACAGAAGTGACAGGAAAACCTGATGAAGGAACAAAATATAAAATTAATTAAACACACTTTACAGGGTTCTGACATTTATTGTAGAAAATTCAAATGCATTTCTTCACCATTTACATCTGAAACATTAGGCAGAATGTGCAGAAAAATCAAAGGCCATTATGTACCCTATTTATGGATGCCCTGATCACCTGGCTTGAAATTAGACAAGTCGGGTGACACTAAAGGACACCTACACTTTATCTCATTGTCTTAGGCACATCAGGTGAAATTACGCAGCCCAGCAGATTACATAGCCAGTGTTGGCCTGTTAGGGTGAATGGCAACATTGGGCCACAGCATCGCTATAACAAAGAAGGAGCCCGTTCAGCCCATCATGTCTGTGGTGGCTCTCCAAATGAGCAATTCACCTAACCCTACTCTCCCACCTTCTCCCGTATCCCTACACTTTCTTCCTTTTCAGATAATAATCCAATTCCCTCTTAAATTTGCACCTACCACCCTCTCAGGCAGTGCATTCCAGATCTCAACCATTCACTGTGAAAAAGTTTCTCATGTCTCCATTGTTTCTTTTGTCCTTAAATCTTTTTACCTTAAATCTCTTAAAAATCTTTCACATTTTAGTATCTAATTTCAACATTTGATACCATGAGGTCAAGTTAACTAACCTTTGGATACAAACTAAAGCTTTCTGCCCCAATGAAACACTCCTGCATTAAGTACAGCACAGTTGAGATTCAGAGGAAAGCTCCCTCTACATTACTCCATTATCCCATCAAACACTCCCGGATCAGGGAGAGCAAAAATTGCCAAAGTGCTAGAGGACGGAAAATTTTACACATGGTTCAAATCGGGCGGAAATAGAGGTGGGAAAGGAAATTAGAGGCCAGTTAGGGATGGGACAGGAATGGTAGAAGGAATTTATTTTAAAATGGCTCAACAAATTTGGACTTATTCACCTGCATGAGAAAAATCTATTGGGCACCTAATAGAGATTTTTAGGATTAAGTAAGGATGTGAGTGGGTAAAGAGTGAAAGATTGTTTTCATTGTGGGATCGGTAAGAAGGGGACAGTGATTCAGGATAACCACTAGAAGATTGAAGGGGAAGACAGAAGGTTTTTTTTTGACATAATTAGAACATGGATGCTTTACCTCATGTGGGCACTGAAGCAAAGACACTGACACGCGTAAGGAATTTCGATAATTATATGTAAAGGATAGAATATAAAAGCATATAGGACAAGGAGTGAGCAGCTCCATTTAAAGAGCTAGCACCAACTCAGGCATGATGGACCAAATGATCTCCTTTACAGCTTTAATTCTTATGAATCCTTCAGTTCACACACTAAAGCCTTTACAACAAAAACAAAAATTGCTGGAAAAACTCAGCAGGTCTGACAGCATCTGTGGAGAGAAAGACAGAGTTAACGTTTCGAGTCCGTACGACTCTTTACAAAGCCTTTACAAACCCTTCACATAGGCTCCAATCCCTTCGCCATCCTAAAGTGCTCATATTACCCCATCTAAAAGGGTCTTCAGGGGCCTTTTACATTACAACAGTGACAATATTTCAAAAGTACTTCAGTGCCTGTAAAATGTTTGGATTCTGAAGTTGTGAAAGGCAAATTCTTTCTTTCAGCTCTAAGTACATTTTCTTTTAAGTTGTTACAAAACTAACAAGCTTAATGAGTTTCTTTCAGTTCAGAGTCAAATTTATTCTCAACATAAAAGCAAAAAGATCTTGGCCCACTCTGCAATAGCTGAAGTGGTTCACTCAGTGGTTCAGTCGAAAAGCAAGGCTAAGGGGCTTGTACACGCATGAAGTTGTGAAGTTAAAAATGGAGTGCAGTTCCAGCACTGTCCAGTGAACCAGGTTGCTGCTGGAGGTGAGATGCCACTGTGCAACTAATACATTCTTTCTGGCATCCAATCACCTTTGGAGAGGGATAAGCAGCAGTCAACTCATTTGAATGTCCATTATTGCTTGATAAAGTACCATTCTTATTCAGGAGTTTCCAGTGATCAAAAATAAATGGTCCATTAGTTTCTAAAACACTTTAAAAGCATGTAATTGGCAATTCAATGAGGGATTGACTGCTGCAAGAGATTTTTCCTTTTAGATAAATCAAGCCTAGCTGCAGCAACAAAACTTGCCCAGAACCATTAGAGGATTGATAAGACTTCAATTCAAAGGTTTTTATGGCCTGGATATAAACAGGAGCTGCTTACGTAGGCAGTGGGGGTTGGAGCTTCAGACCATGCTGTGGAGTTTTAACCCATAATGTGCATCTTTTGGCCTCAACAGGTCTTGGGCCTCCAGTCAGGTGGGCAGGACTCCAGAGCAGGATGTAGAATGAGGCAAGTTTAATCCAGGACCCCAGGGGTCTTCGTACTAAAGAAGCTGAGGGGGATCAAGGGGAGTACCAGGAGGAGCACTATAAAGGTACTTAGCTTCCTCCTGAAGCTGTCCTTGCCCAAAAGCCGGGGAAGCCTAACAGACCACAGTCAAACATCTAAAACAGGTTAACAGAGACTGCCAGCCTAATTATAATATTTAAATTGCCAACCTGCCATCGGATCTTGTGTTGGCTGGTCATCTGTTTAACCCAAAGTGGACAGGCTGGAGGCAGGTTTGAAATTTAAACCTCTGAAGTAATCTCAACCCACACATTCTTGGGTGTAAAAATACAGTCCTTTATTATTGATGTTAGTTTAAATTCCTGTTGTGCAGCCGTCAAATCATTAGATTTACCATCAGCTTGACCTGTTAGAAGGTTATATGATAAATACTTCCTTATAAGACTAGGTTAGAGGTCTTTCTTATTCCACATTCATAGTTGGCAATATATTTATAATCAAAGCAAATTATCTTTTTCAATCTTTGGCATCATAGAACCCCTTCCCCCTACTACTAATTGGACCACTTATCATCCACTTGCTACCCACAACACATACAATTCTCTGGATGCACAGGAATGGACTACCTGCTTCATCATGGTTGGCACATAAGAATGGACTGAAGAACTTTGCTGTCTGAATTCACCCACATCCTCTCACTCAGCGAACCATTGGGTTTCTACTATGTTTTTGCCTCAGCCACTAGTGATCACAGATAGAATACTTGCCCCTTGTGTTCTCTAGCAAAGTCCAATGATATCCCCCAACCCCTGTAAAATCACACAATTCGGTGACAAGTTATTCTCAGTCCAACTGTACCTGTCCGAGGTGGGGTGGTGGGGGAAGAGAGGGGGCAAAATATGCTGAGATTGACCCGAGCCAGATTTTCCACACACTATACATTCTCTTGCCACAAAGCTTGGGTTGAGTTCACCACAGTAATTGACCTTGATATACCGCAGAATTCTAGGGGCCTAGCTCATGATCAGGAGTTCAAGTCCCAAGAATACCAAGTAAAAAAATTGAGAAGTTTGGAGTGAAAAAGGAAGATCAGGTGAAATACTTCTACTTAAAGTTGTAGAATAAATTATCATAGAAAGCAGACAGTAAAGGTGTGCAACTAAATGCAGTCTTGGATTGAGGATTACAGCATGAACATGAGTAGGTCATTCAGCCCATCGCGCCTGCTCCGCCATTCAATACGACTGTGGCTGAGCAGCCACTTCAATGCCTTTTTCCCACACTATCCCCAAATTGCTTTATGTCATTCGTATGTAGAAATCTGTCAATCTCTGCTTTAAACTAACTCAATGGCTGAGCTTCCCTTGCCCTCTGGGATAGAGAATTTCAAAGATTCATAGCCTGCTGAGTAAAAACATTTCTCCTCATCTCAGTCCTAAGGGGGACTTACCCCTTATTTTCAAATTGTGTCCCCTGGTTCGACACTTCCCAACCAGGGGAAACATCTTGCCTGCATCCACCCTGTCTATCCCTTTAAGCATTTTGTAGGTTTCAATTAGGTCACCTCTCATTCTTTGAAACACTAAAGAGTTCAGGCCCAGTTTCCCCAATCTCTCTTCAAAGGACAGATAGATGAGACAAATTAAAATGGATAAACATTTGTATAACTATCCAGCTTGCTAAAAATTGTTATATTCATCAAGATGGTGAAGGGAATGACTAAGAGTTTGTTTTCTTAAATCAGCCACAATTTTCATCTGGTGCTTTGCCTCATCCAGGGGATCACATTGGGTGGGGTGGGAAGTGTATATATTGTGATGCCCAACATGCATGATAGACTGGATGGACTGATATATACAGCACAAGGGTCAAATATTCAATCTGTGAGCCTGGTGGCTGAGGCAAAAAACAAAGTGGAAACCCAGTTTGAGTGAGAAGAGGAGGGAAGATTCAGACATTTCACAAAATTCAGTCTCCATCCTTTCATTTCTTTTCATTGTTCACACATTTATAAGTTTGAGCCCCAGTACCTGCACAAAAGGCCAATTGCCTCAGTTAAATGAGATTCCCTGGGTTACAGATTGGTGACTGGAAAACAGGAGAGTTGAGGAGAGGCAACTGCAGGAAGCCTGAACTCCGGCCAAATGTATCTCCTGCCAACCAATCATGGAAGAGTATCAATATTGTTCATGGAGAAGTGCGCTCCAAGGCCCAGACAAGCCCAACCCATCCTGATGGAAGAAATTGGAGAGATGAGACGTCATGGCTAAATTGGAAAAGCAGATTAATCACTTTTTTTGTCAAAAAAACCCATTCTGTCCAATGACCAAATGTTCCAACTTTTGATTGTAGAGTTTTACCTCAGATCTACTCAGATCTACCAGACAACAAAACAGTTTGCTGCTTAAACCTTGCAGGGAGGGATTATTCAAAATCAGAGTATGGTTGCCCAGCTTTTACCTTTGTTGAAATAAAACTAGTCATTGTTATGATCTGGAATGCACGAGCTGATAGGGTGTTGAAAATAGATTCAAAAGTAACTTCCAAAAGGAAATTGGATACACAGAAATACATAAAATGTAAATATAGATATAGACCATTTGGCCCAACTGGTCCATGCTGTTGTTTATGCTCCACATGAGCCTCCTCCAACCCTCTCCATCTCACCCTTTCTGCATAACCTCCTATCCTCAGGTAGTTATCTAGCTTTCCCTCATATCTGAAAAAGAAAATATACCTGAATGAGGGTGTATACTTAGAAAGGTAAAAATGTGCAGGGCTCTGGGAAAAGAGCTCTGGAGTGGAACTAATTGAATAGTTCTTTCAAAGAGTTGGCACAAGTGTGTTAGGATGAATGGCCTCCTTTGGTGCTCTAAGATTCTATATAGCTAATCATGCCATATGTCATATCACACTGACAATCTTATAGTGGCTGTTAAATTTCCATAGCCGGTTCCATAGCCTGCAGCCGTATACTGCATTTAGGGGAACACTTCATTATGTCTGAAAAAATGCACAGGGTAGACCTGTGAATGGGTGCGGCATCCTTCACAGTCACAACTTAAACACAAGCAGGTTTTACAGCAACATGAAACATTTCATATTTTAGGATATTTACAATTACATTGGAAAACATTCATGAGATGGAATGGAAAGTGAATCATTTCAATGAGCATCCCTACTTAAGTGAACAAAGTGTAGAAAATAGATTATTTGTCCACCAACTGTGTGCACAAATAAGCAAGATCCCTTGGTTGAAATAAAATCAAATGTTTTCAGAAAATGGTAATGGATAAGCAGGAATAGAACTTTAAACAGGAGCAAATTACTCTGCAGGCAAATCATCTCTCCCCTGATAATTGGTAACAGTTAAAATAATTAGACTCAGAAAATCATTTTATAATCCAAATAGTCCTTGTTTGCGTACACTCTCTGAATGGAGTTATATGACTCATCTGCCAGTTTCAATATATGTAAGCTCATTCCAGTCTGAAGCAGTTCGATATATAGGGTCAATTCACTGAGTGCACTGAATGCGAATGAGAACTGAATGTTGAAAACATCATAAGCATCCTATTAGCATGTTGGAGAGAGCGGGTATGTGATCCTGTACATGCTGCAGATCAAAAAACATTCTGTGAATGCCATTAAAAAGCCTTCCAGAGCCTTCAGTAAGTGGAAGTGACTTGTGTCTCAGTGCAGTGTCAGTCAAGCAGACAAAAGCCAATCTTGATAACAATCCAACACTGAGGAGCTGGAGGCTTCTGTGGAGACTAGGCTTACAAAGGAATTACCTTATAGCAACAGCAAACAGTCGGTTCCGTTCATCTGTTAATCTGATGGGTGCTCAGGACATGACCTATTGACTTCAAACCAAGAGTCTATACATCTGGACAGAAAAGCAGACACAACATTACTGTTACATCAAGTCTATTTACACAAGGTTGTATACTTGAAAGAAGGCATCTTCTTAAAGGCCAATAAGGCCAATTACATGAAATGGAGCCATGCAGAATCTATATACAGTTGGAGGATTGCAGGTAACACAATGGAATCATCATGCAGCCATATTTGTGAGGCAGGCACCACTTCAAAGGAGTGTGGTGCTTTGCAAATTTCCAACAGCCAGTCATTTTCTTGTCTCTTTCTGTATTTGTGCTTTTCCTCCTAACATGCCCCCATCTCCCTTTATTTTCCACGTTCTCCGTTGTCATAGAGTCATAGAAGTCTACAGCACAGAAAAAGGCCCTTTGGCCCATCAAGTCTGCACTGGTCAAATAAGTACCTAACTATTCTAATCCCATTTTCCAGCACTAGGCCCATAGCCTTGTGTGCCATGGCATCACAAGTGCGCATCCAAATACTTCTTAAATGTTATGAGGGTTTCTACCTCTACCACCCTTTCAGGCAGTGAGTTCCAGATTCCCACTTCCCTCTGGGTGAAAAAAATTCTTCCTCACATCCCCTCAAAACCTCCTGCCCCTTACCTTAAATCTATGCCCCCTGGTTATTGATCCCTCCACCAAGGGGAAAAAAGTTCCATCCTGTCTACTCCATCTATGCCCCTCATAATTTTATACACCTCAATCATGTCCCCCCTCAACCTCCTCTGCTCCAGGGAAAATAACCCCAGTCTATCCAATCTCTCCTAATAACTAAAACTCTCCAGCCCAGGCAACATCCTGGTAAATCTCCTCTGCACTCTCTCTAGTACAATCACATTCTTCATATAATGCAGATTCCAGAACTGCACGCAATACTCTAGCTGTGGCCTAACCAGCGTTTTATACAGTTCCAGCATAACCTCCCTGCTCTTATATTCTATGCCTCGGCTAATAAAGGCAAGTATCCCATATGCCTTTTTAACCTTATCTACCTTAAGGGAAATACACACCAAGGTCCCTCTGATCCACGGTACTTCCCAGGGTCCTACCATTCAGCGTGTATTCCCGTGCCTTGTTTGTCCTGTCCAAGTGCATCACCTCACACTTATCCAGATTAAATTCCATTTGCCACTGATCAACCCATCTGACCAGCCTGTCTATATCCTCTTGTAATCTAAGGCTATCCTCCTCACTATTTACCACCCCACCAATTTTCATATCATCCGCGAACTTACTGATCAAGCCTCCCACATTCAAGTCTAAATCGTTTATATATACCACAAACAGCAAGGGACCCAACAACGCTCCCTGTGGAACCCCACTGGACACAGGCAACCAATCACAAAAACACCCCTCGACCATCACCCTCTGCTTCCTGCCACTCAGCCACTTCTGGATCCAATTTGCCAAATTGCCTTGGATCCCATGAGCTCTTACCTTCGTTAACAATCTCCCATGCGGGATCTTATCAAAAGCCTTGCTGAAGTCCAAGTAGACTACATCAAATGCATTGCCCTCATCTACACACCTGGTCACCTCTTTGAAACATTCAATCCAATTGGTCAAACATGACCTCCCCTTAACAAAACCATGCTGACAGTCCTTGATTAATCTCTGCCTCTCTAAGTGTAGATAAATTCTGTCCCTCAGGATTGCTTCCAATAGTTTCCCCACCACTGAGACTGACTGGCCCGCAGTTCCCTCGTTTCTCTCTTCCTCCCTTCTTGAATAACGGTACCACATTGGCTGTCCTCCAGTCCACTGGCACCTCTCCTGTGGTCAGAGAGGTTTTGAAAATTATTGCCAGTGCCCCTGCTATCTCCTCCCTTGCCTCACTCAACAGCCTGGGATACATTTCATCCAGGCCTGGATATTTATCTACTTTTAAGCCTGCCAGACCACTTAGAACTTCCTCCCTTTCTATGCCAATTTTTAAAATGATATCACAGTCCTTCTGCCTGATTTCCATGCCCATGTCGTCCCTCTCACTTGTGAACACCGACACAAAGTATTCATTTAGAACCCTACCTACGTCTTCCGGCTCCACACACAAATTACCACTATGGTCCTTGAGGGGCCCTACACTTTCCATAGTTATCCTCTTACTCTTAATGTACTTGTAAAATAATTTTGGATTTTCCTTCATTTTACCTGCCAATGTTTTTTCATGCCCCCTTTTTTGCTCTCCTAATTTCCTTTTTAAGCTCCCCCTACACATTCTATACTCCTCTAGGGATTCCGCTGTTTTGAGCCCTCGGTATCTGCCATAAGCCTCCCCTTTTCTCTTTATCTAATCCTGCATATCCCTAGACATCCAGGGTTCCCTGGATTTGTTGGTCCCAATAGCTTCCCCTATTGTGTGCAGGCCCAGATTTCCCTTCAAGTCTCCCATGATAACCTGTTATTTCCTGGCAGCAAGGTGAAATAACCAGCTCTTAAGGTTTCTGCCAGTGTTGAAAATATTCTGCAGGACTATCAAAAGGCCAGCTGAGAACATTAACTTACCATGTGAGGTTTCCCAGGTTAAAAGAATACATCTGCATTGAATGGTGGAGAAGGCTCAAAGGTCCGTGCAGTCCATTCCTGCTCTCATTTCTGCTCTATACTAACACATTGTTACACTGTGTTGCACTAACTTATATCATTGCCTTTGATAGAGAGGGGAGTCTCGTTCATTTCGGAAAATATTCCCTAATTTCATAGGTTGTACAATGAATTCTAAAGAAGCAAGGATGTGGACCAAATAGAGAAAGGGTTGCAATTATTGTCCATCTTGTGAAAGGACGCAAGTATCACTAGGAGCACTAAACTCTCCTTAATTGCCACTGTCCAGAAGTCCCTCCCTAAATTCCTCCACCTCCCAAGCCTTCCTTAGTTTGGTGGCCGTAAAGGTGCTATGTAAAAACAAGTTGTTGCTGTTAATTATTCCATCATTCTATTCGCTGTGTTCAAAAACAAAGACAGGGAATCATCCCGATCCCATAGTGATTTTCCCTCTGTAGAATTTTCAGCAGAATTTTACATTTCCGTTGCTTCTGCACCAATGCAAATTATGGGGAACACGAGGCCCTGAGTAAAAAGACCTAAATGACACTCTGGCTAAAACTCGGTGAGTTGTGTGCGGGGGGAGGGCACAAGTTGGAGGGCTTAGACCTCAGGAGGCCAACACTTTTCTTAATGCTTTCATAGAACAACAAACCATACCATTTTTTAAAAACAATTTTCCACGACTTATCTTGAATAAACAGCAACTCCTGGTTCAGATTCTTTCTTTTAGAAATCAATGAATGAATCCAATAGTGAAGAGCCAAATGTAATAAATTCCTGGCCAATATGGACTTATTGTGAAGTCGCTGCTCGTGCCATGGTCCCATGGATTAATCCTGAGACAAAAGTGAGCCAAAGAGATTTACTTCTAAGCCACTGGCAATGTTACTGAGTCAACTGAGTGAAAGTTGGCCCAGGGTAGGGTTTCTAGCCCTCTGAGAATGCCCTGGAGCCTTCAGGATTTGAGTATTAATCTCTTGGACATTGTTGTGAGCATTCCTGGAGAATTTTTTTTAATGCTTTTATAAATTATCATTTCCTTCATTTCTTATTTTTGAAAATATTGGAAATATTGGTAAAAGGACTGTTTGACTGCATGGAGTGCTTAGAGGAGGCCATGTGATGAACACCCAGGAATTTCTCCAACCATTGCTGGCCACCCTAGCCTGGTATGAGATTGCCATCGACCATTCCAACATGGAAGCATGAAGAGAACTGGAAACAACTCTTATAAGAACTGCAAGTCTGAACATTCTTGGACACAGTGCTTTGGGAGCAATTTGTATTTTTGTGAATTTAATCATTTACGCAGTGGTCTCTTGAAATGACTGATTCAAAATGCTCCAAAGTGCACTGGTGATATTCAGAGGTCATCATTACTGCCTGGTGATAGATTGTGGCATTACAGTAGTGAGAGTATTGTCGCGGTTTTTATCAGACGTCTCCTCCTTGGATACAAGAGCTCTTGACTCCCAAAGGCACACCCCGCAGCAATAACCTCAGCTCTTCAGCCTACTTACCCTTTATGGTAGATGCATAGACAAGGCAAGCGTGCAATGGTATCTCCCTGCTGCAGGTCTTCAAGGCATATTGCACATTCTCCAGTATCTTTACTCAGCACATCCTCTGCAGCAAGAAAACATAAATGACATTACGACAAGGAATTGGGCCGTTGGTTGTTAATGTGTTAATATTGTTCCAAGCTTCTACCAGCAGACCATGTGTGTAAGGAGAAGATCCTGTTAATACATAATTGCACATGTAGGACTGACTGCTCCTTAAGTAGCTAAGGAAACTGTTCTGCAGGAACTAATGCCGCCAATCTCATTAGCAAAACCTAATGCTCCTTTGTGTTAAAAGGCTGCATTCAATTAGCTTGTTGAACAACCCCTGGATTCAGGGGTACCATCTTTCTGGCTTAGGTGCACTATCAGAATGTATATATATGTGTATAGGAGTGCTGCAATGTTGGGGATGCCATCTTTTGGGTGACACATTAAAGCGAGGCCCCATCTGCCTGCTCAGGTGGATGTAAAAGACCCAATGGCACTCTTTTGAGGAAAAGCAGGGGAGTTTTCCCTGGTGCCCTGATCAATATGTATTCCTCAACCAACATCATGAAAACAGACCATCTGGTCATTATCATGTTGCTGCTTGTGGGAGTTTGCTGTATGCAAATTGGCTGCTATGTATCCTACATTACAACAGTAAATACATTTTTAAAAAGTAGTACTTATTTGGCTGTAAAGACTTCTGAGAAGCCCATTGTTCATGAAAAATGCTATATAACTGCAAGTCTTTCCTTTTTTTAACTTCTAGATGTATGTTTCTGTGCACATGTGGGAGGAGAAATCGGTTTAGGGGTAATGGTTTACTAAATGTATTTACTGGTATATTTACTGTGATTGAATACACTCCACTTGTCTGGATGAGTGCAGCTCCCACAACATTCAAGAAGCTGGACACCATCCAGGACAAAGCAGCCCGCTTGATTGGCACCCACAAACTTTCACTCCCTCCACCACTGACGCACAGTAGCATCAGTGTGTACCAACTACAAGTTGCACTGCAGAAACTCACCAAGCCTCCTTAAACAGCACCTTCCAAATCCACAACCGCTCTCATCTAGAAGGACAAGGGCAGCAGACACACCACCACCTGGAAGTTCCCCTCCAAACCACTCACCATCCTGACTTGGGAACTATATCGCCGTTCCTTTACTGTCACTGAGTTAAAATCCTGGAACTCCCTCTCTAACAGCTCTGTGGTTGTGCCTACACCACATGGACTGCAGCAGTTCAAGAAGGCAGCTCACCACCACCTTCTCAAGGGCAACTGAGCGTGTGTTAATTATCCAAGGGCGCTTAGGAAGCAGCTACTGCAGCAATGAATAGGCTTTGGAGTGTTTGTTTAAAAAAACTTACTGAACAACTTCATGAAATGGCACCAGTAGAGGGGGCTGCCTATCTCAGTTTCGTGCTGAGGAGCTCAGGTCACATTCAGCAGCTCGTCTTTGAAAGCCACGGGGAAAGCAAACCAAACGAGACCAATGTATTCAGGGGAGTCACTGATACTCAGCACTAAACCTGCCAGGTATCTGCAATAGGACGTGACTAACCAGCCATGATAAAACCAGAATAATGGACTCAGAATCATTTTACATAAGGAGCGTAACGTAAGAAAGGGGAAGGTTTAAAGAAGGATTTTTACTGTTATTTTTCCATTAGGAATTTTTCCATTGCAACAACAACTCATATTTGTATAGTACCTTTTAAAATAGTAGAACGCTGCAAAGACCTGCATAGAAGCATTATCAGTCATCTGACATTCAGCCACCTAAGGAGACATTGGGACCAAAAGCTGGATCAAAGAAGAATGTATTAAAGAGCACCTTAAAGGAAGAGAGAGAGGTAGAGGGGTAGAGGGGCGTGTTAATTACATAATTATATAATGGGGAGGCGGTGGTTCGGTGATAATATCACCAGACTAGTAATCCAGAAGCCCAGGTTAATGCTCTGGGGGACACAAACAGAAAATGCTGCAAAAACTCAGCAGGTCTGACAGCTTCTTTGCTTTAACTTGAGATATTACGTCTTGACCTCGGTTCTCTGTCAAATGGCCCGGTTTAGAACGGAGTGGCCGGTTTTCACCAAAAGGAGTGGGAGTAGGATTTGGTTGGGTTTGACCTGTTTCACCAGCTGAGCTGCTGGATTTGGTCAGCAGAGGTTTAGTGACGTGGCGCAATCGTACCAATCTCTGGCAGGGGAGGTTAAAAAATGAAACAATCGATGCACTGTTCACTGATGTCATGTACCTCACAAGCAGATGTTCAGGATATAGCAATTGCTCAACTCCTTACTGTACATCTCTCTGCACACAAATCAGCCTAACTCAGTTATAGATTAAAATGAAGATGAATCAGGAGGTCCAGTTGTAAATTCTGCTGCTGAGGATTTTAATATGAGCAGCGACCACTAAGTGGTCACACATATTTCTTCCCATTACATCGACACTTCAAACCACCTCCACCTTGGTGACCAAAAGTCTCGTGGTTTTTGCTTGCCCTTCTAGGTCTTTTATTTTTAAAGGCTCTCATTTTAATCTAAGTGACTTTGAAAAGCCTTTTAAATTAATGCAGAGGTTCATGGACCTGTCTGTATAACAGTCACATATCCCTCGTACATCACCATCACTGGAACCTACAATGCAGACGAGGCCCCTCGATTACAGTGTGTCTTTACAACATGTTGTGGCATATACCAGCAACAAGAGGCGGCCATTCAACTCCTCATTTCTATTCACCACAATTCAGTTAGACCATGGCTGATCTGAGAGTCATTTACCAACGTCTGATTTAACTCTTGATAATTTTAACTACAAAAATCCATCAATTTCAGTCTGCAAGTACTGGATTGTGTCTGTATGTACATATGTATATAAATATATGAGTGTAAGTATATATAATATATATTTTTTTTATATATATATATATATATATGAGTCCATGGGTGGAATCGTCCCAGATTTGCACTAAGTGCGGTAGCAGGCGGGGAAAACGACATTTTACCCACTGGCCACTATGGCGTCTTCTCATGTTGTCCCAAACCCGCTACATTAGTTATGCATTCCCAGGAAACGTGTTGTTTCCAAGGTGGGCAAGCTTTCATTCACCTGCCACGCCATCACCTCGCTGCTTCATCATGCTGGGCACACACCTCTCAGTGCTTCTAGCCCACGACTGCTGCACAGAAGACAGGATGGCCCTGAAAGGCAAAAAGACTGCAGCCGCCCCCCCCCCCGAGTTTAGTGACGCGCTCCTCGAGTGCCTTTTGGACGCCATAGATGCCCGCCTTGATGTCCTCTGCCCCCGCTCTGGCTGCAGGAGGGGCAGCGGCATCACTAATCTGGCTTGGGAGGCAGTGGCAGCGGTGGTCAGTGCCAATGCCCTGCAAAAGAGGGTAGCCAACCAGTGGAAAAAGAGGATGAATGATCTCCTCCGTTCCACCAGGGTAAGTCACTCTTCTCATTACTCTCAACTCACATACTCACAAACCCATCACACATCCACAGGGACCTTACTCACTGCCTGTTAAAGGGGCATCACCATTCACTTTCACACACACCTTCATTGTCCTCATCCCGTTCATGGGACCACTCACCACCCACAAATGCCAGGCATTATAATCATCTGGCCTGGCAGGCGTCCTGCTTACACTCTCTCTACCTCTATTCATGCAGGACAAGCTGGCAAACAACAAGAAGGAGAGGTCACAGACCGGTGGAGGAATGCCTGAAATCAAGGTCCTCATGGATTTTGAAAACAGAGCCACTCAGCTGGCCGGCGAGGATCTGTACCGTTCCTGTGCTGACCGTGAGGTCGGCAGTGCTCTACCAAGTGAAGATCCAGCAGTGAAACATCCATTAGACAACCATACTGTGAGTGATGTGAGGGTGCCACTGCCACACAGCAGGACCCTGAAAGCAGGCCGGGGCCCTCCAGGTCTCGGCCCTCCAGAGGACGCCCACCAAGGCCATCACAGACAGGGTGTAGCAGTCAGCAGTCCACTGTGGATATCCGGGGAGCACCAAGACGTAGGGCAGGGTTAAGAAAGTTAAGATGCAGTTGCACAGCCTGGGCATGGATATTAGTCACTTGTATGTAATGTTCACTATTGTAAGTAAACTCCCAAGTATGTTCCCAGCTGCTGGCTCCTTGTTCTGTTCTGCAGTGTTCGTGTCACTCAGATGTGAAACCTTTCTGCACAAGATAAAGGCAGGTGTCTCAGTCCAGGGCCTCTTCCCTGTGCTTTGTGCAGCTTTCAGACCACAGTGATGGTCCAGCCTCACACTCCCTGGACATATTAGTGATGCCTGCACCTCAACAGATGGTGCTTATCATTGCTGCCAGAATGTCGTAGGCAGGCATCACAGAGTTCCATCATTCTCTCTGTGTGCTCTCAACAACTTTAAGGTGGGTCTGGCCCCATCCCTTCAGCATCTGTGACGCTGTGCTCCTGAAGGGGTCAGGTGCTGAAGGTGGACAAAGGATCAGGTGCTTTTACAGTTTCATGGCTGCATCTCTAGGATATAACCCTGATCACAGAGCGTAAGTGAGCTGCCCTCAGCCAGACAGTAGTCAGACATTCTCAGAGGCTATGTGAAGATCGATGGAGAGTCCTCACTGCATGTCGTCATCATCCTCCTGCAATCGAGCGACTATTAGGGTCTCCACTGCGTCTCCATGACAGGAGCATTATCACAGGGGTTATGCGCGCTGCCATAAGCCAGACTGGAGTCAAACATTCACAGATGCAATGTGAGGATCTATGGTGTCTCCTCACTGCATGTTGTCATCATCCTCCACAAATCTAGCAGCTATGAGGGCCTCCCGAGCACATCTGCCTCATTTGGCCAGCACGAGGGTCTTATTGCCATCATCATCGCCTTCGAGGACCTCATCACCCTCATCACCATTGACGTCCTCCTCACCGGAGGAGACCTCCAGCCCCTCCATCTCCTCCTCAGCCAGCTCATTTCCCCATTGCGGCACCAAGTTGTAAAGGTGCAGCAGGCAACGACGATGTGTGACACCTTCTGTGAACTATATTGCAGGGCTCCACCAGACCGGAACAGGCACCAGGACCTAATTTTCAGCATCCCGATGATTTGCTCCACCAAGTTGCAAGTTGTAACATGAGCCTCGTTATACCTTCACTCTGCTGCAGTCTGAGGCCACTGCACTGCCACTTCCTCTGTGGGTAGCCCTTGTCCCCATGAAGCCATCCCTGCAGTTTTTGTGGACCCTGGAAGACATCAGGGATCTGTGACTGATTGAGAATGTAGGAGTCATGGACAGTCCCTGGAAACCAAGTGCAGACCGACAGGATGCGTTTTTGGTGATCACACACCAGCTGCACATTCAGCGAATGGAAGCCCTTGCGGTTGACATAGGTGATCCCTTGTTGTGACGGAGATTTGAACCAGTCACACCCTGCACCTGTGGGAAACCCGAGATCTGGACAAATCCAATTGCTCTTGCATCCTGGCTCTCTTGGTCCCGGGCGAAATGCACAAAGTTGTGTGACCTCACGAAATGGCCTCATGGATGCATTTGTGGGTGGAGACTTGTGAGATCCCAAGAGGTCACCTGTGGAACCCTGAAAGGAGCCACTGGCATAGAAATTGAGCACTGTGGTCACTTTCACGGCAACTGGCAGTGGATGCCCTCCATGTCCCTATAGCGCCAAATCCTGCAGTTGCTGGCAGATGTAATCAACCAGTTCCCTGAACATGCACAGTCTTTGGCAACACAGGTTCTCGGTCATCTGCAGAAATGAAAGGTGGTGTCTACAGACCCTGGGTCTAGCTGGGCACCGGCCAGCGACGGGTCGCTGTCGTTCTTCAGTGGCGTGTGCGGGAACCCCAGCTGCCCCTTCTTCCTGAGGGTGCTGCTCCTCCCTCTGCACAGCCAGGCACCTCTGTCACTCTCTTTTCCGTCATCTTTGCTCTCTGTACGCCATGAGGCATACAGCTAGTTCACCAAGCTCCATGCTCCTGGTGTACACACCCTGTAGGATGAAAGAGAGAGACGTGTGGTTTAGCTTGGCTATACTAAGAACCTCTCTTGGTTAAGTCTGCAGGCCCCTCAATGCTTCCCGACGAGCCACCACTTGGATGGCTAGAGTTTAGTGTGTTGCATGTCTGCCCGAAGCCCCACCCACCTCTGCCCCACTCCACCCGACCGACTGCCCACTGGACTGCATGCTGGGCTTTCAGCTCAGGCGCAGGCATTCTCCTAACCCGTGCTGCAAGGCTGCACTGTTAGCTTGAACCATGGGGGATGCTGGTCCAAACTGGGATGTTGACATTGCAAGGGGCTGTGAGCACCTCCACCAGTGACTGCAGTCCGCCATCGATGCGCTCAGTGGACGATCGCAAAATGGTTTCATGACATCGTGAAACCGATTTCTGGCCTTCTTGCCATATTGTCCGCTCATGTCACCCAGCACACTTGATGCCGGTGGGCACTGAAAATTCTACCGTGTATGTGTGTGTTAAATATATCCAATATATATGTGTATATATTACCCAATCATATAAGCATATATTACTGCACATACTGACTACTGTCTGGGGTATACAAGATTTCTTATCTTCAATCATTGCCCAACTGTTCGACTGAAAGTAATGACCTGGGTCAGACATTAGGAGACACGGTGCCAAGACACTGACTGGGAGAAGTTCCTCTGCATGGCACAATTAAGCATAAGTTGGGTTAGAGGTAGTGCAGAGGGATAAATTGTGAGGACAGGTTATATAAATGTCGCCTGCATTCCCTTGCGTTTGGAAGACTGGCCGGTGATCTCATTGGGTAATCTCAATTCTCAATTGGTGTGGGATGGTGGGGCACCGTGAGAATGGATATGCCAGGTGACCAATGGCAGGCATGTGTCGGTGGCGCAGCGGGTGATCATGTGATGAAACCTCCAGGAATACCTAGATGGGGCTGAAGTATTGTCAAGGCATTGCTCAATTACCTTAAAGCTTTTGGCATCACCATAGTGCGGAGGAGCATCTTACACAAGGTCATCCTATACATTGACACTCTTCAATCTGGTCATTTGCAATGCACACTGCATTGAGCGGAATTGAAAAGGGGAACTCGGTCGGGAACACTCATTTTGAAAATTTCCCATTTCTGCTTTGTGTGAAGTAAAATAGAGCGGGAAAATTAAAAGGAAACAAACATCACACACTCTCTCTTCCCTCTTTCAGCTCACTTCCTGTAAGCTTTGCAAAAAATAGACAAAAGAGGAACCACTCTGATGGTGAAAAAAAGAATTTGGCTTAAAAATAGACAATTGCAGCTTAAAAGGAGAAGTCAAAAGTTGGGTTTATTTTCTCGTTAATAAGATTGCCGTAATGAAGTGGGATTATAAAATAAAAACAATGAGAGAAAAGGCCATTCAGCCCACCAAGCTCATTCCTTCCACAGTCCAGACATGACTCCCCAATCATGGACTCTTTGCTCCCTACCAGCTGGTGTCTGGACTGTTTATACCAGTGCACCTGCCCAACTTAATCTTTAGAATGATCGACCTAAACGGAGTTGGCGTATTTGGTGAGCGCTTTGGTGCCTTTGGAGATGGCGTGTTTGGCCAGTTCCCCTGGCAGCATGAGGCGGACGGCACTCTGGATCTCCCTGGCCGAGATGGTGTGGCGCTTGTTGTAGTGAAAGAGGTGCGAAGCCTCGGAGGCAATGCACTTGAAAATGTCAACAACGAAGGAATTCATAACACTCATGGCCTTGGAGGAGATCCTGGTGGAAGGGTGGACCTGGGTCAGCACCCTGTACACGTAAGTGGAATAGCTCTGCTTGCGAGATTTCCTCCGCTTCTTGGGCGGCTTCTTGGTGACTTTAGTCAGCGACTGCTTCGACGCCTTAGCTGTAGCTCCACCTCAGGCATTCCACTTGACTTGGACCAACTCAAGTAGTGGGAGTATTGTTTAGGACCCAGGCAGCTGAAAACAATACCAAAATGCACCCCTCAAAGCTATAGAGGAGCTGGCTAAGTTGTGGTCACAGTGCATACTGATCTTGGAAACACTTACATTAATAGCTTAGGTCTGTTCTCTGGTTGGTTTTGAACTAACCACTACAACATGTAATTATGGCATCAATAATGTAATATGGTAGCTACACAAGGAACCTCAAATAAAACCAAGATGAGAATAAGTTAATCCTATAATACACTGTATTTAAATTTCAAACTGGGTTATTGGATTAGAAAGCTTATTCTGTTGAATGTAGAAATTTGGGTTTCCCAAAAATGAATATACCTTATTATTTTCAATTTTTTTGAAGCTTTTTCTAAGAAATAGAGCCGTTTTTGCCTTTTCCCGCTTCATGTTCTCCCCCCTCCATCTTATCTCAATCCTCCATAAGATAACAGGCAGATGACCTTTGTTGACCGTTTGCATCAGGCTTGACAGTAGTTCTCTTGCCTCTGAGTCAGAAGGTTGTGCATTCAAATCCCCAATCCAGAGCACATAATTTACACTACAGTGCAGTAAATGAGGGAGTGCTGCACTGTCGAAGATGTTGTCTTTTGGATGAAATGTTAAATTGAGGCCACGTCCGCCATCGCAGGTGGATATAAAAGATCCCATAGTGCTATTTCAAAGAAGAGTAGGGGAGTGCTCCCTGGTGTCCTGATCAATATTTATCCCTCAACTAACATCCCTAAAAAACAGCAGATTGTCTGTGGAACCTGGCACTATGCGAATTAGCTGCATTGTTCTACATTACAAATACATCAATAGCTGTAAAGTGTTTTAGGAGAACCCGAGGTCATGAGAGGGGCTATACAAATGTAAATTTTTTACTGTTGTTCAGTTCTCCCAGTGGATCACCTGGCCCCTTCCCCTTGCGTCCCCCTTAGCCACCTCAGTACTTGACCCACAAAACTGAAGAGCTGTGGAGAGCTGCAGATGCAAACTGCAGCCTTATCACTGAAGGGCACACACATGCTGACACATTGCCACCAAACTGCCTTCCTATCTTTCCTTCCTTTCCAGAAAGCACATTATCACAATGAGATGAACTTAAAAAAAAAAATCCCTTACAAAGTGGCATCGTCAGAAACAATATCAGAAAACACTGCTCTAACTTACAAAGGAGAAAAAGTGCCTGAATAGTGGTCATATTGCACATTGATCTTGGAAACTCTATTACATTAATAGTGCGGGTGTGTTGCCTAGCTGGTTTCAAGCTAAGCACTACCTTATTGATTCTTTTCTGTAAATTCACATGGAAGATGCGCTGTTTGTGAGTAACGTGCAAGAGAAGGCTGAAGACTGAACAACACCTTGGGGCTCTAGTATCTCTTTGATCAAACTGGTTCCACGAACAGAAAAAGCAATAGACTTGATTGTCATCCAAATCCAACGTGACACCATCTTTTTTTATTAAGGAAACCTCTCTCTTTCAAGGGTAACCAAATTAAAAATCAACCAATAAGTAGTAAAATCTTGTTGTAACCCACTGTCTGGCTGTGGTAGTAAAAAGTAAATCGCATTCTGCTCAACTCTAATCTCTCCCGTTGAGATCATGGTCCAACCCGGCTATGAATTTTATTGTACTGCATAATTCCTGCGACACTAAAGTAATCCTTTAGACAAGTCTATCTCTAACCTGTAAAGCATTCAATTCACTCCTATGGTGCTTAATCGCAGTAATATGGGATAAGAGAATTACATGGAATTTACAGCACAAAAACTGGCCATTCGGCCCACCTGCTCTCTACTGGCATTTATGCTCCTCACGAGCCTCCTCCCGTCCGTCCCTCTTCATCTAACACCATCAGCATATCCTTCTATTCCTTTCTCCCTCAAGTGCACTCCTCGTGGCAGCAAGTTCCACGTTGTAAGCATTTTCAGTAAAGATGATTCTCCTGAATTACCTGCTGGATTTATTGGTGATTATCTTATATTTGTGGTCCCTCATTGCAGCCTCCCCCAAAACAGAAACATCCTCTCTAGGCCTAACCTACCAAACCCCTTTGTAATTCCAAAAACCTCCATTAAACTACTCAGTCTTCCCTTTCCAAGGAAGAGCCGTAGCTTGTTCAGCCTTTCCTGGTAAGTGTAACCTCACAGTTCTGATCTCATCCATTCGCTTTTTACATATATCCATCTTTCACTTGCAATATTTAATGACCTCTGCATCAACTACCTCCTGTGACAGTTTATGCTCCATAAAGATATTTCTCCAAATATCTCTATCCTACACTGGATCAAAATACCGAGATATGCTGAGCATCTCGAAGTCAAAAGCAGGGTAATCTCACCAGCATTTACAAATATCTCAGAACAGCCACAGCAGAAACCAATGCAACAGTGCTGCACTGCAATGCGAATGCAAAGCTATGCCACAATAAATAGTAGCACAAACCTCATGGGGTTGTGAATTTATCCACTGCACTTGTGACCTGGGTTTCCTATCCTTCAGTGAAAAGATTTACATCATCACAGGGCCTGCTCCACAGCATCACTTAGTGCAAGAGCCAAGTCAGATTGCTAGGATTACAACTGCACAGTATTACATGATGTTGTGTGCTTACTGTCTGCATAAACAAATGTAATCAAATATAGTTCTGGCTGCAGACAGGCACAGATTCCTGAAATAGCCCAAAATGTTTACTGAAATTTTCAGCTGTAAATCATAACCATTCCCGTCACACGCCCCCGTATCAACTTCTCCCCTAAACTGCAATAGGATGAGATACATACAAACATACGAATTAGGAGCAGGAGTAGGCCCTTCGGCCCCTCGAGCCTGCTCCACCATTCAATAAGATCATGCCTGATCTGATTGTAACTTCAGCTCCACATTCCCGCCTACCCCCGATAACCTTTCACCCCCTTACTTATCAAGAATCTATCTACCTCTGCCTTAAAAATATTTAAAGACTCTGCTTCCACTGCTTTTTAAGGAAGAGAGTTCCAAAGACTCACAATCCTCAGAGAAAATTTTTTTCCTCATCTCTGTCTTAAATAGGCGACCCCTCATTTTTAAACAGTGACCCTAGTTCTAGATTCTCCCACAAGAGGAAACATCCTTTCCATATCCACCCTCTCAAACTCCCTCAGGATATGTTTCAATCAAGTTGCCTCTTACTCTTCTGAACTCCAGTAGATTAAAGCCTACCCTGACCAGCCTCCCCTCTTAAGACAACACGGCCATTCTAGGTATTAGTCTAGTAAACCTTATCAAATGTTTCTGCTCAAGGGCCTTTTTCACCTTCAGCATATCAGGAGGCACCATTAATCTGCCTAACTGTTGTAAAAAGCCTAAACTGGTTGACTATAATGGCCCAGATCTTCCGGTCTCTGGATCATTGGAGACCAGACATATGATCCAAGATATATGTTGGGACCCTGCCGAAGTTCCGATGCACTGACCTCCACGGGAATTTCCAACTTCCGTTGGGCAATTCCCCTACTCCCCAGGACCCTCTGCAAATGTGTCGACTTGGAATTGGAGTAGGACACTTTGGAAAGTTAACCAGGAAATGTTAGACAGAAAATTCCTAGTCTAGCTCTAGGTAATTACAGGATTGGCCCCCAATCACACTGACTTACCCCAACACCACTCCTCCCACCTGACTACTCCTCTGGACCCCAGCCCTGACTACTGACCCAACCCAACTACCCCACTGAGCTGACCCGACTACTGCCCCCGACCCGAATATCCCTCCTGACCGACCTCCCCACCTGCCACCATGCCAACCTACCCACTTACCTCACTCACCCTGCCCACACTAGCATTTTACCCATTCATTCGCTCATCCACTCACCCATTCACTAACATTCACACTGGACATTTAAACTTACCTTATGGCAGCTAGTGCCATAAAAAGGGGCTGTGTCTTGTCGTCCCCCTTGTCTACAGTGCTGCAATGGAGCTCATCGGGGGACGCTGCGCTCTGCATTTCTGGAGAAGCTGGGCTCGGAAGACCTGGCAAGAAATGCGGAGCAGCGCTGGGGCGGGAAAAAGTTCGAGTGGAGCGGCAAACCGATGATGATTGCCGCTTTGTGGAAGATCCGGGCCAATGTCTTTCAAGCAGGGCAATTTGCAATCGTTGGTCTTACCTACATGTGGCTCCAGTTCCGCACTACCCGATTGGCTCAGGGCAATTAGGAATGTGACGTTGCCTACATCCCGAGATCAAATACACAAAAAAATAGTTTGTCCCCTGGGCTGGTTTCCCTCTTGTTTTTTTCCTTCAGGTGATTTGCCCAGATATGAAACCAACCAGCCCTGCCCTTGCCTCAGTCCCCAGTCCCTTCTGAGCTCTAGGAGCTACCTAACCCGTCACCTTAAAAAACCCAAAGCACAACGCCAACAAACTTCAAATCAGGGTTCCCCAGAGGAGAGCTGGCACTGCAGCCAGCAACACCTACCCCGTTTCAATCAGAATACTTCACTACTGAATGCTGAAAATTAAGATGTTCTTAATGCAAGTCTCAAAAAATAAAACAGGGTCCATCTTGCAAGACCCAATTACAAAATAAGAGCCCTAGCAGGTTCATGGAAGATGTAGAGAAAGATACGTTAAAATATTTGCATTTGTTTAGCATGTTTTGCATTGAAGAGGTTAGCGCTGGCTCAGTGGTAGTGCTCTCGCATGCGATGCCTGACATTTCCAGAATTACTTGTTTCGAGGTTGGCCAAAGAAAGCTGTGGTTTACTCTGAGCTTGTTGACAGAGCACCAGCTAGATGTAAACAAGTTAGGACTGTGCTATCTATGGAGGGCCCTGCTGAGTTGTGGTGAAGGTACCCGAGGCCCTGGCACGTCTCCATTTGAACCATGTTTACAGTTCTCAAAGCCTATTTCCAAATCCAGAGCTGTGTGAAAGAAGGCAGGTCTGTTCTGGTTAAGGATGCAGCTGCACCAGCTGATCATGCCTTTCTGTGAACAGGAGGATCCAGATATTCTTCTTAAAAGGGCCCAACTTCTGGTCAACATTGCAGTTGCTTTGGTTTGCCTTCAGTATTAGGGTTGTCCACTCTAGTTGGATGCATTCCTGAAGGTTTCATCTACGAGCTCTCACCTCCAATCGCCTCACCTGGCCAAACAGCCCTCCCCCCACCCCAACACCCCCCACCCCCCCACCCCCTCCCCAACCCCCCCACCCCGCCTCCAATATTTTTATAACCGATAAACAGTGACCAAAGTAAATGGGAATAAAAGGAAAAATTATTTTTAACGTTCATATGGTTTTTCTCTCGGAGTTGTTCACAGTGGTGTTCAGAAGGATCATCTTTAATTCCTGAAGTTTCCAGGACAATTGTGGCAGGTTGCCAAACCTATTTCATAGAGAAGCATGAGTGACTAGAGCAAGAGTTTAGAAGGACATTGAGGAGAGGAGGCTTCCCTGATGGTTGTGAGGAGGCAATTCAGCAATGGGGCACATGAGACATCAGGAAGGTCTCACACAATGGGGTGATGGGTCTAAGTTGCCAGAATCATGTACAATGGATGCCCACTGGTTGTAAAGGCCATTTTGTTGGCTACATTCAAACTAATCCACAGAGTAAATGATACTGATTGAAATAATGGGGATCGCTAGCATTGTAGAGGGGCATTGGTACTTCCAAGTAGGTATCACAGAACAAGGGTAATTCCAATGTACACATTGTGCAAATGTAGTGTGCACACAGCCGATTTTCTTTTTGCTGCCAAGCTGTTTCAGGTTGAAAGTTTAGCTGCGTCCTCTCAATTTATCACCTGGTAATTGATGACTATGCAAGCAAGTGACATTGATTTGTACTCTATGCTGAGCTTGAGCTGACAGATGAAGCTGAGAGCTCATTACACGCTACTAGGCTCAAGGCAACAGCCCCAGTACCACAGCAGTTGTAATGTTTGACCACTGCCATTAGAATGTGCTTACCATCGGCTTGGCATTTAAACTGGATCACAATATCAACAAATGTTTGGGTGAAAACATCAAGCTTTAATGCAACCACAAAATCGAACTGTACGATAAGAAATACAAATAGCCATGCCCACATGGGAACAGGCTTCCAAGCCGTTAACAGAGCAATAACATATAACGGTGCACAGGACAAGGTGACGATGCTTGAAAGTTTTGTTCATTGCGTAAAGCACTTAGAAGGACTTTCAAAACAGAAAGACTTGTTTTTATTTAACACTATTCACAACCGTGGGACATCCCAAAGCTCATCACAACTCATGTCTCTGAAGTGACACTTGAGCCCACAACTGCCTGCTTCAGTGGCACAGCTGGCATCCAAGACCTCAGAATATGCATTTCATAGATTCCCAGCCAATTCCTTTCCCCATTCCCTCTGCCAACTTTCTGTTCCTGGCTGTTCACTTCGACAGAACAATAACATCAGTTCTGTCTGTGCCTGAGAGAACGAGATTGCAAATGATGAAGATCAGATCCTGTTGAATCATCTCGATGAAGCCAAAAAATGCAGGTTTGGTCTAGACTGCCAGATGCTTCTGTAATACTTTGATCATTTCAGTTCCAAGCAGCCCGTTGTACACTCACCTACCTTTGCTTAACTGTCTCCTTCCCATTTTTCAAGCCCCACTCCAAATACTTGAGCCCCTAATCCAGGCTAGCATTCGAGTGCAAGTACGGAGGGAGTGCTGCATTGTCGGAGGTGCTGTCTTTCAGATGAGATATTAAACCGGCTCTTTCAGGTGGGCGTGAAAGATCACATGGCGCCATTTTGAAGCATAGCAAGGAGGTTCTCATTGTTATCCTGACCAACATTAACCTATCAACCAACATCTAAAACAGATTATCTGTTCATTAATCTCATTGCTGTTCGTGGGATCTTGCTGTGCACACATTGGCCACCACATTTCCTACTTTACAGCAGTGACCGCATTTCAAAAGTGCTTCTTTGACAACAAAGTGCTTTGGGATGGCCTGAAATCATGAAAGGTACTATAGAAACACACAAGTTATTTCTTTCTTTCACCCCCAATAATCTTTGTATACAAGTTTCAAATTTTACCAAAAGTGATAGAATTGATCACACCATGGAATGCAATCAAAAGCGCAGCTAGAGCTCAGAGCTAGAGCTCTGTAGCTCAGCTGCAGAGGCATAGTGAATGATAACTGAGTCAGTATTTTCATTTTAATCAAGATTTCCTCTGTAAGGCTCCCCACCGCTCCCCTTCCTCCTGCAAAATGATCTGCTCACTCAACACATAACTGCCAAAAGTGTTTACTTTCCAAAACTTACCCTGTGTGAGGGCCTTTGACAAAATACCTCCCTTCCTCACCCTTCTCCTTTCATCATAACAACCTGTTTAACAACCAGAGCTCTCAGTAAAAAGCCATTCGCTCCCCACTCAACACAAAGTTTCTCTAAGTCACTCAGTACTTTTCTTGTCGACGGTTTTGCTTTCAAATAAAAGTGCCAATGAGCAGCCTTAAAGGACCTCACTGCATTGCTCTCCAAGTAACTGACATTTGAATGTGCTGGGGGATCAGGTTATACTTTAACAATCGTTTTGCAAGCGTAAGGAAGGACAACCCAGGATAGAAGTACTGTTCAGAAGCACAAGTACAGCTCGTGAATGCTGAAGTTTAGACACACATTTTAAAATCTCTGTGTTCAGGCTGGTTTCCTCGTTCTGTACTATTTCAAATACTTCTTTATGCTGCACTTATTAACTTGTTGGTCACTTGTAGTTCAAGGTGTTTAAGTCATCATGACTCGCTCTAGTAGAAAGCAGACTTGCTAACAAATCGTGGCAATTCATTGCTGCAGACTTTGAACCTCAAGCCCTTTAAACAGGGTGCCTGTTTGGTAGCGGTTGAAATTTGCCTTGTTTCGCGTTTGCTCGAAGTTAACTTCAGTTTTTCTTGCACAAGGATGGCGGGGATTTTATTTGAGGATATTTTTGATGTGAAAGATATTGACCCGGAAGGTATAAAGTTTGATAGAGTTTCACGCCTACACTGTGAGAGTGAATCCTTTAAAATGGACCTCAAGCCCTTTACATAATCAATTTATTTTGTGACAAGCATATGAAATGAATTAGAAGAAAGAAAGACTTTGTATTCTATAGCATATCAAATCACTTTGCGACTAATGATGCACTTTTGAAGAGTAGTCTCTGTAATGATGTAGGAAATGCAGAGGTCAAGTTGCACACAGCAAGATCCTACAAACAGCAATGAGATAATGACCAGATAATCTGTTTTAAGCATCGATTCAGCTGCAAATAACAGCCAGGACACCAGGAAGAAATCCCCAGCACTCCTTCAATTGGTGCCATGAGGTGTCAGCTGTGGCTCAGTCCATAGCACCCTCGCCTTTGAATCAGAGGGTTGTGGGTTCATGTCCATCTCCCGGAAACCAAGAACTGTGATTGTACTCGAAAGAGTTGCAATCTGTGACTGTTGATAACTCGAAAGAGTTTCAATTGGTGCCATGTGATCTTCATGGCCATCTGAGAGGGAGGATAGGGCTCTGGTTTAACAACTTACTCAAAAGATGGGATCTTCAACAGGGCAGTGTTCCCTCAGTATTGCCCTGGAGTGGTCAGTAGGGTTGACGGCCCTAGTTGTAAGCCTGGACTTTGTGTTCAAGCCTTTGGAGTGGGACTGCAACCAACGACCCTCTGACTCATAGGTGAGATTGCGACAACTGATTAGTTCCTGCTCACATGCTGTTGTTTTAAAAAATACATTGAAAAAGCAAAATCCCTTTTAGAATCCCAACGCATTAGTCACATTGGTACAAAAGCTGTGTGTATAACTCTTAATCGGCCAGAAAATACTTGTGTGATTTATGGACCAATGTGAACAAATCACAAAACCAAGGTTACGAAAAACTGCTGAAGTGCAACTTATAAACCAGATTTTTCCAGATGGATGCAGGTTTTATACTTATGGAAATATTTGAAAGGTCAGATCGAACAGTGAAATATTGTTCAATAGACTTCAAGCTGAAGAGTAAATACAATACTGATATACAATGTTTAATTGAGATAGCTGTCTTCATTAAAATATTAATTCTATTAGTGGATCCAGAGTGGGGTTTGCACATCACATTGTTTCAGTAATCCAACTAGCTGACCATTGAGATAATCAAAGGAAATGATCAAGAAAAACCTTTTCCTCTAATGGGGCTGTTCAGGACAAGGAGGCAGAACCTTACAAGTAGAAGTAGGCAGTTCAAGGGTGACAGGACGAGACAATTCTTCAGGCAAATGGAAATCTGGAACTCTCCGCCCCATTTCAAATTTCAAAACTGAGAGCTTTCTGGTAGACCAGGTTATTATGAAGGGATAAGGAACCAAGACAAGAAGATGGAGTTAAGTTGCAGATCAGTCATGATCTAACCAAATGGAGCAGGCCGGAGGAGTTAAGAGTCCTGCTCCTGTTCTCATGGCTTACTTCAAGCCTTAGGCCAGGATTTTGCCCTCGTCAGGCGGGCTCGGCGGGAGCGATCGGGAAGCCGACCGCCGTCCGCAATCGGGCTGTGGCCATGACCGCAATTTCACGCTGGCGGGCCAATTAAGGCCCACCCAGCGTGCTCAACGCTGCCTGTCTGGGGGTGGGGTGGAGAGGAGAGGAGGGCAAACGCGTAAGTTCGCGCATGCATGCGAGTGCGTGCAGGAAAAGCTCCCTGAGGTACAGGGCTGCCTCAGGGAGATGAAGATTTTTGAACATAAAAAGGAAAGATTTAAAAACTGTTAAAAACATGTGTGTCCCCCCCCCCCCCCCTCCCTCCCCCACCGCCCCCATATGACTCTGTCACATGAGCTGGGACATGTTATGAATGAAATTTAAACATTTTTATTTAATTTTTATCTGCTGTTCAAAACCTCATCATTCCCGTGGATGAGGTTTCCTAAAAAATCCAAAGGCCACTTGGTCATTTCGCCTGCCCGCCAACCGTAAGGTTGGACGGGCAGCGAAAAATTGAACTTAATTATTACTTTAATGGCTTTAATAGGTCTCTTAATTGTCGGCGGGCACGCTGCCAACGTCCGTGTGCTCCTGCCGACCGGAATATCGTGTGAGTGCGCAATGACGTCGGGATGCCCACCTGACATCATCGCGCGTCATTTTACGCTCGTTTGGGCCAGGCGTGCACCTGCCTGACGAGCAGAAAATTCTGCCCTTAATGTTGTAATATCTATAGTCAAAGCTTGCCTATTGACTATATTAATTTATCAGCACCAAGGCACATTTATCAAGTGTCTCAAACACAGGAAAACGTCCCAGAAGCTTCACAGGAAGCATTAGAGTAAAACAGACGTGAGCCAAAGGAGGAGACATTAGGAGGGTCAAAGCAACGAGCTTTTAGGAGGGTCTTAATGGAGATGGAGGAGGTTGGAGGGGAAATTCCACAGCATGAGGCCAAGACTGCTGAAGGGTCAGTAACAGTGGGATGATGGAAGTCGGGGTGTGGGAATCGGAAGTAGGCGGGGTATGAGAACATTTCTGAGGAGGAGGGCTGTAGCGCTGAAATAGTTTACAGAGCTAAGGGGCGGTATAACAGTGGAGGGGGATTAGGGGATTTAAACACAGGGATGATGAGACAATGATGTTCAGTGTGAGGCATTAAGGGACTGGAAGCAGGGCAGAGGGGACAGCATGGTGGGGGGTGGGTTTCTGCTGGGGCAGTGTAGTGGTGGAGATGGGCGAGTAGGGCCCAGTGAGAGACTGGAATATGACAGCAGAGTTTTGGATGCGCTGAAGTTTACACAAGGTGAAGGATGGGAGGCCAGCCAGGAGAGCACAGGAGTAATCCGGTAGAGGGGGAGGCAGGGCAGCAGGTGGGGAGCAACAGATTCATAATGGACTGAAAACTCCTGATAGCCACAGCAGCGAACAGATCTATTTAATTATACAGCAGGTTGTTTGATTGTTTCTCTCCTTACCCCTCAGGCTTCCCCGACCACAACTTTCAGCTATATTAAGGTGTCTGATTTGTGGTTACGTCTACACGGAGATTATCAATACGCCAAACCCGATCAGGAAGACAATGTTCGAGTGATGAGGAATTTGAGCTGCAATGAATTCCAATCGCTCTGGCAATACTCACAACAGGAAACAACTAACAGCCAAAACCAAGCTGCTCTTCAGTTATTTTTACAATTTCTTATTAACTTGCAATTTAACTGGGCACTGCTGAAATAGATACGAATCCACGTGGTGCAGTACTGAGCTGTACAGATCAATATGTTACAGGACCAATGTCCATCCTGTGCTGATCGCACCCAGATAACTGCATAGGCATTACAACGTTCCTGGGCAAGAGAGGGTTGAAAACTAGCCTAGGTTCTACTTCGCTGATCCCTACTGCAAAGTGCATGCAAGTGGACAATGAGTGAGAGCAGGATTGAGCTCAAAGTTGATGATATCTAAGGACCACTGACACACGAGGTCCATTATCACAGAGGAAGAGTGGCCATGTGTCTGTCAATGAATTTGTGACCCTGCAGAAGTCAGCACCTTAAGAAGAGGGCACAAATAGGGTTGCCAACTCTGCCATGAGTAGTGATGTCGTTGTTGACATGCGCTGGTAGATGCAACTTGGTGACACAAGACTTGCCCAATACTCCCATCATCTATGAAACAGAGCAAATTGAAAATTTGATGTAGATACCCCCAGGTACCTAGCGCTCCTTAGAACACAGAGTTAGATTGCATTGCCCAATATTTGCTCAGTGGAGAGTGTAACAGTATGTCCCCATTATATAACCTGGATACCATAAACTGGCGCATGGTCCTGTTATACACTCTGGGCATCATAACCTTGCACATGCTCCACTTGGGCTTCTCCATAGGTGGATAGGTGTAAATTATGAATACCCTGGCAAGTCCAGGTTGATGGCAGGTCAAGACATTAACTTATTTTGCAGATTACGTGACTAAACTAAACCAACTATTCCAACTCTTTTGGTCTTTGAATCCCTGCAGAGCTAAATTAACTCAGTAGAATCATAAAAGCATAGAATAATACACTACTGGTGGAGGCCATTCAGCCCATAATGTCACTGTGACAAATGTGTATAAGATTATTTTTAATTTGGAAATGATAATTTTTAAATGTAGGATAATTGAATTAGCCTGGGGCTGGCTGCCAGCTTTGGTTAATTAAAGGGAGGCCTATGTTAGATTAGTGAAGCCATGATGTGAGAAGTTTAAAGTTAAACAATGGGAACCTCGCTAACTGTCTATTGAGGAGATGATCTGTCTGTGTGGGCTTGGAAGAGTCTACAGAGGGATATAGACAAGTTAAGTTAGTGGGCAAAAACTTGGCAGATGGAATATAATGTGGGAAAATTTGAGGTTATGCACTTTGGCAGGAAGAATAGAAGAGCTGAATATTATTTAAATGGAGAAAGACTGCAGAAGGCTGCAGCACAGATGGATTTGGGGGTCCTTGAGCATGAATCCCAAAACGCTAACATACAAGTTCAGCAGGTAATAGGGAAGACAAATGGAATCTTGGCTTTTATATGAAAGGGAATGGAGTATAAAAATAGGGAAGTCTTGCTAAAACTATACAAGGCACTAGTTAGACCACACCTAGAATGCTGTGAACAGATTTGATCCCCTTGTCTAAGGAAAGATATATTGGCATTGGAGGCAGTCCAGAGAAGGTTCACTAGGTTGATCCTGGGTATGGAAGGGTTTTATTATGAGGAGTGGTTGAGTAGGTTGGGCCTGTACTCATTGAAATTTAGAAGAATGAGAGGCGATCTTATCGAAACTTATAAGATTCTTATGGGGCTTGACAGGGTAGATGCTGAGAGGTTATTTTCAGGTCATTGCCATTGACAGGTTGGCGGGCCCTCAGCTGATTTTGCAGCGGCCTGCCTTCCTGAAAATTTAAATGGGCGGGGTGACATCAGGGATTCTGCCCAATGTCATCCCGCGTCATTTTACGCGTCGGCGAGCGGGCCCCGCCCCCTGCTCGCCGACGGCAAAATTCTGCCCAATAGCTGAAAAACAACCACTCACCAGTACTCCCTGCGTTCTGTCTTTCTGTCATTTTTATTTCAGCCATCCACTGCCCTTTTAATACCGTGGGCTTCAATTATGCCAGCAAGTTTATGATGTGGCACTTCATCAAACATCTCAATAGCAAAAGTAATTTTAACATATATCACACCAAGTGATGGTATGGTGTAACGTCCTGAAATGTAACAGCATACAATGCCCGAAATAACATTCCACTTTCATTGTCAGCTGGCAGTGAGCGAATCAAGCCTGCAGCAGACACATGGCACCAATGAATGAGTCACTAAAACAGATGGCAACAAGTTGCAAAAATAAATGACGATGATAGAGACATCACTAAAGGCAAATTTCAAGCGAGAAAGTTTCACCAATAAAAGCTTTCGGGGCTGTGGAAAGAGCGGGGAAGTGGGATTAATTGAATAGCTCTTGCAAAGAGCCAGCACAGGCACATTGGGATCAAATGCCTCTTTCGATGCTGTGAGATTCTATGATTATATACAATGAGGCTGTAAACTACTTTGCAGCCAGATCTTAATCAACCAAATGGGCCAAGAGAGGAACCAAAGCTGCAGTAAACTCCTTTTTTAAAAACTATAAATGGTCGTCTAAAAAGTGCTGCGGTAGGAAAAATTGGGCCCATCACTGAACCACAGGAAATATTCAGATCAACAATGAAAAAGATTTAGGGCGGAAACATCCCAAATTTGCACTAGGTGCAGTAGCGAGCGTGAAAAAAGCATTTTCCCACTGGCTACAAGGGCAGATTTTTGCGCCGTATTGTTCCCTTCCCGATGCATCCCACGTAATTAATAATATATTCATGGGAAACAGGCCAGAGCACTGGCGGGGATGGGGCTGGGATTTGACTGCCTGTGACCTCAGTGCTTCCTCACTCCAGACAGCATATTTAAAGCACACCAGAGCGCAGTTTATTTCATATCTACAGACCAGGGCTGCTACAAGCAACATATGGCCCCGAAAGCAAAGGTGACAGCAGCCCCCAAATTTAGTGCACTTCTGTGGGGTGCCTGCTGGACGTAGTGGAAGGCTGTCACAATATTCTCTATCCCCACTCTGGCCACAGGAGGTCCACCAGAGTCACTAGTCTGGCCTGGAAAGCAGAGGTAGTGGAGGTCAGTACCAACGGAGCACAGAGGTCAGCCATCCAATGCAGAAAGAGGATGAATGCTCTCATCTGTTCCACCAGGGTAAGTCAACCACCTCATCACTCTCAACTCACACATTCCCAAACCCATCACACACCCACAGGGATCTCACATCTCAAGGGACAACACCATTAACTCTCACACACACCCCACATCTCCATTTGGCTCATATCCTTTGGAGATCGCGTCCTCATCCCAACCATGGCTCCGCTCACCACATAGACATTCCACACAGTGCTATGTGTCCTCCTCAAGTTTGTTTTCACGCAGGAGAAGTTGGCTCACAACAGCAGAGATCCCAGACCAGGGGTGAAGTGGCCCACATTAGGCTGATCACTCACTTTGAGGAGTGTGACATTGCGCTGGCTGGCAAGGATGTGGACCGTGCCCGTGGTGACAGTGAGGTTGGTGGGGGTCTTGCACCAGATCACCCCTCTCTCATTCCAATTGTGAATGCTCTCTCTCCTGTTTTTGACTCTGTTGCCATGCACTATTTATCTCTACTTTGATTCACAGGGAGCTCTGCCAAGCGACCGACGCCCTCAGCCAGCCAGTCCCTCACTGCCAATGAAAAGGACACCTCCTTCACTGAAATAAGCAGCCTGGAAGATCGGTCACAGGGCTTACCCACACCCTCTACCAGTGCAAACCTCGCTGACACACCTCGGTGGGACCTTGATCTAGAGCAGGCTCGGGTTCACAATGTGGTGGTCACCGCATGGACACGTGTCCACAGCAGGAGGAGGCAGGTTCAGCCGAGCTCCCAAGCACTTGGAGGACTGCTGGGGAAGAGGCATCTGTGAGGGCGAGTCAGGTGTCCAGCCTCTGGATTCGGACTTCCAACTCATCGTGGAGAGTCAGAAGGTGTTGGAAGCCTCCAACAGAGTGGCACGTGAGTAGGAGGAGTGTGTCTGTTTGTTCTCTGATGAAGTGGTGCCCACATGTGCGCACATAGACGTCTCCATGGGGAGGATGGTGGACACCATGGAGACCTTGGTCCAGCAGAACACGGAGGTGCACGCAGACCTACAGTCCATCGCGGTAGCCATGGGTGAGTTCCTGCAATGGCAACGTGAAGGTGAAACGGCCCTCCAGAAACGTGGAATCCAATTTGCACACAAGCTCCCATGAACAGCAATGTGATAATGATCAGGTAATCTGTTTTAGTGATCTTCATTGGGGGATAAATATTCGTCACAACTCTCCTCCTCTTTGAAAAAATACCATGGGATATTTAATGCCCCTCTAACACCATGGAACATAGGTTGAAACTAAAAGATAAAATAACTGCTAGATTTAATCATGGGGAAATAAGAACATCCCAGAAACTGAGCAAAACAACACAGAAACAGGTCACATGGATAAAACTGTTGACTGGGCAGTTTAACGTACAATAGATGAAACATTAAGCATGTTAAATGAGGGGCAGCCAGTGCAGAAAAACTAAAGCTGGTGATAAGTAGGGAGAATGGTGTGTTGTGGTGCGCATCATTATAGGTGCGGAAAATTGGATCTTGAATATTTAATTAAGATAGCTGCGGCTGTTGAGATACACATGAAAAAAATGAACTGGACAAGAAAATAATTACTAAGGAGAGAGAGAGAAACTAATACGTATTTGATCTCTCCAGAGCAGAGAGCACCTCTGGATCGAAAGCCATATATCTTTCAATTGTTCTTTTCTTTTATATTTGTTCATGGGATGTGGGCGTCGCTGGCAAGACAAGAATGTATTGCCCATTTCTAATTTTCCTTGAGAAGGTGTCGGTGAGCCACCTTCTCGAACTGCTGCAGCCCTTGTGCTGTAGGCACATGCACTGTCAGGAAGTTATAATAATTTTCATAATGTTATTGGAATTTATTGTAAAGTGGAGTAATAGTGGGGTCTGTGACTATGGGGTCTGTGTCTATGGGGTCTGTGTCTATGGGGTGGGTGTGTGTGTGTGTGTGTGTGGGGGGGGGGAGGGGGGGGTGCGGGGGAAGGATTTGATGTATCAGAAGATAAGCTAGGTTTCAAATGTTAAGTAGGTAAACATGGGAGAGGTTTTAGAGTGTAAGGCATAAAGGGAACATTTGCATTTTTAAATAAACCAGACTAGCTTGCATTCAAAAGGAGGGGTGAAATGTTTCACCTAGCTAGGACAAGTTAAGAAACAGTGGGCAGGATATTGAGTTCGGCGAGTGGGGGGCGGGGCCCGCTCGCCGACGCGTAAAATGACGCGGGATGATGTCGGGCGGAACTCCCGGTGTCACCCCGCGTCATTTCCATTTTCAGGTCGGCGAGGGCACAACCGAATCAGCTGTCCGCCCGCCGACCTGCCAATGGCCAGTTGAGGCCATTTAAAAACTAATTGAAGTACTTAAAGGACGTGCCCATCCAACCTTAAGATTGGCGGGCAGGCCGGGGGCCCTGGCGGGCTTCAGAAAAAGCAGGAAACCTCATCCATGGGCGGGATGAGGTTTCACGTAGGTTTTTAAAAATTTAATAAAAGTTTAATTAAAAGTGATGGGCATGTCTCAACTCATGTGACAGTGTCACATGAGGGGATATGTCAGGGAAATTTTATTTTTCTATATTTCACATTTTTGAATTTGGCGCCGATCTCCCTGAGGCAGCACTTAGCCTCAGGGAGATGAGTGCGCTCTTTTGTGCACATGTGTGAAAGAGCGCACTCTCGGCTTAGGTAATCTGCCCCCTCCCCCCCTCCCCGGCACAGGGAGCACATAGCGCTTCCTGGCGGATGTCACAATGGGCGGGCCTTAATTGGCCCACCCACATAAAATGGCGGTGCGCCCCCAATCGGGGGCGCCAATCGGAGAGGTACACCTGCACACGCCCGCTCCTGAACATCCCCCTCAACGGCGAGAAAATTTTTCCCAGTGCGTTTATTTTTCCCAAAGATTACTGTAAAATTGGTACTATGACAGATTTTTATTATTAGAGAGTTAAAGTTTAAAGATATAGTGAAACAATGGAACTTTGCATTCAAAGGAGAAAATATGTATAAAGGAGAGAAGGCTGTGTGTAAGGGAAGGCACGCTAAGATCTAATACATGTGAAAAATCTCCAGCATCTAAGCCTCAAGCTGCTGTCTACAAGGAACCTCGCCAACGGGAAAATGACGCGGGATGACATTGGGAGGAACCCCGACGTCATCCCGCCCCATTTAAATATTCAGGAAGGTGGGCGGACAGCGAAATCAGCTGTCCGCCCGCTGACCTGTCAATGGTCAATTGAGGCCATTGACGGGATAATTAAGGTGACTAAAGGCCCTGCCCGTCCAACCTTAAGGCTGGCGGGCAGGCCAATAGCCCTAGCAGGCTTCTGATAAAACATGAAACCTCATCCACTGGCGGGATGAGGTTTCATGTCCATTCTAAAAATCTTAACTAAACATTATGTGAGATTTATTAACATGTCCCATCTCGTGTGACATTGTCACATGAGGGGGACATGTTAATTTTTTTTTATTTTTCTATTTTGACACTTTGAAGTACTGTCAGTCATCTCCCTGAGACAGAACTTAGTCTCAGGGAGCAGTGCGCTCTTTGACAGTTGGGGAATCCCTCCTCCCCCTGCACAGGAAGCGCATAGCGGGCAGGCCACTGGGCGGGCCTTAATTGACCCGCCCACTTAAAATGGCAGCGGGGCCCGCTTCGGCGGCGGAGTTTGACTGCCTGTCCACCACCGAGCCGGTGGGGCCCGCCAGCCAACCTAGGGCAAAATTCTGCCCTATGTGACTTACTGTTGGCTTAACAAAAGTGTAACTTTGAGTTAGATTAATTAGGGGATTTAGGAGTTATCATGGTAGTAATTTGTAGACCTATGTATGTACTTAAAATCATTTCTTCTGTTAATAAAGCTCTAATTTAGTTTTGTAAGAAACCTATAAGACTCAAGTGGTCTTATTACTACTGAATTCAAGGCACGCATCTTGAACTATATACAAATTGCAAAACAATTGTGTCAGTTGTTTCAAGTTTCCCTTTGGGATTTGAGCAGCTCAGCATTTACCATCGGCTGTGCCATAACATGCTCAGTGCTCTGAAGACATCAACAGCTGCTGGTGTATGTTTCTGTGGGAATAGGTGCCTCATCCAAGCAGTCGTTCTTCTTGTGTGACAGTGAGTTTTGGAAGTCTATTTCATCATAAGGAATACTGCAGTCAAAGCCAATTCTATCCTCAATGTGTATTAAATCTGTCTCTGTGGCTTTCAGTTCTACATGACTCAGAGGATCCGCATGGTTTGCTTTTTGATCCATTCTCAGTTATTTAATCCAATCGTTGTATATCTTTATTGGGATGTGGCAAGCTAGTATTTTTTGCCCAGCTCTAGCTGCCCCGAGAGCATCAAGTCAACAAGAGCCACATGTTGGCCTGGAGTAGGTAAGAATAGTAGGTTCCTTTCCCTGAAGGGCATTAGTGAACCTTTGGATTTTACAACAATCCCAATAGCTTCCATCATCATTTTGTGTTGCTAGCCCACAACTTGACAGCTTTATCTGAATTGTGTGATTTGGACACATGACCTCTCCGACAGAGTTGTACCATAACTGAAAGGTGACCATATCTTCATAGGGGTGAGACTTCTCAGAGTGGTCAACACCAACAACAATTAAAACTTATATTTATATTGCACGTGTGATGCAGTAAAACATTAAAGGAGCTTCACACGAGTGTTAGCAAACAAAATTTGACATCGAGTCACAAAAGGAGATATTAGGGCAGGCAACCAATCTCAAGCCGCACCTTAAAGGAGGAGAAAGAGGAAGAGAGATGGAAAGTTTGAAAGAAGGAATTACAGAGCTTAGGTCTTGGCAGCTGAAAATATAGTTGCCCAACATGGAGCAATTAAAAAATCCAGGATGCTCAAGAGGCCAGAACTGGAGGAACATGGATATCTTAGACAGATGTAGAGCTGGAGGAGATTACAGAGAAAGGAAGTCGAGAAGCTAAGGAGGATTTGAAAACAGGATGAGAATTTTCCAATCAGAGCGTTGCTTAACTGGAAGCCAGTGTAGGTCAGCAAGCACAGAGGTGATGAGTGAGTGGGACTCGGGTGCGAGTTCGGACACAGGTAGCAGAATTCTGGATGACCTCAAGCTTATGGAACGTTGAACATGGGACACCAGCCAGGAGGCCAAGGGAACTCATATGCCAGCAAAGGTCATCAATTTCAGGGGAGAAAAATGGAGTGGGAATATGGGACAATTTGTACATAGTAGATTAATGTCAAAATATACTTTCCCTCAATGTCAAAAGTTTGCTTGCTGAGTTAGGCCAACAGTAAAATGTGGGTGATGGATTATAATGCATAGTGTACTGTGGTCAAGCAATTCTGCTGAAGATCCTAAACTGTGCAAAGCTGACTCATGATGCAATGGGCTGTTTTAACCATTAATATTTCACTGTTGCTCTTCCTAGTCTTTATCACCGGATCACATAATTCTCACAACTTAACATTACATCTCAGTTCATTCTCCTGTTGCTGCATATGACAAAAACTAGAATCATTTATTTCCACTGTATTAATGACATTTATCCTAATTTAATCAGACTGTTATTCAGCATATCACTTACTATTTTTGGGTATCAGGTTCATTCTTTATCTCAATTGCCTTTTCTTAAACTCTTAATCTTTTTTTAATCCAGTTAAAGCCTTGAGTGTGTTTCTTTAAGCAATCAAATTACTAAAAAAAGATGTAAAGCAATTGGTCATGTGGTTACTATTGACCGATGACTGTGCTTAGCTCTCTATAGATAGGTATGCTTAGAACTTTACTTCAAGCTCCCCAAAGTCCCTACAAAGGTCTTAAGTTTAATTTTTTCTTAAATATTTGTTCATTGGATCTGGGCATCTCTGGCTAGGCCAGCATTTATTGCCCATCCCTAATTGCCCTTGAGAAGATGGTGGTGAGCTGCCTTCTTGAACCACTGCAGTCCATACAGTATAGTTACAGCCACAGTGCTGTTAGGAAGAGAGTTCCAGGATTTTGACCCAGCCACAGTGAAGGAATGGCAATATAGTTCCAAGTCAGGATGGTGTGTGACTTGGAGGGGAACTTGGAGGTGGTGGTGTTCCCATGTATCTGCTGCCCTTGTCATACTAGGTGGTAGAGGTCGCAGGTTTGGAAGGTGCTGTCAAAGGAGCCTTGGTGAGTTTCTGTAGTGCATCTTGTACACACTGCTGCTACCATGCATCGATGGTGGAGGGAGTGAATGTTTAAGGTGGTGGGTAGGTGTCAATCAAACAGGCTGCTTTGTCAAGCAGGCTGCTTTGTTCTGGATGGTGCCAAGCTTCCTGAGTGTTGTTGGAGCTACACTCATCCAGGCAAGTGGGGAGTATTCCATCACACTCCTGATTTGCGCCTTGTGCCTTCTGAGGCAACAAGTTAACAGGTCAAAGGTAGCATGCATAACCAAGTGAAGAACAAGATATAATTGCATGGTTATCTCAAGACCCAGGAAGGCCCATTTCTTCCGGGTCGATGATCATCACCCCCCAGAGTTGTGTCCGTACCCCTTTGCTCAGATCCACTCCTAAGGTCGGGACTCAACAATTGAATGTCAACATTGTCTGCCGAGAATAAATCTTGCCCTTCAAACTTGTATTGCTCAGGAAGCATTGGTTTCTGCAAAGTGCAGTCACTGAGTTCTCCCCACTTGGGATAGGCCTTGCATACGTCTGAGCTTAAAAAGTCACAGGTTACTTGGATACTGACAGGGTTCAGGTTGATTTAAAAAAGGTGTTTTTCAAAGGCTGATTGGCATGAAAAAGGAACAAATTCTTACAACGTAAATACTTCTGTGTATTACTGAGGTAAACATTAAAAAAATTGTTTACACTTGAATAATAGTAATTTTGCAGTCAGCAGTGAAGCAACAGTGCTCGCCACTGACCTTGAAAAAATTTGCCTACAAATATCTAGCACTCTCTGCGACAGGAGTTTCTTTTGCCTGCTGGCAGTTTAAAGCTTACACCAGGTCAACAGGATTTCTTGGTGTGCAGCAGCAGTGATGTCAGCAAACAGGTAGGCAGCCAATCAAATTGAAGTATTCACACCCGCAGCAAACCAGGAGGTTAAAAGAATTTAAAATCCTTCTTAATTTAAATGTTCAGATAGCAAAGTAAATGTTTGATGTATTAAGGCAGAAGCTAACATAAAGAGGCTTTTAAAAAATGAAATTTTATGTTTTTAAAAGTATGTGGGTTTTTAATCATTGCGGACAAATCTGACATTCCATAAATATAAAATAAGCTTTTCAGGGCCTGTAAGGGTGTTTTAGCGGTAATTATGAAGTTAATATGCCGTTAAAAACCTCATTCAACAAGGTGTAACCTTTTCAAGAGTTTTTACAGCAAGACTAATAGCGTGGAAGTCAAAACTCTCGCTAAATCATGATTACAAGGAAGATTGTACTTGATGAGAATCTCTACAGAGCACTCCATGGAGGTGTGCACACTCATTGACACCTTCTGGATTTCCATGCTATTCTACGCGTGTCCGAACCTATGAAGTTTCTGCCAGATTCAGTAGAGTGATGTTGGCGGATGTCAACAGTTTTTTCATCATGACCAGAGCAAAACCCAGCCATGATGCCATTCAAAACCTCTGTGCTGCGATCAAATTCATGTGCATATGAGTAGCTTAAAAGAAAATCAACAGCAACAGAGTGGAAAGATTCAAATTGAATTCCTTAGTCATTGTTGTATTGTAAGGCTATTTTTGATCATCACGAGCTCAAACTACCATGTAGACAGTTTAAAAAGCAGGCAAGATTTATTTATCAATAAAACCGGGCATAAGACTCCATCCAACCAGTGATGGTTAGGTGATATGCGGCAAAAGCCTCTGCACCACAGTGAAGATCATTTAATCAATATTCTGCATAGCTCAGTAGTGATGACAGGAATACATAAGTGACAATAGATGGACTCCAGCATTCAGTTCAATAATGCTCCGCCTTAATTTTATTAGAAGCCAATGCCAATATGAAAAGGCACTTTATTGTATCATCTATTCATGGTCAATAATATCACATTTAAAAGAATCAATTGAAATGGAGCACTGAAGCAAAATATGCAGCTTAGTGCTCTACACAATGCAAGACTGAGGGCATTACCTTTTCTTGAGTCTAAGGCAGATAGGATGAGAATCATGGCAGGAGTTCCGAGATGTATCTTGCTACAGGTTAAAATCTTAATTTCTTAACATTGTAAGGTGCAACAAAAATAGAAACAAACTTATCCTTCACTTGAAAAAAAGCTTTTCCAATTTGCACACCAACACCAGCCCGCCCATGGGGCAACCCTACTTTACTCCAGTATATAACAGGCTTTGACCTTCACAGTAATGATTAATAGACAGTGACACAAGTGTTTTTGCCACGTCAGCAGAGGTTGCTCTGGAATTGTCAGCTTTTAGAAAGAAAAACATGAATTTACAATGCTCCTTTAATAACCTCAGGACATCCCAAAACATTGCAGCTAATTATATATTTTTGAAGTGCACAGATTTGTGCACAATAAGATTCATTAAGCATCAATGAGATAAATAACCAAATTATCTGTTTTAGTGATGTTGGTTAAGGGATAAATATTGGCCAGGCCCCTGGGAAGAATTCTTCAAAAAAAAGGCACCGGATTTTTTCCACCCAGTTGAATGAGCAGCTTAACATAATTTGAAAGATGGTACTTCCTATTTTTCATCTATATGTTGCTCCTAGGGAACATCATTTAAAAATCAAGCGTTAGTCTTTACATGTAAGCTAAGAACCCCCAGCTGTACCTCACAACCGCCTCTCTGGACTCCCACACTGTTGCTAAGTTATCAGACTGCTTATCCAACGTCCAGTACTGGATGAGCAGAGTTTCCTCTAATTAAATATTGGGACGATGGAAGCCATTATTTTTGGTTCCCACCCCAACCTTTGTTCCCTAGCCACTGACTACATCCCTCTCCCTGGCCAAAGTCTAAACCAGTCTGTTCACAACCTCAGTGACACATTTGGCCCCAAGGTGAGCTTCCACCCTCACATTCATACCATCCCCAAGACCTACGGAACATCGCCAGACTTTGGCCTGTCTCAGGTCATCTCTAGATATGACCATCCCAATGCACTCCTGGCTGGTCTCCCACATTCTACCCTCCATAAACTTGAGGTCATCCAACCCCTGCTGCCTGCTGTGCCTTAATTCGCCCCAAGTTTCATTCCCCTCTCACCACTGTGCTCATTAACCTACATTGACACCCAGTCAAGCAACATCTTGATTTTAAAATTCTCATCCTTGTTTTCAAATCCCTCCATGGCCTCACCCATCCCTACCTCTGTAATCTCCTCCAGCCCCACCACCCTCAAAGATATCTCAAAAATTCCTCTAATTCTGGCCTCTTTCACATCCCTGATATTAATTGCTCCACCATTGGTGGCTGTGCCTTCAGTTGCCTAGTCCCTAAGCTCTGGAATACTCTCCCTACACCTCTCCACCTTTCTACCATGCTTTCCTCCTTTAATATACTCCTTAAAACCTATTTCTTTGACCAAGCTTTTGGTCATTTGATCTAAAATTTCCTTCTGTGACTCAGTGTCATACCTTGTTTTATAATGCACTTCTGATATGTCCTGGGAGGCTTTATTACATTAAAGGCACTATATAAATATATTTTGTTCTTATTGTCTCTGTGACAGTGCCACACTCCCTGAGCACTGCACTGGATTGTCAACTTAGATTATGCACTCCAGCCGCCTCTGGATTGGGACTTAAGCCAGAGGTGAGTGGGCTACCACTGAGTCATGCTCACACTTCATGCACTAATGGGATCACAATGATTCAGTCCTATGTTCACTAATAATGATTATGAATGTGCTTTATGTTGACCACGAGGAACAGTGATCTGACCTGAAGCACAAAGTACAGCTGCACCTTCTTGACATTGAGACAAAATTATTGTAATTGCTGAGTTCTGACACAATGTATCAATTGTTCCTGTCAAAAATACTTCAATGCTTTCAGAATCACTTGTAGCTATTGTGCCTTTGTGAAGCTACAGTTCTTTAAAGCTTAGTTACCAGATGATCGAATTAGTAATGGGGATGAGTCTGCTATTGTGTAAACCTATCACTGAGGTAGAAAGCCTACATTATATTGTTAATCACAGAACCAAAACAAACATCCCTCTGTACTTAAAAAAAACATTTGAGATGAAAGCTCAGTAAGACATAATTATTAATGTCTATTAAACTTCCTGTTCTTCATAATGAAACAACAGCTGTCTGAATTTGGTCATTCTACCTGCTTTCACTTTATAGGAATCTGATTTACGGACTAGAAATTTCAAGGAGTCATCGGTTAGACCGGGAACACATGCCATTACCAGGTGCTATAAGGGACCATGAAATAAATCGCTACTCTTAATTCTCCACTATACTTCTACGTATTAGATAGATTTCATGTGCTACATCAAGGTCATGAATTTACTACTCTCGGCAGTCTAATCCTACATCAATATCCGCAAGAAAGGTCAGCTGTAGCACTCTCACCTCCATGTCAGAAAGTTGTGGGTTTAAGCCCCATTCTAGGATTATCTACTATCCCACTTAAAACTTCACTGTGTGAAGCACAGTCTGTTTGGGCATATGTTGACGTAGTACATTATTGATATACTTTATCCCCAAAATGCAGACCAATTTCTACCCTCCTTTCAACTTGACTTTTTTTTTACTTATTATTGGGACATAAACATCACAAAGTTTAAACCATTGCAGTCCATGTGGTGTATTTACATCCACAGTGTTTTTTTCTGTGGTAGTTTGATACAAATGAATGGCTTGCTACTTCAGCCATTTCAGAGGCCAGTTAAGAGTCAACCATGTTGCCATGGGCCTGGAGTCATGTGTAGGCCAGACTGAGTAAGGATGGTAGATACCCTTCTCTGAAGGGCATTGGTGAACCAGATGGAATTGACTCACAGATTAAATTCAATTTATTAATTGATTTCCCCAGCTGCCATGGTGGGATTATGAATTTATGGCTCTGAAGCATTAGTCCAGGCCTCTGGATTACTAGTCCAGTAACATTACCACTATGCTACCATTCCCGTGCTGATTCTGCTAGCAACAGAATGCTGCAAACAAAAGTGCCTTAGTACATGGATGTACAAAAACAGTTGATCTGGACATTTATCTCAAATATTTGGGTGAACCTGTGTTCGAATTGGCTGTTGTGTTTCCTACATTATAACAGTGACTACACTTCAAAAGTACATCATTGGCTGGAAAGCACTTTGGGACATCCTGAGTTGTGAAATGAGACATATAAATGCAAGGAATATTTGTTATTATTATATAGCAACACAAGGCTGGTTCAACAATTTTTTTCATTTTTCAGTGGGGAATTACTGAGAACTAAATTATAACCCAACAATAATAACATGAAGCATCAGAAGGCCATTCAATCCATTAAACATATACTTTCTAACAGCACACATACAATTTTTATTCCCAATAACTACCCAATTTCTAAGGTCTGAGTTAGTCAGAAGCAAAACTTCTAAGAAAACAAGATGGCACTTGCCCATGAAGATAGCAGAGCGAAGGCTCTAGGATATAAATCCATCAGAAGGCACTGAGTTTCCAGTAGGAAAATGATATTTTAATACTCCGTTCAGCGGAATCCAGCAGAACAATTATAATTTCTGTTCTTTCAAAGGGTGATAATCCAATGTAAAAGCAGCTGATAATATGCAGCAGGTTAAGTCAAAATTATGAAAGAAGAAAAGGTTGCTTAGTTCCTTAGACTTGAGATCTTCATCAAGTTTATTTTGCCAGCATCGGGGTACATAATCCTGAATACAAAGGACCAATAGCCTCCTCCAGCACTACAATTCAGATATCTTTGTGCTCCTCCAATCCTGGCCTCTTGTGCACCCTAATTTTCATCACTCCACTACTGACAGCCATGCCTTCGGCTGCCTAGGTCCTAAGTATTTTGTTTTGGCTGAAGATGTCTGTACCGATTCAGCCTGACAGGAATCAGAGCTATTGTACATTAATACCTCAGATTCCCAATGGAGTTTTCTCTGCAACATGCCTGGATCTATGTATGTGCACTGTGAGTGGGCGCCAGGCAATTGCAATATTGACCCAGGTGTGGTCAGCAGCAAAACAATGGTGCTCGCTCCCGGCCTCAAAGCATGGGGCAGAATTTTACATTCGGCATGCGGGGGCGGGCCCAACACGCCAGAACGTAAAATGACATACGATGACGTCAGGCGTGCGTCCTGACGTCATCGCGCTGTCTCACGATATTTCGTTCGGCGGGTTTGCGCCGGAGTCGGTTACACGCCCGCTGATAATCGAAAGGCCTATTAAAGCCATTAACGTACTAATGAACTCCAAATTTAGGTTGCCTGTCCAATCTAACGGTTGGCGGACAGGCGAAAAGGCCTTTACGTTTTTTAGCAAACCTCATCCGCGAGCAGGATGAGGTTTCCTAAAGCTAATACTGATTATATAAAAACTTTATTTTGAAAATAAAAACATGTCCCGACTCATGTGACACAATAACGTGAGGGGTCGTTTCATTGAATTTTTAACGTTTTTAATAATGTCTTTAAAAAGCGCTTCAATCTCCCTGAGGCAGCTCAGAGAGACTGAAGCGCTCTTTTGTGTGCATGCACGAAAGAGCACTGGACCCGACTCTCCCTGCTCCCCCCGCCCACACAGGTAGCGCTCAGCGCTAACGCTCACGATCCATGCTGGGCGGGCCAATTAAGGCCGGCCCGTGTGAAATCAATGGTGCCTAGCCAATTACGGGCAGCGGTCAACTCCGCAACCACCCACGCCCGCTCCCGCCGAGCCCGCCCAACCAATGTAAAATCCTGGCCATGCCTCCCACAAAAACTCCTCTGTGACGTGGAGTTCCCCTTTTCCGATAGCAGTTTAAATCGGGCTTCATGTCAAGGAGATTTCCAAGTATGCAGCAGCAGCAATGTCAGCAAACAGGGGAAGCACTGAAGTATTCTCGTGGACAACAAAACAGGAAGTTAAAAGCACTGAATCCCTTTACTTTTAATTTAGTATTTCAGATAGCAAATAAATGATGATGATTGGATTAAGACAGAAGCTAAAATAAAGATAAACAAACTTTAAGAAATTAAAAGTGTGGGTTTATTTTAACCATGTTGGAGAAATCTTGCATTCCAAATATAAAATTGGCTTTTCAGCACCAGTGAGGGTTTCTAACAGTAATTACATCTTAGTACACCATTAAAAACCCAGTTACATCTCATTCAACAAGGTGTAACTTATTCAAGGGTTTTTACAATGTGACCAGCAGTGAAAGTGGATGCTCTCATCAGTTTAAGGATTTCGCAGTGATTGCAATCTGGTGAGCCCTCATCAGCACACCCTCTGGTGAAGCACAGAGTCACTGATAGCAACTTCTGGATCTCTGCATTATTCTGCGCATGTGCAGACTCCAGAAGTTATCAGTTTCAGGGATAAATGATGAAAAGCGCTGGCAGCTTCCTCATTCATTACGATGGCAAAATCCAGACCATTGTAACATGTGATTGGGCAAATAAGGGTTACTGAACGTTCACCAGCCTGATGGAGGGAACTGCCCAAGTGTCTGGGTGATTTAATCCCAAAACTGGGCAATGGTGGGAGGAGGAGGAGGAGTGAGGGTTTAATCCTACATTGGTAGATTGACAATCCTAGCCGGTATTTTTTATTCCACAGGAGAGCAGAAAGGAGAAATAGAATACCAAGGGGAAATAGAGTATTAGTCTGTGTGTAAAGGAGTGGACATCTGCAAGGGTGTGAGGGAAAAGAACAATCGTAGGTATGCACAAGTGCAGCATGCCTACACAATGATGATAAAGCATGGGGGCAATTTACACTTTCACCTGAGTAGAAATCTGACTGAGTGGACTGCCTGCTCAATTGATGAAAATTAGGCATGTTCTACAATGGACAGGCAATTAATTGACTCTGCCAGGCTGAAGTGATAATTAATCACTTTGTTTATTACAGTTGCCCATTCTCCCTGGCTGGGTATCCTGCTGTAGCATAGCCATCTTAAACTTCTTCTGAGCAGCAATCAGTTTCATACCAAAATCGGACTAAGAGAAAGTTGTCATTTCTTGGGGGATTAGAAACTTGCTCCACCCTCAATCATGCCCAATGTTAGTAGTGTGCTTATTCTGACTGACCACGCTCCTGGCATGAAAGGGTCCAGCAAGTGGTGTGACTGGACCACCCCATGAACTATCAACGGGGCATTAGTGAAATTGAGAGGGTCATCTTCAGGAACTCTTCAGGACTACAAGTAGTACAAGATCCAACATCCAGTACTGATCAGCAGAATTTCCTTCAATTAAATATTGGTAGACTGAAGCCACTGTTTTTGGTCCTTGCTCCAAACTGTTTCCAAACTACCAACTCCATTCCTCCCCCTGGCAACAGTCTGAGATTAAGCCAGTTTGTTCACAACCTTGTTGGCACATTTGATCCTGAGAAGAGCTTCCAAATTCATATCCTTGCCATCTCTGAGACCACCTTTATCCACCTCCATAACATCACATGGTTTCACCCCTGTCTCAGCTCATCTGCTGCTGAAACCCTCATCCATGCTTTCGTTACCTCTAGACTTGACTATTCTAACAAACTTGTGGTTTGTCTTCCACATTTTACCCTCTGCAAACTTGAGGTCATCCAAAACTCTGCTGCTCCTGTTCTAACTTGCACCAAGTCCCGGTCCCCTGTACTGACTGACTTACATTGGCTCCCAGTCAAGCAACAACTTGACTTTAAAATTCTCATCCCCGTTTCAAATCCCTTCACGGCCTCTCCCCTCCCGATCTCTGTAATCTCTTCCAGCCCCACAACTCTCTGGAGTATCTGTGCATATCCAGTTCTGGCCTCCTGTGCATTCCGATTTTAATCGCTCCACTATTGGTGGCCATGCCTTCAATTGTCTCAGCTCCAGCAGGTAGCTGTGAACCGGAGCCTCTGGGTATGGATGTCATTCAAAACCATGGAGATGGCAAGTGAGAGCAGCTATTCGCTCAGAATCTTCCTCCTTCACAATGGGCACAATTTTTAGCTCGGTGGGCAGGCGCGCACCCGGCCCGTTCAAGCGTAAAATGACGTGCATTAACGTCGGGATATTTCGTTCGGAGGGCATGCGCCAGAGTCAGCAGCGTGCCCACCGACAATTAAAAGGCCTATCAAGGCCAGTAAATTATCAATTAAGTTGAATTTTTCGCTGCCCGTCCAACCTTACTGTTGATGGGCAGGTGAAAAGGCCAAGCGGCCTTTGGATTTTTTAGGAAACCTCTTCCAAGGGCGGGATGGGGTTTCTTAAAGCAAATAAAAATAAAATAAAAATTCAAAACCTAATTAATAACATTTCTCTGCTCACGTGACAGAGTAACATGAGGAGACATGTTTCATGGCATTTTCATTTTCTTTATTTTTTTTTAGAACTCTTCATCCCCCTGAGGCGGCTCTGTGCCTCAGGGAGATTATGAAGCACTCACTCGCGCACATGCGTGAAGTTCAGGCTCACCTCGTGCGCCCTCCTTCCCCCGCCTGCACAGGCAGCGCTGCTGCTCACGTTTCACACTGGGCGGGCCTTAATTGGCCCGCCAGCGTTAAATCGCCTTCTGGCCCTGATCGCGGGCGGCGGTCAGCTTCTCAACTGCCCGCATCGAGCTCGCCTGACATGTGAAATTCTGCCCAATGTGTGTAAGCACCCTATGCTCTGTGTCTTCACACCACAATACAGAGAAGATTGGTAACACACTCAGCACCCCTAGATTGGGATGTCATATCTAGCACAAAGGAAGATGGTTATGGTTGTTGCAGGCCAATCATCTCAGCTCCAGGACATCACTGCAGGAGTTCCTCAGGGTAGTGTCCTCAGCCCAACCATCTTCAGCTGCTTCATCAATGACCTTCCTTCCATCATAAGGTCAGCAACGAGGATGTTTGTTGATGATTGCACAATGTTCAGCACTATTTGCGACTCCTCAGATACTGAAGCAGTCCATGTCCAAATGCAGCAAAACTTGGACAACATCCAGGCTTAAGTTGACAAGTGGCAAGTAACATTCATGCCACACAAGTGCCAGGCAATGGCCATCACCAACAAGGGAGAATCTAACCATCGCCCCATGACATTCAATGGTATTACTATCACTGAATCCCCCACTATCAATATCTTGGGGTTACCATTGATCAGAAACTGAACTAACCTAGCTATATAAATACTATGGCTACAAAAGCAGGTCAGAGGCTAGGAATCCTGCCTAATAACTCACCTAGTAACTCATCTCCTGACTCCCTAAAGCCTGTCCATCATCTACAAGGCTCAAGTCAGGAGTGTGATGAAATACTCTCCACTTGCCTGGATGAGTGCAGCTCCAACAACACTCAAGAAGCTTGACACCATCCAGGACAAAGCAGCCCGCTTGATTGGCACCCCTTCCACAAACATTCACACTCTCCACCACCGACGCACAGTAGCAGCAGCGTGTACCATATACAAGATGCACTGCAAGAACTCACTAAGGCTCCTTAGACAGCACCTTCCAAACCCATGACCACTACCATCTAGAAAGGCAAGGGCAGCAGATAGATGGGAACACCACCACCTGGAAGCTCCCCTCCAAGCCGCTCACCATCCTGACTTGGAAATATATCACCGCTTCTTCACTGTCCCTGGGTCAAAATCCTGGAACTCATCCCTAACAGCACTGTGGGCGTACCTACACCATATGGACTGCAACGGTTCAAGAAGGCAGCTCATCACCACCTTCTCAAGGGCAGTTATGGATGGGCAATACATGCTAGTCTAGCCAGTAATGCCAACATCGCATGAAGATTAAAAAAAAAAGTTTTAAACAACATGATTTTTTTTTCCAAAACATCGGTACTGCTCTCCATGGGTCTAGATACCTCGCCAGTCCTGCTACTTAACCATACAGCCACTGCTGCCCCTTGCCTTGCACAGTGCAATGATTCATTAATTGGTTCACCCAAAAGATTTTGCCCTTTTAAGGCATTTAAAAAGCCTTCTCACTGATTCAGTTAGGAAACATGCTACAAAAGCCGTGGTTCAGTTTGTCGTTCTCTCATCTGAGTCTGTAGGTCATGGGCGTTCAAGCCTGACTCCAGGGGTTTGAGCCTATAATTTAGGCTGACACTCCAGTGCAGTCAAAGGTGCAATCCTTCAGATGAGAGGTTAACCAAAACCCTGTCCACCCTCTTGGGATAGGGTTGCCAACTCTGGTTGGACGTAAACATCACAACATGTCCACCCTTCTGGTACACTGCCATCCCACATCAATCAGAAAGCAAACAGGTTCTTTTATAACCAGAATGGATGATGCTTGACTGTCAGTCAGATAGACTTTTCACCTGATACCAAGATTTTCACAGCTGATTAACGTTTGAAGAACACTGAACAAAAAGTAAACCAGAGTTTATCTTAATGCCCCAGTGATTTCTCTCCCGGGGATGCTTGCCCTGGAGATTAACCTTAAATCCTGGAGATTTCAAGCAACTCTAGCTCAAGTAGACATAAAAAATATCCCGAGAAGAAATCGAAGAAAAGCAGGGGGGTTTTACCCAGAGTCCAGGACAATTATTTATCTCTCAACCAATATCACTAAAACATGTTAGTCGGTCATTTTCATATGGTTTTGGGGCCTTGCTCTGTGCAAACTGGCTGCCACATTTCCTAAGTACAACAGTATCTATACTTTGCATAGTATTTAAATGTGCTTTTGGATGTGAAGCGCACTATATAAATACAATTTCTTGCTTTAAATACTATTCTGAAGGATCACAATATTGGTGAGAATCAGAACTTATTTCCACATTCAAAAGAAGGAGCTTACATTTCATTACAAATGGTCATTTAATAGTCTTTCCCCTTAGATCTCATTGTTTACAAACAAAAGCACTGGTCTTCAGTTGCTAGGCTCACCAATCCCTTGCTGCAAAGACCTTTACAGTTCACAAGGGATAAACTTTTTCTCTGGTGTCATCCCTTATTGATGGTAACCTGAACAATAACACAGCAAACGCCATCTGACTGGCAACAGCACATAACTGGTAACCAGGTTACAAGGGCTCAGAGCTAGTGTCAAAAAAACACACACACCCAAAAGCCATAAAAAAAATGTTCCCAAAAATAACACAGGTATGCTTGCCAGAAAGGAAGCTATATCAATTGGACAACAGAATCTGCTTAGTGTGATTTCCTGGATTGGGAAACAGAAAGAACAACACTAGCAGGAATTTGGGGACACTTTGTTTTTCAAGAACAGGAGTCTTATGCCATGTCATGCACTTTGCTAAGCTTGATTGGTATTTAAACATGCCTGTAACTTTAAGACCATAACTGCTGTTTACACATCTATTTCATAATGATGTTGAATTAACCAAGTATGGAAATGAGAAAGACTTAGGACTGAGACTTAATACTCAACATGTCCAACCAATACACAGAAGCACTGGACTTCCTTAAAACCTACCCCTTTGACCAAGCTTTTGTTCATCTGACAGAACAGCTCCTTATGTGGCTCAGTGTCAGATTTTGTTTGATAGCATTTCTGTGAGGCACCTTAGGATGTTTTATTACATTAAAAGGTGCTATATAAGTACAAATTGTTGTTGTCATATAATCATATGGTTAGAATCTATGTCAGATAAAGTCGTGATCAAATTGAATGATGCTCTGCATCATTGTAATGTGTCCAGTTCAGATCGTCAAAACACAGGAGACATTCCAATACTAGAGGCAGTCGCAAGTGTCAAGTGTCAGAGTTATATAAGGGAAGACTGGAGAGGATTGGGCTTTTTAGGGAATGTCTGTGGGTGATCTTAGAGGTGTAAAAAGTCAGTAAGTGAAACAGAAAATATAAGTCCAAATTATTGCTTTAAATAGTGGGAACAGAACAAAAGGGCACAGGTTCAAATTAGTAAGAAACTTTACAACTTATATCAGAAAGTTCTTCTTCATTCAGAGAAAGGTCAACACTTAGAATGGACTTTCTGGTAGAGAGGTGGAAGTAAAAAGACTTGGATGCACTTGCAAAACAACTCGGCTCTCCAATGAGGAGACAGTAGGGTGCTTCACAATTGGTCCAGCAGCTTTTCTCATTGCTGAACATCTTGCAAATGAACCTGTTAACAGGCAAGGATTTGCTGATGTTGTGAGGGAAACCAGTACAATTAGGATGAAAGTCTATAGATACTGCTCATTGCAAAAACTTGGCAACCCTGTCCCTGGCCTCTGATTCTGCTCAAAACTCAAAGATTCGGGCTATGAGGTAGTTATGTTGAGACACTTATTGGTCAAATATTACCCTACTGTCTGCAATAATCACTATTTCGGTCTGTCTTTTTTAAGCTCTTTTCCATCCCCCACTAAGGCCATAGCCTTTTCTTTAACAAAAACAAAAATAGCTGGAAAAACTCAGCAGGTCTGACAGCATCTGCGGAGAGGAATACAGTTGACGTTTCGAGTCCATGTGATTCTTCATCAAAACTAAGGAAATATAGAAATGAGGTGAAATATAAGCTGGTTGAGGGGGCTGGGACAGGTAGAGCTGGATATAGGGCCAGTGACAGGTGGAGGCAAAGTAGAGATTGCCAAAGATGTCACGGACAAAAGGACAAAGGGGTGTTGACGGTGGTGATATTCTTTAAACTTGTTGATCGGTCAGCAATTTCTGCATGTTTTGGCCCACCTATTAAACATGGCCTGTTCTTTCACTAATATCCCAGAGCAAATAAAGCATGGCTTTCATCTGAGATTTAGTTCATTTCTTTGTTTGACTTTATCTTGCTTGCCCCATTTGTGCTTTTGATTTTCAAGTGTGCTCCACTTTGGTCAACCTTCTGTTTGATCTATGCTCTATAAATAGATGAAGCATAGTACTCCACCTTTAGGTTGATATGTTCTTGCTATAAAGGTGAAGTTGCTATGGTAATCGCAAACTGTGTTTTGACTTTGCTTACAATTTGTTGTAATAGTGACTGCAGTTGGTGAATCCTTCTATACAAGAAATTTCAATGGAGCATTTGAATTTAGTCATATGTCGAGGCCAAAGGCCAGGATTTTCCACATCCGATGTGGCGGGTGCTGCTGCAGCGAGCCATACAAACTTCCACTCACTTCAGCAGGACTGGAAGATCCCACCGATGGGAGCAGCTAGAAAATTCCAGCCAAAATGTGCAAAAATTGTCCTGTCAAATGGTTTATGTTTGATATGACTGGACTAAATTAATCTTATATTTGTTTTATTTAAAAATTGATTTAAAAAATATGCAATAGAGGGCATATATAGGCAAAAGGCTATATTTAATGAGCAATCAGGTAGGATGTTGATGGTAAATTATGGGAAATATTTTCCCCCTGTTGGGGAGGGGAAGGGCGCAAGCAGGCACACCTCCGATTAGCGCCCTCGATTGTGAGCGCGCCGCCATTTTACGTGGGCGGGCCAATTAAGTCCCACCCAGCGTGATGTCCCTGTGTGGGTTGGGGGGGGGGGGGGGGGGGGTGGAGTTGTGTGAAAGAGCGCACTGATTTCCCTGAGGCTAAGTGCTGCCTCAGGGATATTGGCTCCAAATTAAAAATTGTTAAACAAATGATAGAAAGATTTTCCTAACATGTCCCCCCATGTGACAACTTTTATTGAAACCTTTATTAAATACTTAAATACCCTCATGAAACCTCATCCTGCCGTGGATGAGGTTTCATGTTTTTTCTGAAGCCCGCCAGGGCTCCCGGCCTGCCCCAACCTTAAGGTTGGATGGGCAGGTCCTTTAAGTGCTTCAATTAGTTTTTAAATGGCCTCAATTGGCTGTTGACAGGTCGGCGGGCGCACAGCTGATTCAGCTGCCCCCCCCCCCCCCCCCCCCCCCCCCACTTACCTGAAAATGGAAATGACGTGGGGTGATGTCGGGAGTTCTGCCCGACATCATCCCGCATCATTTTACGTGTCGGTGAATGGACCCCGCCCCCGCTCGCTTCCCCTATGTATTTTTGTTTAGCGCACACTGGATTGGTTTTAAGATCTAACCTCAATCAAATCTCCTCTTAATGCTTCTCAAGTTCTAGAGGCAAGAGCCACAAATTTCTCTTGTGGTCAACTGAATTGTAGATACCCCTGGCATCATTCTAATGAATCCTTTCTGCAACCTCTCCATTGTCTTGACTGAGATTTATACTTCAGTTCCAATTTCTATATTTTAATTACATTATAAAAAGGACATAAAGACACTGGAGAGGGTGCAAAAGAGATTGAAAAGGATGGTATCAGGATTGCAATATTATACCTTTCAGGAAAGGATGGAACAGGCTGGGTCTCTTATCCTCTTGAAAAGAGAAGGCTAAGGGGTGATCTAATAGACATCTTTCAAATTATGACAGGTTTGCCTTTGACTCCAGTTCAGTGGAACCTGAAACATTTGTTCACAGAGAAAGAACATTTATTGGCAATCAACTTAAAGCACACAGCACAACACACAACATCCAAAGCTTACGTTCCATGGGCAGAAAGAAGCTTTCTGCAAAGAGTCTGTCTTTTCCATGAGCACACATGTTCAGAGAAGATAACTGGCATTCACTTGGTTTCACTATGATTTCAGTGAAGTATACTGGCCAGCCAGGTACCCAAGCACGCGAGTTGGAAATCCCACTAAATATGCACAGATGAGGAAGGACATTCAGGGCACCCTAGCTCAAGGCTCGGAAGTAGGGGGGTGCACAAGTCGCAAAACACCAGGACACGTGTCCTCGGGGAGGCCTGGGCTCAGCACGTAGCTTTTGCCTTTATCGGCAGTGCGACCCCTCTCCATCTCAAGCGGCCACCTCAGGCATTGTGTGCGACCACATGGTTACACCTTTTTCCTGCTGCTGCCTATCATGTAAAACAACCAGCACCAAAGCTGTTCTTGTCTTTTGCACTTTCTTGAAACACCCTAAAGCAGTCGTATTTGCAGCCTTTTTACATTTTTTTTTGGGCTGAAGCTTTTTAATTTTATTTAATTGTTCTGGTTTTTGCTCTTGTTATTGGTTCCCCTCCACTCCCAGGAAGGTTGTTGCGAGGTGATGAGAGTGTTGCAGAGTAACTGCTTGCTCCCAGGGGTTTTCTTGTGCCTGCTCTGTGCTCTGCTGCTACTGGTGAGCAGTGTGCCCAGCTCTTGATGCCACCCTCAAGCACTGCCAGATCCTCCATCTCTGGGCTAGACTCATCATATTCAGCCTGCAATGCGCTGCTCCACTCTGTGCGAGAGCAACGGCCCTGCTGATTTATAGACTGTCCGTCAAGCTGGTCATGGGCATGGAGACAGGGTTGGGGGAGCTGCCTGTCTTGGGCATGCCCCTTCTTGGGCATGCCCCCTTCCTCCTGCCAAGGCCCACAGTCCATCCTGGACAGTGTCTGTCACATGGTGATAGTACAGGAGTCAGCACCCTCCTGGCCTTCTCCCAGACCACCAGGGTGCTGCTCGTCCACCATTTGGATCCCATTGGTCAGTATCATGGGCAAGGAATATTCTAGGCAGTCAATGGTAAGGTATCCAAGACTTTGAACACAACCTTGGAAAGCAGATAACTTTCAAAAAAAGGGGGGGAAATCGGACAAATACTTGAATGAGAGCAAATGTTGCAGAAAAGAGCAAGGAAGAGTGGGACTTAATTGGATAGCTCTTTCAAAGAGCCAGCACAGGCACAATGCGCCAAATGGTCTCCTTCTGTGCTTATAATTCTATGATTAATCAGACTCTGGAATGCCCACCACGCACTCTGCTCCAGGGCAAAGTTCCAGCATTAAAGATCCGATTGTCCTGGAGCAAGAGGTCAAGTCCGTGTGGCCATTTGCTTTGATAGGGTGCATGCTGGGTGATGTAATCCACCCTTAGCCGCATTCTCACCTTCCTGCGCAGATGCCAGCCCACTAAAGGACTACAGGAACCAAAGTGCATCGCGAAGGCACTCAACAGAAGCCAACATTGGAGGGACGCAACAAAATGTAACAGCTCATGAGAGTGAGGTAAAACCAATTATTGACAATTGGAAGGAAATGGTATAGATAATCCAAATAATTATGAGTAAAAGTTTAGAGATATAGAAGCATTCTTTTCCAACCAATGACCTAAGTATAGCTAGTTTTCAGGTTATTTTTTCCCAGAAGTAATACAGTTGTTCAGCTGAGTTCCTGTTGATGTGACTGGATTTGGAGTTGATACTGCATTTATATTACCTTTTAGATCCTTACCTTACTTTTGAGTCCAAGTGTATTTTGTAAAAGTTTTAAATAGAAACAGCCTTGCATTTATAGTGTGCCTTTCGCAACTTCATAGAAGTGCTTTTGAGTCACTGAGGTACTTTTGTAGTTATGTTGTTATGCAGGGAGTTCTGAAACTCAATCTGTTGTATTTAGCAAGGTTCATAAACGGAAAAGACCAGATTCTGGAGCAAAATTGGGTTTTTGAGTGCGACGAGGCCTTTTAAAGTTCCAAAATGGAGTTCACGGCACACGCTGGGTCAAAATCCTGGAACTCACTCCCTGACAGCACTGTGGGTCTACCTACACCACACGGGCTGCAGCGGTTCAAGAAGGCAGCTCACCACCACCTTCTCACGGGCAATTAGGCATGTGCAATAAATGCTGGCCCAGCCAGTGAAGCCCACATCCCGTAAATGAAAAAATAAAGGCTCACACTTCTGGTGCAAAGTGTACCAGGTACCATATTGATAACGGTGACACATATCTAATGTTTTCCAGAAATATGTAGAGTACGCAGATCATGATGTCAATCAGCGAGGAATATTGATCTGACGCCTAAAATCTAAATTTTGTTTCAAATAAAATTTTCCCAGTTTCTATTTGTCTCTTTATATTCTATGAATTTTCAGTTCAATTAGTTTCTTAGATAAACTTGTTTAAAAAAAAGACTCTTATAGCACATTCACTTCTTGTCATAAAAACTGAGCCACACCCGCATGATACCAGTAATGGATGAATAAAAACTGCAAACATTTGAAACAAATGGAGGCTATGATTGAACATGAAGAGCGTAACTTATTGAAAATTGATTGGTAAATCTTGAAAGGGGGAAAAAAAATGATACGTGTGATTGAGGGGGAGGGTTGGTAGGGTGAAGGTAGGTGGGGGCGATGTTGAGGGGGAAGGTGATAAGGGCCCGGAGACAGGAGTAGCGCCTGGGTGCATGATTTCTCTCCCTGAGCCTGCCCTAGCTCACCTATCGAAGAACAAATATTGCATCTTTCCTAAGCTCAGGGGGCCCCAAAGTGCTTCAGGGCTTCGAGGGTTAACTGATGAGGGTAGGTTGCGTAAAGCTATATCACATTCCCTTGGCTTTAGAAGGTTGAGTGCTTATTAAAGAGGTTCTATAAGTTAGATACAGAGAAACAATTTCCTTTGGCGGAGAATCCAGGACAAAAGGTCATAATTAGAGCTGAATCATTCAGGGTTGAAATAAGGAAATAATTGTTTCAGGCAAAGAGTATTGGAAATCTGGAACTCTCTCCCCCAAAACAGTGTGGATGCTAGATGTCAATTGTAATGTTACTGACTGAGATTGATGCCCCTTACCTGAAAAAAATCTAAGGAAATGGAGCAAAGTCAGAGAAATGGAGTCCATACATAGATCAGCCTATACTGAATAGAGAGGTGAAACTCAGAATCCCCAGGTATTGAAATGAACATACAGTTGGGGGAAAATGCCACCTCTATCTTTTTGAAAGCCATTTTAAAGCTTGTGGGGCACACACACACACACACACACTTACTATCCTAATGACTAGCCATGGATGAGGGTGATGAGTGAAGCGCATTGGATCCCAAGGTGAGACATCATCTGTAAAACTGATGAAAGGTCACAGGCCTGAAACATTGACTCTGTTTCTCTCTCCACAGACCTGCGGATTGTTTCCAGCATTTTCTGTTTTTATATCGGCGAAAAACACACCGGTGACAATTCAAAATTCTCAACCTGTGTTTGAAACCAGGAAAACCAAAGAGCATTGAATCTGCCCTGTCTGGAGAGAGCAATTTTGAACTATACGACATAGGGAAAGTAACACTGATAACTTGACTATCCCTGTTGACAGCAATGTGAAGTCGAACATTAAGAGTGGCACACCAGAAGCATATTGGCACAAAATGGGAGTATTGGCTCAAGTAAGATTGTTTTTACAGCAGCTTGGCGTTGACATACTTAAAAACCCTATCGATAATAGATACTACAAGCACATTCACTACCAGATACAAATCTCCTGAGAACACTGCTTCCACTGAGACACTGCGCTGTAAAAAGAGAATTCATGAAGGGCTAAACAAGCACTAGTTTTTTTTTAATGTAATTAGATTGGAAAGCGTCTGATGTTGCATCAACTGCAACAACAGTTTGCTTTCTGAACCTGACAGCTGCTTTTCTTTGTTGACATCATTTAAATGGAATCAACAAATAGTGGAAAAACATTTTTCAAAGCCTTTTTCAACAGACAACAGGTAAAGTTCCTATTCAAATGCATATTTGAAGAAAATGATCACCTTTAGCATTACTGGGAGAGCTGACTGGTCAATGGCATTAACTTATGTCAGGATTAATGTCACCTGTCTTATGAAGGGAGGTTTCAATGAGTGTCACCTTATTTTAAAAGGGAGTTACATTTTAACTCCCAGGTGCAGGGGGGCTGGGTGTGAGAGGGGTGCAAGGGCTGAGTGGCTGCTTCACTGTAGGTGACACCAAGCAGGTTCAGCCCATTTTATTACTGGGCCTCATTTGTTGATGCTTGCTGGTCTCCTGACCAAAGGGAACCAACCCCTGTAAAATGCAATAACTCCAGCAGGGGGATACTAATTGGGGAAAGAGGAAGGGAGGGGAAATCCCAGGGTGGGGAATGGTTTCCTGAGGGGCCTAGAGGAGGACCTCTGCCCCTCCCGATCCACAAGTGAATTTAAACAAAAAAATTAACTTACCTCTGGCTCTGCTGCAGTTCCAGACAGGTTTGATCCGATGTTCAGACCTTAGGTTAAAATGGTGAATCGGGCCTTGGTTACCTCACTGGAGCCTGATCTGCAAAGAGGACACCACCAGCTTGGGTTGGGTGTCCTGCAATTTAAAAGTGCAGTCAGCCAGATCTTGACAGGAAAGGAGTGGGTAAGTCTTCCATTCTACTTTAACCGTAGCCTTGCCTGATATCTGTCAGACTGGGGAAGCTAACTTGAGCCCTATGTATAAAAAGAGGTTTTGACAATTCTAGCTGCCTGAATCTACATGATTGGATATAGTTTATGGGTGTTAGGACGCCCACTGTCCAATTTTCCATTTCCTTTATGTCACCACGACACTGCTAGATTAGAGATTGTGGTATACTGGATCCAGTAGCAAGGGGAGAGCGAGTTTGATGAGAGGAAGCTTGAGATGATGATAAGCTCATAAAATGCAAATACGTTGCGATAAAAACAGTGAATGGAAACACCATTGAAGAAATATGTCACAATTTATTGGCATGAGAAAGAATCCAGGATGACAAGAAAGCTGCTTTAAGAAGTGGCACAATAAATGACTCAGTAGGAAGAATATCCAAGAATAAGATAAGATAAATGTGCACAGTTACTGAAACAAAACCTTTGGGAGAATGAGAAAGAGCGTCCAAGAGAGAGATAAATGTAACAAAAGTCAGAGCAGGACGTATACACTAAGAGTGGAGGGAATACAATAAGACAGACTGGGGAGGAAACCGAGAACGATTACAGATAAAACTTACCTTTATCCATGTGCAATGCCAGAGAAGATCAGTTATACCCAGCTACTCAACAGTGTTAAAAGGTTGTATATATCCTTTGATATATTTCTTCCATTAAACGGATGCAGCCAAATCCAACTGAAAGGTACCTTGATGCAATGCTTTATTTGGTTACACTGAAGGAATTGGGAACTTTTTCCAGGCCTCAAGTGCCTATATTCCCTTAGAAAAGCGCTGTGCCAGGATCGGTCACTCCTGCACTGGAGGAATGGCTTCTCAACTGTTAGACGCCACATTGAGCTCCTGTCTCAATGGAGCCATATGTTGGGCTCTCACTGCACAATTCCATCCTGCAAGAGGAGAAACCATTCAAGCATATCTGTACCAGCCTGACCAAATACCAATTTTGACAGCACCTAGAGATGTAAGTGAGCTGCACCTCCCTGACCAGAGCTCAACAGCAGAGTCAATGGTTAAAGCTGAAGGAAGAAACACCTCAGAAGAAAATAGAATGAAAATCCTCACCGCCTGACCATCCTTTATCAACTAACAAAACTAAGACTGATGAAGCAAGTCAGTTAATGGGAATCCAACAATTGAGACACTCTTTGATAATTACAGTAACAGCAACCAAACTGCTTAAATATATTGCAGCTTCTCTCAGGGTAGGATTAATTCTTTCATCAGTGCTAACCTATATTTAGATTTGAACAAAATATATTCTGCAAGGGTATTGCCCTAAATTTCAGCAGTTTGAACTGTTCTCTATTATCTTCTGACCTACAGCTGGCTGACAGATGGTGTGTATGCACATGGAAATTAAAATTCAAATAAAATGATAGTCATTCTCTATCCATACCATCTTATTATTTCAGGGAGCCCAAAAAATCACCACTAACCGAATCATCACCTCAATCTCATTAATATGAAGGACTTTCTGAATAATTCAGAATAGTTCAGAACCAGCAGCATTTTAATTTCGTCCTGACTGGCTTATTGGATCTTTCACACAGTACACTGGTGATAGCTGAACACTCCTAAGATCGGTGTCCTTGCTTAGCCTTGATGCACATCTGGACTAACTGTATCAAAACAGGAGAAATTAAAAGAAACTGTTCATCCCAGTCCACAAAACATCCGGTCCAGAGGAGAAAATAAACAAGATCTTTCTATTGGTGAGAAACACAGCGCAAAGGTTAAGCTGCATTAATGTCAAAATGAGCTACTCACTAAAGCATGCATAAGTGATGGTGACAGCTAAAAATGGTACTTTGGTGGCCTATTTAAAATTACAATGACCTGTACAAATTGAGGTTCAGCATATTCAGTAAAATGAGGCTCCTTACCATTGTAGGTCACTCTTGGTTTAGTCAGACACATCACAAGGTGCAAATCCATTTCATCCGAAGAAACAAATTTTGAGCACACAGGACACTTGAAACCTGGTTTAGAGAGAAAAAAAAATTAAGCTTGATGCAAATTTAGATCAACACAGAAGGATTTAATTTGATGCACAAGCACTTTCATATTGATCCAAAGGTGATTGTGACGCACCAAAGTACAGACAAACCTAAGGAACAACTGCCTGAATGACATTCCCTCAACCACAGGTAACCCTTTGCTCAAGGCTGTGCAAGTTGCTTTACCACATCATCAATGATTTTCAAAACAATTACTCCATTTTTAAAAATATTAAGCTTAAGAGATTCAGAGAACAGAGATTAACAGTTCTGTTACTTGGAGGCAATAATCCACTGCTGTGCTAATAAACCAGTCAACAGTTATAAATTACCAATGAGACAGCACATGCATTGCAATTTTATTTTCTAATCATGGTCAAGGCAATTGAGGTAAACACTTATAACATCATCATCATGATGGAGTGACACCACAAAGTTTTAGTAACTGCCTTTCCTGAAGGCCTCATCAAATTGCACCTCTTCTGGCATTGGTGCTAGTGAATGGAACACAGAGGTCATGGTAACAGTGCGTTCTCCCCAGTTCAGACACCGTCTATAGCCCACATGTAATTTGTTTCTGCACAAATGGAGAGCTTTGCTGTTACAATCTGGACAATTACATTCACCAAATCACCTAGCAAAAGCACTTGGACAATCGAATTCTTCTCAAAACAGAGGCCCAAATCATGCTGAAGTGTGCCCTGTTAATTAGACTTAATCTTGCTCGCTTAGGTTTTGCCCACAAATTTGCTGGAGGTGTGAGCTGATTACAGCACGGCAAGGTCAACAAACAGTGTATCTCCTTAACCAATGAGAAGGGTTGAGGGGTAAACAGAGGAAGGACTGAGAAGGTGGGTGAATTAGAGTGGGTGATGTCAAATCAGGTACGAAAAGAGAAACAGTGAATGGGAAAGAAGGGTCAGATTAAGCGGGAAAGGAAATAGACACTGAGAGGTATAGTAAGAAAATAAAATAAAAGTATTTGAATTCGACATTTTTTTAAAAATTTCACAATTCGCAACCTGAAGGAATGAGAATTCATACTTCTAATTGTTTACTTTGTGGGCATGAGAGGTTGAGTGACAGTCATTACTAATTGCTACATTATATTTTTTCAGCAAAAATCTGGACCAAAGTTTCTTTGTTAGAAGGCCCTACTCTCATGAGTGTACACTTTTCTATGATTCATAAAGGAATTCAAATTCAGTTGAATAGTTTGCCGCAATAAATTACAAAACAGCAACAAGGTCTTTATGTAGCATGTTTTATGCAGTAAAGTCTCCCAAAGTGCTTCATAGGAACGTAATCAGACATACATAATGAAAATTGAGCCAAAGGTGGAGGAATTAGGACAGGAGACCAATTTCTTTTCCTTTATTCTTTCACAGGATGTGGGCATCGCTGACAAGGCCAGCATTTCTTGCTCATCCCCAGTTGCCCTTGAACTGAGTGGCTTGCTTGGCCAAATGCTCATCCCCAATTGCTCCTGGAACTGAGTGGCTTGCTTGGACATTTCATAGGGTAGTTAAGAGTTTTCTGTGGGCCTGGAGTCACATGTGGGCCAGAGCAGGCGGGTAGTAGACATTAGTGAACCAGATGTGTTTTTACAACCATTACTGAGGCTAGCTTTTCAATTCCAGATTATAAACTGAATTTAAATTCCACCAGCTGCCATGGTGGGATTTGAACCCATGTCCCCAGAGCACTTAGCTGGGCCTCTAGATTACTAGCCCAGTAACATTACCACTATCCCACTATCTCCCCAAATGCTTGGTCAGTTAGGTAGAGGTAAAGCAGAGGGAGGTAGAGGGAGAAAGAGATGTGGGAAGGAATTCCAGAGCTTAGGGCCTGGCAGCTGGGCACACAGCTGTAACTGGTGGGGTGAAGAAAGTCGGAGATGCGCATAAGACCATGCAACGCATGAAGTCAAATACCTTGGAGACCTCTACCAAAAACTATCCCACATTTTAGCAGGTGGATAAAATAGATTGTTCACTGCCTTCATAATAACTAATCTGGGCAAAGCAGCCCTCATTCACCGGTTAACTGCACTGGAACACCATGACTCATGAGTACATGGCAACATGAAGGAAATGGCAAGATTCTTCCCTGAGCAAACAAACTTGCCAAATCAAAACTTTCCCAAGAGATTTGTTGCCTTCTTTTCAACCAACTTTTAAATAGCTAACCGAGGAATATTTCCATGCCTCCTAATCTATCTGTTTATAACCCACAAATTAACGCTTGGCTACACTAAGTGCACATACAACAGATGAGCATCGCTTCTTAAAATCAAATGATTTAAACATTCCAATTTTCCTTCAATGATTCCAGTATTTTTCATTTGAATAAAAAGAAATTTAAAATCTTCCATCCTGGCCATTATAAATATCTATAACAACATTTATAATGGAAGCTGTCTATGTATACTTGTCATGCTGCAATAGAGAGGCTGCAATGTCACCACCAGCAGGAGGGTGACAAGTTTACATAGAAAATGGGCATTATAAATATGGGTGCAGCAAGTGAGAATAGAAATTTAGAAATAAAGGAGAATGTAAGACTTTAAGTGGAGATTGAATTATATTTATAAACCCTGGTCCAATTATTTCTCCCTGCCCTTTAATCCCACTGCCACAATGGTCTTAATTCCGTGCGTGATGCCAACAGACATCAACTAGCATTTTGTAATTTATATTATGCATTTTTCCATACAAGAAAGTTTTGTCATTTTGCCAAGGCCACAACAGAAGAGAAACAGTAGAGCAGAACAGATTTATTCATGTAACAGAGAGCACATTTTTAAAAGCAAGGCTGCCAATCTGCACAACTCAGTTAATGATAAACTGAGTATTCTTGTATTACAAAGCACTTAGCTACAGAGTTACTTAAAGAACAGGAACATGTTTAAGAGGAGCACCCACTTTGCTTTTACAATGCGGTGCTATTTTTTTTACCAGTATTGGCAGGTTACCATATTCAGCAGCACTTGTATCTGAGTACGAATAGGTTTTTCAATTCCTCAAAAATATGTCACACACATGGTGCTAACTAAAATTGTCTCTGGTGTTGGGAAGGCAGATTTGACTCTTCGTCCCTATTCTCTCCTATTGTGATACTCCGTTTAATTAAGAAAGGGGAGAAATCAGCCAAGCTTTGCATTTCTAATTACAAGCCAACGAAACAAACTGGTTCTTGGCTCAGTGGTAGCACTCTTGCCTCTGAGCCAGACGGTTGTGGGTTCAAATCCACATGACAGATTTGTGTATGTAGTCTAGGCTTACACTACAGTGCAATATTGAGGGAATACTGCACTCCCAGAGCGTTTGCCTTTTGGGTGAGTCACTAGACAAAGGTCAGGTCTGCCATCTCCAATGAATGTAAAAGATCCTATGGTACTTTTTTCAGAAGCGCTGGGGGATTCTCTCCAGTGTCTTGACTTTTACAGACAGGAGTGGGATTAATTTAAACAGCCCCAATTTCTCCATTCACTACCCATCCGTAAACAGAATGATGTTTTTTGATTTTTGAGCTCCCCTTTTTAAGTAGTGGTGTATTTTCCCCAATCCTTTAGTTTTGGAGTTATCCGATCCTCTATTAATAACCCCACAGAAAATTCTAGATAAGATAAAATAAGAGGGGTAGTTTATTTTACACACACAATATGCGGGAAGGGATTTTGCAATGTATACCCCTTTTTGAATGCATACAACAAAAGAGGGAAAAGGGAAAGAAAGGGGCCAGGGCAAAGATCACAATAAAAATAAGAATTATGATTTCAAGTGAGTCTAGAGTCCAGAATTAATGTCCAAGGAAGGTTCCTTTAGGTGGCTTTGTCTGGCAGATTTCCTGGTCTTGGTCCTAGGAACTGGGGTGCAGGTTGAGTCCGTTGAAGATGCAGCAAAGTACTCTTGAATCTTGGGTATTAGTTCACTCTGTAGGTGAAATATAGGGTTCTTTCTGGAAATCAGACTTGGAGAAGTGGGAATATTCACTGATGATTGCACAATGTTCAGCACCATTCGTGACTCCTCAGACACTGAAGCAGTCCCTGTCCAAATGCAGCAAGGCCTGGACAATATCGAGACTTGGGCTGACAAGTAGCAAGTAACATTCACGCCACACAAGTGTCAGGCAATGATCATCTCCAACAAGAGAGAATCCAACCATCACCTCTTGATGTTCAATGGCATTACCATCACTGAGTCCCCCACCATCAACATCCTGGGGGGGTTACCATTGGCCAGAAACTGAACTGGACTAGCCATATAAATACTACGGCTACAAGAGCAGGTCAGAGACTAGGAATAGTGCGATGAGTAACCCAATTCCTGACTCCCTACAAGGCACAAGTCAGGAGTGTAATGGAATACTCTGCACTTGCCTGGATGACTGCAGCTCGAACAATACTCAAGAAGCTTAACACCATCCAGGACAAAGCAGCCCACTTGATTGGCTCCCCATCCTCAAACATTCACTCCCTCCACCACTGATGCATTGTAGCAGCAGTGTGTACCATCTACAAGATGCACTGCAGGAATTCACCAACCCTTCAACAGCACCTTCCAAACCCACGACCACCACTATCTAGAAGAACAATGGCAGCAGATAGATGGGAACACCATCACCTAGAACTTCCCCTCCAAGTCACTCAACACCCTGACTTGGAAATATATCACAGTTCCTTCACTGTCGCTGGGTCAAAATCCTGGAACTCCCTTCCTAACAGCACTGTAAGTATACCCACACCACATACATTGCAGCGGTTCAAGAAGGCAGCTTACCTCACCGCCACCTTCTCAAGGGCAACTAGAGATGGGCAATAAATTCTGACCCAGCCAGCAAAGTTAACATCCCATGAATGAATAAAAAAAAGAGAGATAGAAGTCATAGACAGACAGCTAGCTGGAGTCCAGTTCTCTTCAGAGGTTAAACTGCAACTGAAGATAAAATTCAAAAGCTGTATAATTAAAGGAATTCAAACAGCTCAAGTCTCGGTCATGTGACAGGGTGGTTTTGGGTCGAGCTATTCAGCTAACATGGCCCCTTGTTACAGCCCATTGTGTTTTGGGCAGCTAACTGTAGAACAATTATCACAATGTGGGAGAGGGGGATCCCAATAGCTCTGCCTTTGTCCAGCACTGGTGCGGATGCCTTGTCTACTAGTCCTTTGTGTTGGCTTGGTTAGAATGTTTATACAATGCAAGAGGTGTTACATTCCAGGAGTCTGTGTTTAAACTGCTCAGATGCTTGCAGAACCACCATCATGTGGTCAGCTGTGGCCATTTTATCAGTCCAGCCACTTGTCCATTTTCAAAAAAGTAATGAGTGTGTAAAGTAGCCAGGATGATATAGATATATATTTTACTTCCTGTCCTCTGGTCACGACATGGCCAATATTTATCCCCTCAAGCAACACCATCTAACACATCACACTGCTCATTTAACGCACTGCTGTTTGTTCCCAAATTGGCTGCCATATTTCCCCACAACAGTGGCTACATTTCGAAAAGTGCTTCATTGGCCATGAATCGCTTTGGAACACCCTGAAGGTGTGAAAGGAGCTGTATAAATGCAAGTTCATTCTTTCTTTATAACACAGAGATGACACTGCTGTGTCATACAGGACTCTCACACAAATGGAACAGATGTGCTTGCTATTCCCTTCAACCTTCACATGACAACCAAACAAGCCTTTTACGTGGCATAATTAAATTCAATTCGTAACTATATTGCACTTTTAATACACTCAAATATCCCAAGATGCTTCACAGCAGCATTACCAAACGCATAGGGCAGGATTTTATGTCCTGTGGTCGGGCGCACACCCGGCCCGATCGGGCATAAAATCACGCACGATGATGTCGGTCAAGCGTCCTGACATCATCGCGCACTCGTGCGATATTTCGGTTGGCGGACGCGCGCGAGAGTTGGCAGCGTGCCCACTGACAATTAACAGGCCGATTAAGGCCCTTAATCAAATAATTGAATGTTATTTTTCGCTGCCCATCCACCCTTATGGTTGGCGGGCGGACAAATTGGCCAGGCAGCCTTTGGATTTTTTTTGAACCCTCATCCATGGGCGGAATGAGGTTTCCAGCAGTAATTAAAAAAAATAAAAAATTTCAACATCATTTTTAACATGTCTCTCTTCATGTGACTGAGTCACATGTGGGGACATGCTTACATCATTTGCAAAATCTCTATTGGTCAGTGCCCAATTCTTCAGCTCCTTGAGGCAGCTCTGTGCCCTCAGGGAACTGTCAGTGCGCCCTACCCTGCGCATACGCAGACTTCTGCACTCGCCCTCCTCCTGCTCCCGCCCTGGCAGCGCTGAGCGCTTCAGTGCGCCTTTCACGCTGGTTGGCCGTTAATTGGCCAGCCAGCGTGAAATCGCGGTCGGTGCTCGATCGCGGGTAGTGGTCCGTTTTGCAGCCGCTCCCGGGCCTGCCCGCCTTGCCCGCCTGACAAAGGGAAAATCCTGCCCAGAAAGAGAAATTAGAACAGGTAACCCCAAAGACTCGCTCAAAGAAGTAGGATTTGAGGATCTGCTCAAGGAGGGAGAAGGAGAGAGGCGGAGAAATTTAGGGAGGGAATTCCAAGACTGCTGAAGGCATGACTTCCAACGTTGGGCGAAGGAGCTCGAGTGCACAAGAGGCCAGCATTAGAGGAGGGCAGAGGTCTAAGTGGGTTGAAAGAGGTTACATAGGGAGTGGGCAAAGCTCTGGAAGGATTTGAACATTGGATGAAAATTTTAAATGTGATGAGATAAATAAAAAATAACTCGCGTACTGCAAACGCTTCATCATGCTGGAGATTTTGCTTCAGGTTATATTGCAGACAATACAGTGGGGATAAAGGCAGCCAATGTCTAGGCGGGTGCACCATCACCTGGCACTTGTTACAAAGTCTGGATCTAATCAATAGCCAGACCCAGTACCTGAATGCCTTGTTAAATTACTATTCCCATGCCCTCTCGCCTTCCATTCTCCGTAAACTACAGCTCATTCCGAAATTCTGCTGCTTGTATCCTATCTCACACGAGTCCAATTCACCCAACACCCCTGTGCTTGTTCACCTAAATTGGCTCTTGGCCTGGCAATTTTATTTTCTCATCCTTGCGTTCAAATCCACTTGTGGCATCACCCCTCCCTATCTAGCCCTACAGCCACCAGCCCGGGGCCAAAGGCAAAAAAAGGAAATGAGATGGCCGCTTCAAGCATGTCCACTTTCAAAACAAACCTGTGCAGTTTGGCGATTTCTTTTCTATTCTGGCCTTGGCAAAAGAAATGGAATGTCTAACAAATGTGCTTAAGAGATTGAGGTGGGAAGTTAGCACTTAAACCAAACATTGGCAATAACACTCCCCACTCAAGGCTTGGCAAGATCAGGTCGGGTGAGGACAGAATTAAAAATTCAAGCACAAATGTTTCGTTCTTCCTTAAACAACTCGTGCCCACTTTTTGTTAGCCTTTGCAGTCTCTTTCTGAATGTCACACAAAGCCAACTTCCCTGCATGCACGGAATTCAGTTTTCTCAGAAGTAAGCCACTCAGTAAAATTTGTGACGATGTTCATAAGCTTGGCTGAACTCCCATAATTAAAATAACATCTTTATTTTCCAGCCCACCCCCAGTTCTCCTGATGCGCTTGGCTAGCAGATAATGCATTACCTACAACGGAATTAGACTTTCAGTGGCTCCTATAGTCTTTCAGTAATTGCTCCAGTGCTTCTCCTGGACAGCTGACAGCAGCTGCGAACTGCAGGCAAAAGTTCACCATTTTAACTATTCATTACCCCATACACTTTCCAGGAACTGACATCCATAAGAAAAATTTCAACACAAGCAAACTAATGTGTTTGGCTTCACACAGATCACTCCCTCTTCAACGCATCGTGAATGATAAATCCGTCAGTTAATTTTGTATCTGAAAAATCCTTTGAGAAGATTAGAGCCCTTCTCTTCAGTTCCAAAGTACAAAACCGAAAAGCGGAAGAAATCCAAGCCATCAATTCCTGTTTTATCTTTTGGAATATTAAGCATGGCAATTGTTTGAAGTCAGTTACCATAAATTCATGGTGTGCATTCCAGATCATTGAACAGCAACTTGAATTTTATGCCGTGCCCTTAAACTAGAAACATATCCCAAGGCACAGCACAGGGGTGTAATTCAAAATAAGAAAGGTAGACTGGGCTAAAGTTGAAGATATGAAGAGGGGTAACCTGGAGTTTCCTTAAAGTGATAGGATTTAAGAAGGGCCTTGATAGAAGAGAGGACGAGGCAGCAAAAAAGGGGTTTATGGAGGGAAGTCCAGAGTGAGGGGCCTGAGCCAACCAAGTGTAAGGTAAAGTGAGGGAGGATGCTGAAGAAGCCAGAGTCAATGGAACAGGGTATTTAGAAGTAGGTTATAGAGCTGAAGAAGGTTACAGAGATAGGGATGGGCGAAGCCTTAAGGGGATTTAAGCACAAGGACGAAATTTCAAATTTTATATTTGAGTCGATGTGGGACCCAGAAGTGTTCTGAAGAAGGGTCATATTCGGCTTTAAATATTAACTCCATTTCTCTCTCCATGGATGCTGCCAGACCTGCTGAGTACTTCAAAACTAATAATTTTGTTCGTACACAGCAAGGATAACGACACACCAGGTTCCTCATCACTATGTTCTGAAATTGTAATTCAATTTAATGAATACAATAAATCGGGATGGACAAACCACACTGCCAGCATTCAAACTTCTTTTTGTAGGTTTACGTGATACATTCAGTCAATGAGAAGTCAAGATTATTCACTTAGATACCTCCTCAGAAATATTCAACTTGGCTTGCAGATTGTAAAGGAATTAACAGCAGTATTTATTAGTTGGCCCCAAGACATTTCACAGAAATATCAGGAAAAATAATTAGCAAGCCAAAAAAAAAAAGTCACTGAGTGACTTGGATCTAATTTAATCCACTGAGGACAGGGATGATGGGCAAGCAGAACCTAGTACAGGAACAGCTAAGCACAACAGAGTTTTGGATGAATTGATCTGTAGAGAATAGAAAATTGGAGGCCAACTCAGTACAACATTGGACTAATTGAGTCTGGCAATATATGAAGAATTCAGGAAGGGATGGGTTGGTGTTTAGGTAGATGAAACAGATGTTGTGAAAGTGGAGGCCACTAGTTTTGTGACATGGAAGGATGTGGGATTGTTCAGGGGCTAAAGAGGTAGAACCGAGTGCTGTCAGCATACATGTGGAAGCCAACCCCATATCAGTAGAGAAAGTAATCAAGAGACATTCTGTAAATGCGGGGCAAAATAGACCAAGGAGAAAAAGGAAAATAAAGACTTGCATTTTTATAATGACTTTCATAATCTTTGAATATCCCAAAGTGCCCTACTGCCAATTAAGTACTCTGCAAGTGTAGTCACCATTGTAATGCGGGAAGCACATAACAAATTTGCGCACAGCATGATCTTACAAATACTAATGTGACAATGACCACATGTAAGGTGTTTTTTGGTCCTGATTGAGGAATAAATATTGGCCAAGGCACTAGGCAGGACATCCTGCAGAATTCCTGCCATGGGATCTTCTAAATATAACAGACGAGAGCAGACAGGCCTCAGCTTAATGCCTTTTCCAAAAGATGAAACCTCCTACAGTGGAGCCCTCTCAGTACTGGAGCATCTGGCAAGATTTTGCACTCAAGTCTCTGGAGTGAGACTCAAACTCACACACTCTTCTAATTCAGAGATGGGAGTGCTATCACTGAGCTACAGTTTACGCTAACGAATGAATCTTTGGGGTTTTCTGGAAATGAAGGTGTGAAGTTGGAAGAAGGAGCTATTGGTAGAGATACTCTGGGTATGTTAGGTTCAGGAAGGGTGGAATCAAGTGAGAACACTCCCATAGGCTAGACAATGTAGAAGAGGTGTTCACAGAATCAAACAGCATAGAAAGAGATTTGGCCTATTGCACCTTGTGACCCCACTGAGCCCTCTCATCCTGCCCATGGATGAGGTTTTTACAAATGTGTCCTACCCGCCTGCCCGTTGCGCCAGTGCGACGACCCAAAGATTGCATGGATGCCAAAAAATCGCCGTTAATTGGCTCCTCAGGGGCCTTAAGTAGCCCGTTAATTAATGGCAGGCACGCATCGGATATCATTGCACACCCGCCCAACGAAACATTGCGATGGTGCGCAGTGACGTTGGGATGCTCGCCCTACGTCACCGTGTGTCATTTTACGTGTCGGCGTCCGGGTCCCACCCCAGCACGCCAATGGGAAAATTCTGCCCCATGGAAAGAAATAGTGGAGATGGTGGTGTAGTGGTAATGCCACTGGATTAATAATCCAGAGGCCCAGGCTGATGTTCTGGGAACATGGATTCAAATCCCACCATGGCAACTGGTGGAATTCAAATTCAATTAATAAAAAAATCTGGAATTGAAAAGCTAGTCTCAGTAATGGTGACCATGAAATTAGCATTGATTGTTGTTAAAAACCCACCTGGTTCACTAATGGCCTTTAGGGAGGGAAATCTGCTGCCCTTACTTGGTCTGGCCTACATGTGACTCCAGACCCACAGCATTGTGGTTAACTCTTAACTGCCCTCTAGCAAGGCATTCAATTCTAGGGCAATTAGGGAAGGGCAACAAATACTGGTCTTGCCAGGGATGCCCACATCCCATGAAAGAATTTTTAAAAAGATAAAGGAACGGACATCAGGGGAAAAATTGGGATGAGTGATCATAAACTTAGTTGAAGCAAGATTTATTTTCTCCCTCAAAAGGTGGCGAGAGACAGAGGGACAAAGAGGTTGTAAGAAAGAATAGGATCCAGGGTCTATCAACAACAATGGGGCAAAGTGAGGAAGGAGGCACAAAAGGACAGCTGGAAGCTAGAAGGTTGTGGGGGTGAGTACAAGGCTGGAGAAAGTAACAATGCTGTGAGGCTATGGAGGATCTGGAAGGCAAGGATAAGAATTTTACATTGTGGTGGGACCAGGGCCAAATGTAGATCAGTGGGTGGAGGCAGGGGAAGAGATATGGGTAGGATTTGGCACAGGACAAGATACAGGCTGTATTTTGAAACAGTTGGAGTTTATGCAGAGTGCAAGATGAAAACCAATGATTGACACATGTATGGGCACAGGTCAGGAGAGGGGCTGAAGCAGAATTGGAAAATGCTACACTGGAGATGAGCAGCTTTAGGTAATGAGAAAGATCAGAGGATGTTCATTTTCTCTCCAAACTTCTTTTTCCCAGCCATTTATATGATATAATATTTATATTTTTGTTCTACTCCCACTCCCCATAGAAACTCCATTGGTGTTGTGTTTTCACAAGATAATTTTATTTTTACTGCATTTTGCCACCCACCATGCCTCACTGTGGTACATTTCTGCTTACTTGTCCAGAATGCATCTTATTCACTGCCTTCAAAAGTTCTACCACATGCTCATAGCAGTCAGACACTAACCTAGCTGAGGTTAACCATTCCACTATGACTGATTTCTTAACCAAGTTCGACTAACTGAACACAAACTGGGGATCCTGACTCACACCAAGTCCTGTTCGTTGAGACCCCCATGTTTGCTGACTGACAATGGTTTGGCTACACATTTTTAAATTCTAATCCTTGTTTTCAAATCCTTCCATGGCCATGCCGCTCTGCAGATGTTGGCCTCCTCCAGCCCTGCAACCCTTTGAGATCTCTGCAGTCTTCCAATTCTGGCTCTTGTGCATCCCTGGTTTCCATCAATCCATGACTGAGAGCCATGCCTTCAGCTGCCTAGGCCTGAATCTCTAAAATTCATCCCATAAGCCTCCATGCCTCCTTTAAGATGCTTCTTAATAACTACTTCTTTGACCAAGCTTTTGGTCACCTGTCTCAATGCCTCCCCTGCGGCCTGCTGTCAAATGTTTTTGATAACACTCGTGCAAAGCATCTTGGTACATCTCACCACATTAAAGGTGCTGTATAAATGCAAGTTGCTATTGTTGATTGATAAGGGATGTTGCTGGTCTGATTGACCTAGATAACCATTGGGTTAATTTGCTGGGGCACTGGGGAAACAGCTTCATTTGTTTAACATCAGTTTTATTTTCATTATGGCAAAAATATGAAGAAAAGATGGGGAAGGAGGAGAAAGCAGATTCAAAATAAAACAAGTGGCAATTGAGTTAAACGTCCTTCAAAAAAATCATATGATCTTTTTTCCAGTCTCCCGATGAAGTAACCCCCCAAGGGCTTGCGTTACAAGAGCTTGAAACATTATCCCACTGACATCATTCGTTCAAAGGAGTGATAACTGATTTCTTTCACGTCCCTGCTCACTACAATCGAGGTGCTTTTCTCAGACTGAAATTAAAGCAAATTACTGAGGCAGTAGCGAGGGAACTTGTGAACATAAAAGATCCTGAGGATGAAAAGAGTCAACTGTCCATGTAGCCTGCCTTCCTCACAGTTGTAACCCATGATGTATTTCTGCAGCATGCTTGCACAATTCCAGGGATGTAAGAGTCCTAAATGACCTGCACTAGATGCCTACAATATTCCTCGGTAAGGTCTTCTATAGACCTGTTCTCTCGGTGAAATGATGCTTTTTTACTCTCCAACTCTCTTCAATTTATACGAATATCTCCCAGTTCTGCATCAAATCAAATATCCCCCAACTGATCCTCTACCATCCTTGAACTTTATTAGTTTGGAAATGTCAATTGCCCTCTCCAATGGGAGACTGTCCTCATATGGTGTGCTCTCTAGTCCTCTAATTATTCCAGTACCTTTCTTCCTTGCAGTGAGGGGTACAGAACAGCACACAATACTCTTAATTGTGGCCTGATTAATGCTCTAAACAACGGGCATGGAAACATCCTTCAATTTAAGCAGTACTCTTTTTATACAATGTAGGATCCTATTTACGTTCTTGACATCATGCAGACATTGGCTGGGATTTTCCAGTCCTGCCCCCGTGATGGCACCCATCGCAGATAGGAACAGACGGGAAGGCAGTCAAAAGTCCATTGGTTTGCGATGGCGCTAGAAAATCCCGGCCGCAGATGGGACCGGAAAATCCCGCCCAACGCTTTGGCGTCTGAGATCCCTTCCTTTATTGGTAATATTTGCTCATTAATCCTATAAACCCTCTGCTCCTTCAAGTCCATGGCTATACAATTATCCGCATTAAACTCCTGCAGCTAATCATCTGCCCACCTTTTCAAACAGTCAAGAGCCTCTCCTCTACCATATTAATCACTCTTGCTATTTCGGTGTCCCTGAAAACTTTGAGACAGGGCTGCCAATACTCCTTCCTCTGAACATTTACAGAAGTTGAATCTTGGTGTGCAGATGATAGGAGGCCAATAATTGGAAAATTCTATTTTCCACACACAGCTCTACTATAAGTATAAGAATAAAAATAATTACTCCAAGCCACTAAAAACAAAGGAGGAAAAGAAATCATTCTAATGTAGTGCAATGATATTGAAACTCCAGTGGTTATGGGTCATTTTCATTGTGAATCAACTTCAAATATGAATGCAATAATTGAAGCAGATTAAAATTTGCACTCTATTCTCCCAACCTCCTACCATGTTACTACCCCACACTCAAAATGAGGAGCCTTGGATTTTAGGCCTTGGACCTCACCAACAAATAATGTGTTGGAGTAGGAGACCGCATAGATTAATGCCCCACTGCACAGGTAAGAAGTTGGAGACCATGACCATGGGGCAGAGCAAGAGATCGTGGGTCTCAGATGCACTGTTGTGGGGTTGAAGAGGGTGATCGGATGTCAAGGCCAAGGTGTCAGGGTTCTCAGGACCAGGAGTGGTAGAGATTATGACGAACACAATTTTTTTCTTTTACCTAATGGTGTTTAGAGTGCTGGTGAAACAGGGCCCTGAGGCCAGCATTCGGCCCCATGTACGCATTTGCTAATGGCCTAATGCCTGTTTCAGGTGTGGGTAAACGATGCCTCTTCTTGGTCCTGCCCCAGTATACGGAGTAGCATCTTTTGGTCATAAGTGTGCTTGAGCTTCCTGCCTGCCATTTTAGTGCCTTACAAAGCTGCATCGCAATTAAAAAAACATTTTTATAGAATGAAATTCAATTAAAACCTGGTAATAAAATAACTAGCTGCAGATGGTGCAAAGAAATGATTGGATCAGGAATTATTTCAAACATGGTCAAAGCATTCATTCTCTGAATCTAAACAAGATCCGGTGGAAATCTGTTTTACATCGCTTGCATTGTGTGAATAGGCAGAGAACTTCAATTATAATTAATCACATCGCCCACAGGATAGCAAGCAGGGCTGAAGTTGCATGGTGGTAACGCTATGATTAATCTTCCAATCATTCAGAGCACCTCACATGACATGGTAGAGATCTCTGAGTGACAGTCAGTGTAATGTGTCTATTCATTCTGCATTCTGCAACAAGCGACTGCATTACACACATCACAAGGATTGTGCAATACCCATCCCATGTGTGTATTCAAAGCAACTTTCGAATCTAATCCTCAGCCAGAAAAACAGAACTAAAGCATAAACACAGCCTTGCAAAAGTTCCACTTGCCATGATTTCAGTGCTGCAACACTTTTGTTTTATTCATTCACAGGGTGTGGGCTTTGCTGGCTAGTCCAGCATTTATTGCCCATCCCTAATTGCCCTTGAGAAGGTGGTGGTGAGATGCCTTCTTGAACCGCTGCAGTCCATATGGTGTAGGTACACCTACAGTGCTGTTAGTGAGGGAGTTCCAGGATCTTGACCCAGCGACAGTGAAGGAAAGGCAATATATTTCCAAATCAGGATGGTGAGTGGCTTGAAGGGGAACTTCCAGGTGGTGGTGTTCCCGTGTATCTGCTGCCCTTGTCCTTCTAGAGGGTAGTGTTCGTGGGTTTGGAAGGTGCTGTCTAAGGAGCCTTGGTGAATTCCTGTAGTGCATCTTATAGATGGTACACACGGCTGCTACCGTGCATCGATGGTGGAAGGAGTGAATGTTTGTGGATGCAGTTCCAATCAAGTGGGCTGCTTTATCCTGGACGGTGTCAAGCTCCTTGAGTGTTGTGGGAGCTGCACTCACCCAGGCAAGTACAGAGTATTCCATCATGCTCCTGACTTGTGTCTTGTAGATGGTGGATAGGCTGTGGGGAGTCAGGAAATGAGTTACTCGCCACATGATTCTTAATCTCTGACCTGCTCTTGTAGTTACAATATTTGTATGGCTAGTCCAGTTCAGTTTCTGGTCAATGGTAACCCCCCAGGGTGTTGATAGTGGGGAATTCAGCGATGGCAATGTCTTTGAATATCATGGGGCAATGGTTAGATTCTCTCTTGTTGGAGATGGCCTTTGTCTGGCACTTGTTACCTGTCACTGTCAGCCCAAGCCTGGATATTGTCCAGGTCTTGCTGCATTTGGGCACGGACTGCTTCAGTATCTGAGGAGTCATGAATGGTGCTGAACATTGTGCAATCATCAACGAACATCCCCACTTCTGACCTTATGATGGGAGGTCATTGATGAAGCAGCTGAAGATGGTTGGGTCTAGGACACTACCCTGAGGGACTCCTGCAATGATATCCTGGAACTGAGATGACTGACCTCTCAACAACCACAACCATCTTCCTTTGTGTTAGGTATGACTCCAACCAGCAAGGAGTTTCCCCCCGATTCCCATTTATTCCAGTTTTGCCATAGCTCCTTGATGCCACACTCGGTCAAATTTGGCCTTGATCTCAAGGGCAGTCATCTCACCTCATCTCTGGAGTTCAGCTCTTTTGTCCATCCTTGAACCAAGCTGTAATGAGGTCAGGAGCTGAGTGGCCCTGGCAGAATTCAAACTGGGCATCAGTGAGCAGGCTATTGCTAAGCAAGTGCCGCTTGATAGCCCTGTTGATAACCCCTTCCATCACTTTACTGATGATCGAGAGTAGACTGATGGGGCAGTAATTGGCTGGGTTGGATTTGTCCTGCATTTTCTGGAAAGGACATACCAGAGCAATTTTCCACATTTCTGGGTAGATGCCAGTGTTGTAGATATACTGGAACAGGTAGGGGTGCAGCAAGTTCTGGAGCATAAGTCTTCAGTACTATTGCTGGAATGTTGTCAGGGCCCAAAGCCTTTGCAGTATCCAGTGCCTTCAGCCATTTCTTGATATCACATGGATTGAATCGAATTGGCTGAAGACTGGCACCTGTGATGCTGGGGTCCTCTGGAGGGGGCCGAGATGGATCATCCACTAGGCACTTCTGACTGAAGTTTGTTGTGAATGCTTCAGCCTTACCAATTACACTGATGTGCTGGGCTCCCCCATCATTGAGGATGGGGATATTTGTGGAGCCTCCTCCTCCAATGAGTTGTTTAATTGTGCACCACCATTCATGACTGGATGTGGCAGGACTGCTGAGCTTAGATCTGATCCATTCATTGTGGAATAGCTTAGCTCTGTCTATCACTTGCTGCTAATGCTGTTTGGCATGCAAGTAGTCCTGTGTTGTAGCTTCACCAGCTTAACACTTCATTTTTAGCTATGCCTGGTGCTGCTCCTTGCATGCCCTCCTGCACTCTTTATTTGAAGCAGGGTTGATCCCTTGGCTTGATGGTAATAGTAGAATGGGGGATATGCCAGGTCATGTGGTTATAGATTGTGTATTTATATAAGTGCCTTTAATCTGGTAAAGTGTCCCAGGGTGCTTCACAGATTAAAATGTGACATCGAGCCATTTAAGGAAATATTACAGCTAGGTCAGAGGTAGTTTTAAGGAATATCTTAAAGGAGGAAAGACAGGAAGATAGACAAAGAGGTTAAGGGGCAGAATTCAAAAATTTTCCCAGATGGATTTGCAGGTGATACTCCTGGCTATTGACTGACATCTTGTATCAGGGCAGAGACCAGAAATAGTGACTAATGATCAAGCAATCACTCAGCATACAGCTCCAGAAGGACAGTCATGGAGATTCAATGGTGTATTAACAACATATGATATTTGATATATGCAGATGATCTACTGCTTTATTTCTGTGATATCGCTGGTTTGCTCTGGGGGTCCCATTACAAGCTCAGACCGGTACCAATCCAAGGCCTCTGAACTACAATTTTCACCTCCAAGGTGAGCTAATCTTGTTCTTTTTTATTACTTTGCTTGGTGAGCACTGGTCAGCCTAGGGTGGACAGAGAGGTGCCTGGGTTCACCAATGACTGATCAAAAACTCCCATCAGTAACAGAAGGGTCAAATAAAGGCATGCACAATGCGTACTACATTTGGTTATAGTTCATCACTATAACCCTGCAATGTACAGTATACTGGAGTGATCACAACATTGGTAGCTTATTGCATTAGATTACAGTTTTGGTAACATCTATACCTTGGCGATAGATACTAATTTCAATCACCTTCAGTACTTTTGGGATCCTCAGGGCAAAATCTCTGAAATGGGTACAGGCTGACGCATTCACTGCCCCTTGTACGATGCACCATAATGCATTCTATTATTCTGGAATTGGACCTAAGAGCAAAATATCTGACTGGATCAAGATGCTCTGGAAAACAGGCCATATCTACACTGTACGGTAAAAATCAAATCAAATTCAAGATTGGTTGGAGCATCATCTTGGAGTAGGATATATGGTGAATGGGAAAAGATCAGCCCAGCACACATGGTCTGGACATCCCCTAAATGAGCAACAAGAAAACCCCAAACACTTTTACAACCCAAAATCATCCAATGTAATGCAAGCCCAGCATGACACAGTAGGTTGGTCTTCAAAAAGGTATGGTAGCATAGTGGTAATGTTGCTGGACTAGTGATCCAGAGGCCTGGACTCATGATCCTGAGACACAAGTTCAAATTTGCCTATAGCAGGGTGTTGATTTAAATTCAGCTTATTAAATCAATCTGGAATGAAAAGCTAGTATCAGTATTGATGACCATGAAACCACCCGTACCCAATTGTGAAACCCAGCTGGTTCAATACTGTCCTTTAGGGAAGGAAATCTGCTGCCTTTACCCAGTCTAGTCTATATGTGACTCCAGATCCACAGCAATGTGGTTGACTGCCCAATGACATGGCTTAGCAATCCCCTCAAGTTACACAGGGATGGGTGATAAACACTGGCCTTGCCAGCAACACCCACATCCCATGAATGAATGAAATAAAGGTCACCAGCTAAATCCTAGTTTTAGGCACTGCCAGATTAAAATAAATCATAATTCATAAAAGATGAAAGAGATGGACTTAAAAATGAGGAATCTATGACATGGAGTTCCTTGAACTCTATTCTCCTAACCTTTGGTTACTTTTATATACATGCAATTCAAGTTTCCCTGAGTGCATTTGAAGTCAACCACAAAGTGTGGGGCTGGAGCCACGTGTGGGCCCAGACCAGCTGAGAATGACAGCATCCTTTCCCCGAAGGATATTTGTGAAGCAGCTGCTTTTGACAACAATCGAGGAGCTTTCCTGGTCATTTTATCCAGTACCAGCCCATAAATTTACAAAATTTGATTCCACAACTTGCCAGGCTGGGCTTTGAACTCAAACTTGGCTGCTAGTCTGGCGCCACAACCGCTGGCTACAATATTCTGAACACTATAGTTACAGAAGGCAAATTATTCACCAGTTTCCATGTTGAACCCTTGTGGTTTTCTTCTGAATCCTACTAGGTTGACATGAAACTTTAATGGGGTTTATCGAAGGCCTCTTATCTCACACCTTTCTCGAAGTAGAGTTGGTTGAAACTGTAACCTGCCCAAGGTCTTTTAAATTCTATTGTTATTTCACTCCTCAGTCAATGCTCCTTACTTAAGGTTTTCTCTTTTGTAACTGTCGAACTACATGAAATATTACATTTCCTTTTCATGCATTATTCATCAATTCATTCTCCTTAATCGCTTTTCATTCCAATGCTTAATTTAATGCTCGCAAGTCTGGTATTGGAGAACTAAACAACTCTCCTGTTTAAAAATTCCCCAACAGTAGAAGCCACTGAAGAAAAGCCCAGATTCCCAATGCATGAGAAGCTTTTAGATTACTAGGCCTTTCCCCCATCACCATCCTCGCCCAACTAATGAGGTGTTAGCAATTGAAATAAAGAAATGCTCTCTAAAGGTGATATACAGGGCGAGTAGAGCAGAAATTACAACTATTACACTTTCTTCTATCAAAGATATAGCCAGCAAGGATACATACTGAGCATCCCAATACCAGATTCTCGCACTGATATACTATCTTGTCAAATAGACTCAACAATGGGGATATCAAATATTAAACAGTTTAGACATGTTTCCTTCTGGCTCAGTAGGTAAATGTACATCTTGATCAGCAACTGAGCCATACACACCACGAACATCTTTCTAGTTAGGTGTCAGCCATGACTCACTTGGTAGCTTGTCTCCGAGTCAGAAGGTTGTAAGTTCAACTTCCATTCGGGACATGTCTAGGCTGACATTCCCAGTACAGTACGAAAGTGCCATCTTTCAAACATGGCATTTAACTGAAGCCTCCTCTAAGTTGGATATAAAAGACCCTATTTGAAGAAGAGTGAAGTTCTCTCCAGTCCCCTGGGCAATATTTGTCTTTTATCCAACATCTATGAAACAGATTATCCGGTCATTATCATATTGCTGTTTGTAGGGCCTTGCTGTGGGCAAATTGGCTGCTGCGTTTCCTATATTATAATAGTGGCTTCATTTGAAAAAGAATTTCATTGGCCATAGAATGCTTTGGATAACCTGAGGTGATGAAAGGTGTTATATAAATTGAAGTGCTCCCCTTACTTTCCTGCTCATTTATGGTCTGGACTGGCCTTAGCCAGCAGGGCAGTGAAAAGTATGACTACTTGCCTCAGCATCCCAGGAAGGGTTAAAATAATAATCAGTCACATTTCCTATTCCAGTGAGATGTGAATGATACACAAGGACAGGGTAAGTCTGATGGCATCTCCTGCCCAGGAGCACACACAAAGAATGGCTAACAAGGATTCCTCCCACACTCATGGGACCATGCTCAATACAAATCACCATATTCAGGGAGAGAGGAAAGTCAGGGCAAACGTGTAACCTTTTAGTTAAAAAATATGCAAGTCAACATAATGCTGAACATTTTTTAAAATTTTACCCATGGGAACCTTCTAGCAAGTTGATACATGGCAATGTGACTGCTAAAGAGAATAACAAAAAACTCATAAGGGATTTCTATATGAATGAATCAGGCTGGTATAACTACCTCAGGCCACAATGCCAATAAGTTAGTTCTTTATTCCAGAAAACTTTCATTACTATGCATTTGTTCATTTATATCATTTGTTTATTTATTCATTTACAGAACGCAGCCATTGCTGGCAACACCAACATTTACTGCCTCTCCCTAATTAGTGGAGAGCTGCCTTCTTAAACTGCTGCAGTCCATGTGATGAAGGTAATCCCACAGTGCTGTTAAGCAGGAAGGTACACAGCTTTGACCAGTAATAATGAAGGATCGGCGATGTACTTCAAAGTCAGCATGATGTGCGACTTGGAGGAGAAATTGGTGGTGGTGGCATTCCCATGCTCCTGCTGGCCTTGTTCAATTCGGTGGTAGAGGTCATGTGTTTGAGAGGTGTGCTCAAAGAAGCCTTGGCAAGTTGCTGCAGTGCATCTTGAAGATGATGAGCACCAGCACAATGAGGCAGCAGTGTGTGAGGGTGCTAATGAATTGGGCCATCATATCCTGGATGACTCTGAGCATCAAGTGTTCAGTTAGGCAAGTGAAGAGCGCACCAACACACTCCCAATTTGTGCCCTTGAGATGGTGGAAAGGTGCCGGGGAACCAGGAAGTGAGTCATCCACCACAGGACATCAACCCTTCCATCCACATTTATAGCCATATTTATGTGGCTGGCCCAATTACATTTCTGGTCAATGGAAGCACACAAGATATTGACGGTGGGGGATTCTATGATGGCAATGTGACTGAATGTCAAGAGGAGAGGGTATGTCACCCTCACCTCTGGAACTTCGTTTTTTTGTCCATGTTTGGATGGAAGCTACAACGAGATCTGGCAGCAAGTGGTTCTGTCAAAGCCCAAACTGAGCATCAGTGGGCAGATTATTGGTTAGCAAATGTCACTTGAAAGCACTGTTGATGACAATTTTTCATCACTTTGCTGATGACTGAGACTAATGGGGTATTAATAGCCTTTTACAAAATTCCAAAAAGGCACAATGCTCAGGGCAACTAGGGAAGCGCAATAAATATCACCCATGCCAGTCACACCCAAATCCCAAGAATGCATTAAAGGAAACATATGTAGTGCCAAGCTTGGCTGTCAGTAGAATTCAACTTACAAGTGTAACTGATAGCTGCCAACATTGCTTGCTGAAGGTCCTGTCCTGCAAAGTGCCCTTGCTTGGTATCATTTGTGGCATGAGTTCCATGCTTCAAACATCAGTTGTCATCGAATGCTCCATTTTCTCGCTCCTGCAAACTGTTATAACCAGCAAACTAAAAGCAGCTCAGGCAACAGGCTGTAATCTCTTCTGTCAAATAACTACTTTGGATTCTGGTTCTTAATTAGCTTAACCTTGCATAATTAGTTTGCATTTTTTTCCCAATGTGTAACTACCCAATTACCACCAAGATGATACAGACATCATGTGGGTTGACACCTGAGCTCATTTTAGCATAAACAAAGAACTTACATTCATTTAGGGCATTTCACAACCTGAAGATGCCCCAAAGCACTTTTTGGCAATTAAGTACTTTTGAATTGGAGTCACTGAAGTTTGCCAATGGTATCCTTTGTGGTAAAAGCAAAGAACTGCGGATGCTGGAAATCCAAAACAAAAACAGAAACAGAAATACCTGGAAAAACTCAGCAGGTCTGGCAGCATCGGCGGAGAAGAGCACAGTTGATGTTTTGAGTCCTCATGACCCTTCAACAGAACTCCCTTCAACAGAGTTCTGTTGAAGGGTCATGAGGACTCGAAACATCAACTGTGCTCTTCTCCGCCGATGCTGCCAGACCTGCTGAGTTTTTCCAGGTATTTCTGTTTTTGTATCCTTTGTGATACCTTGTCAAAGGCTTCCTAAAAGCCCAAGTACACAACATCCACTGCATTTCCCCCACCTACCATACCTGTCCCCTTCTCAAAGAACTCAAATCAGGTTTTGTCAAGCACATTTTTCCTTCCTGAATTCCATGTCGGGTGCTCCTAGTTATTTTCTCTTCATCTTGATATTTAGTCCCATCATCTTCAGTTCATAGATTTCAAAACATTTACAGAAATTGCCACAAATGTTAAACAAGCTAAAGGCTAGACATCTTCTGATGATAAGTGCTATCCTGTCCACCAACATACATTCACTCTCAACTGAACCAGAAAATATGTTCTTAAAATGAACGGTGTGAAATAAAATGTTGAAGAGGTGTGTGATCATCCTCTGTCGCATGATCAGATTCTGAAAGACTTCTCACAGAATGTCAAAAGACCCCATTTACATCTCAAGAAGTATAGAAATCAGTAAGGAGCAAAGAGCGTTTTTAAAAAGGTAAACACCCATAAACACAACTAATTAAACAAGCGAGTTGGAAAAAAATAAGGACCACAATAGAGACTAGGGAAATGTAAAGCACCTCCCAAAGGACAGAGTGAGAATGAAAAATAAGTTGTAACCTGACATAAGACCTAGGAGTGATGAGTGATGAGGCAGATTTTTTTGTTGTTGTTTTCAATGGATCGGAGGGAAATTCTATTTATACCACAGATTGCTTCCTGTATCCAATATTTGTTCAATGGTATTCAATTAATAGAAAATATTGAGATTTGGATTATTTGTACCATTAGCTGATTAGGGTGTGCACGTGTGTGTGTGAGTAAGAAAGAGAGAGGGAGAGAGAGCACGATAGAGAGCATGCATGTGCAAGAGATCAAGTAAACACAACAGCGAAAACCAAGAACGAGCAAAGAAAACTGAGAGTCGGCAAGAGAACAAGAGTGAATGAGCCAGAGACAGGACAAGAGTGTGAGGAAACGAGAGCTGATGTCATATCCACTAGCTTATGGTTGCTTAAGTGCAATGTAGCCACAGCACTACAAGTCTGTAAAGTTTGTGAGAAAAAAATTAAAGGTAGTCAGGGCTGTGGGGTGAATGGGGAGAAAAAGACGATTTGCACCATGGATACTTAGTATGCTACACTGACATTTCAAACTAGAAAAATGGAAAAAATATTGGCCTGTGATGTGTTGGTCAGTAGTAGCTCCCATCAATTCCTGTGATACCTCATGGTGAGATTGTGACCTTGGGAGCATCAATGAACAGAAGAATTGGAGGATCGCCTCTCATGTTTTCTAACAGCCAGTTAGAAGCATGTGAGTAAGTTGCCTCCCATCCCTCTGGGTCAGGTTACATCATTGGTACTGAGGAGAATGAACAGGAAAGCAACAATATCTTGTCTAAATATTAAACAAAAACAGTAGATAGGAGCAGGAGGGCGTGAGACAGCAGTCCATCCTTCATGGTGAGAAGTCCAAACATCTGGGATGGTTTCCATCCATTGTTTTATCTCCACCTTTTAGCCTATTTCGATTCCTTCCCCCTAATCCACTCCCACTAGGGCCATCTGTCACTTGCTCGTCCTGCTTTCTACCCTTAATGTCACCATTAGCACATTCCTTAGCTAATATCACCACCGTCAACACCCCTTTGTCCTTTTGTCTATGACATCTTTGGCAATCTCTTCTTTGCCTCCACCTATCACTGACCCTCTATCCAGCTCTACCTGTCCCACCCCCCTCAAACAGCTTATATTTCACCTTATTTCTATTTTTCTTTAGTTCTGATGAAGAGTCATACGGACTCGAAACATTAACTGTATTTCTCTCCACAGATGCTGTCAGACCTGCTGGGTTTTTCTAGCTATTTTTGTTTTTGTGTCTGAGATGGTTTAGTGCTTCACTCCCATCAACATAATGAAGAGCTCACTATCTATTTGACCCAATTCCTATTAGTTGCTGTTGGATAGGAAGAGTTGTAATTAGCAGAACTATTGACTCTGTACGAATTTTTTTTTTCAAAAGCCATTTATAGGAAACAACATTTGTAAAGTTTCTAACTAAAACATTTCTGCCCTCCTCTGGGAGGAAGGAGCCTGCATGGGGGGTCAAAAAATAAATAAATCGGGATTTATTATTTGTTTTTTTAACAAGCTTCCAGTTATTTAGTACAAAATTATGATCCTCAAACATTCATTATGAGAAAACACTTGTAAATTTTAGAACAGCTATGATGAGAGATATAGATACAAGAGAAAATGCTGTGAATAGAATTGAAGCATGCATTTCATCGCACTCTTAAATCTCAAACTGTTAGGGAGCAAGATGATTTTCTGTTTTAAGGCAAGTGAAAGCATTTTAGAATCATTTTGATAATGACTATCTTGTAGGGTATTCTTTATTCATCATAAGATAAATACCCACTACCCACCAACATAGTAAAGCCTAGTCTAAGTGCTTCCGGGCAAGTTTGTGGCATATGCATACAAATGTCACCATGGCTTTGCAGAGAACTAGCTCCCATATCAACATTGGGACCCCTGATAAACTCTATGAGACACCCCAGGGACCTTCTGCAAATATTGCCTTAGTCCTGGGGACCTGTAAATACAAAAGCACACCTGAGGGCATTGTGCAAATATCAACATGCAGGGACACCCTGCAAATACCGGCTCAATCCTGGGACCTTCCTTTAAATACTGACACGCTCCTGGGGGTTCCCTGTAAATATCGACATTGACCAAGCATCCATTAAAAATTCTGATGCAGTCCTGAGGACTTCCTGTAAATACAGACACACTCCCAGGGACCTCCCCTGTAAATACAGACACACTCCCTGGGACCTCCCCTGTAAATACAGACACACTCCGTGGGACCTCCCCTGTAAATACAGACACAATCCCAGGGACCTCCCCTGTAAATACAGACACAATCCCAGGGACCTCCCCTGTAAATACAGACACAATCCCAGGGACCTCCCCTGTAAATACAGACACAATCCCAGGGACCTCCCCTGTAAATACAGACACAATCCCAGGGATCTCCCCTGTAAATACAGACACAATCCCAGGGACCTCCCCTGTAAATATTGACACTCTCTGGGACCTCCTGTAAATACTGACACACTGGCTGGGGCCTCCTGTAAATACTGACACACTCGCTGGGGCCTCCTGTAAATACTGACACACTCGCTGGGGCCTCCTGTAAATACTGACACACTCGCTGGGACCTCCTGTAAATACTGACACACTCGCTGGGACCTCCTGTAAATACTGACACAGTCTCTGGGACCTCCTGTAAATACTGACACACTGGCTGGGGCCTCCTGTAAATACTGACACACTTGCTGGGGCCTCCTGTAAATACTGACACACTCGCTGGGATCTCCTGTAGATACTGACACACTCGCTGGGATCTCCTGTAGATACTGACACACTCGCTGAGACCTCCTGTAAATAGAGACACGCTTGTTAGAACCTCCTGTAAATACTACACGTTCCCTAGGATCTTTTATAAACACTGACACACTCCCAATTGGAAAGCTATGGTGATAATCTGGCATTCTCTTTAATTGATTCCTTCCTGTACTAACATCAGTCAGAGAAGGCGTTGAAACATTCCTCAGACATTGCCATGGGGGCTGCTACAATTTAATTACTTTTCTTATTAAATAACTTTTAACTTTGGGCAAAACCTGGGATCAACACAGAACAAATAACAACTCTTCTAAGGGAAATGTGCAGTCTCAGATGATGGGTAAGTGGAAGTGTGACAATGTACTGCATTAAAGCAGTGAGTTCACATTTCCACCAAGGCTGCCATGTTTAATTTGCAAACAGCTGCTCTTGTCAGTGTTAAAAAGGACACTGAAACCTATCCCTTACTCATGCTTTACTACTCATGAATACTCTTAGTTTGACAGAGAGATGTAAGTTGCTCCTTTAGAAGCTTTACGCACAGACACACAGGCAGGTACTCTGACATATCTTCTCTATCTCTCCTCAGAGGGTCACATTTTACCTTGCGACAGTTTAAATGGTCACTCAGGGATTGCTGCACTGATCCCATGGCACTTCTATGAAGAAAAACCTCCCAATGTCCTGCCCAACATTTATCCTTCAGCCATCACTAAAACAGGTTTTCTGTTCATTATCTCATTGCTGCTTGTTACTGCTCACAAATTGGTGGCCGCATTGCCTACTGTGATGACAATGGGCAGAATCATCCCAAATTTACACCAAATGCAGTAGCGAACGGAAAAAAGGACCTTTTACCCGCTGGCCGCAATGGCGGCTTTTCGCGCCGTATCGTCCCACTCCCAGAGCGTCCCACCTCTAATTATGCATTCCCGGGAAACACATCGGATCGCCGGCGGGCAGCCTCTGATTCATCTGCCCTGCCGTCACCTCAGGCCTTCAGTAATCTGGGCACCATATTTAAAGGGCGTCCCTGCACAGAGCTAGCTCTCTCTAAGGGATGAGAAGCTGCTGGAAAGTCATGGCTGCCAAAGGGAGGAAACATGTTGCCCCCAAATTTAGCGACACCTCCCTCAGGCATCTACTGGATGCAGTGGAGGCCCATCATGAAGCCCTCTACTTTCACTCTGGGTGAAGGCCAGCAAGCAAAGTGACAAATCCAACATGGAAGGCGGTGCCAGCGATGGTCAGCACCAGCGCTCTAAAAAAAGAGGACAGCTACCCAGTGCCGAAAGAGGATGAATGATCTCCTCCGTTCCACCAGGGTAAGTCACTCTTCTCATCACCCTCAACGCAAACATCCACAAACCCATCACACATCCACAGGGTTCTCACTCACTGCCAGTTCAAGGGACATCACTATTCACTCTCTCATACACACCTTCATTTGCCCTACGGATAGTGTCCTCATCAGGACACCACTCATTACCCACACATGCCAGGCATCCTTCTCTGGCCTGGCAGGCGTACTGCTTACACTCTCTCCATCTGCCTTCATGGAGGACAAGTTGGCACACAATAAAAGAGAGAGGTCGCAGACTGGTGGAGGAATGCCCAACATCAATATCTCACAGATTTTGAAAATAGAGCCATCCAGCTGGCTGGCGAGGATCTGGACCATTCCTGCTCTGATGGTGAGGTCGGCAGTGCTCTATCAAGTGAGCATCCAGCAGTGCAACATCCATCAGGCAACCATACTGTGAGTCAGGGGGCCCACGAGCCAAGTCCTCGACTCAAGCTCTGAGGACACTTCGGAAGAAGAATCTGAAGACACCCTAATTGAAGACCCTTCATGGCGTGCACCCACATCCTCCATCAGTGCAGAGACACACACCTCAGTGGAACCTAGTTCTAGAGCAACCTCAGGATCACAATCTGGTGAGCACTTCGCACTGTCTGATCCACAGCATGCGGCGGCAGGGACTCCCCAGCTTTCTGGCACTCGGAGGACTGCTGGCAGCCAGAAATCTACTGAGTCCGAGTCAGATGATGAGGCTCTGGACTTGATCATGTCACAGTTGCTGGAGCTGCAAAGGCAAGCTCAGGAACATCAGGAAGGGGTATTTTCTGCAATTCTCAGATTGCAAGGCACGATGGAGGAGTCCGTCCACCTTCAGTCTGAGGTGATAGCTCCGGCATGCCAATGCACCGAGGTCAACGCTGGTAGGATGGCGGCCGCCATGGAGACCATGGTCCAGGACATCAGTCCGGCACTGCTGAGTGGGCTCAACTCCATTGCTGATGCCATAGTTGGCCTCCAACAGTGTGTACATGAGAGGGGTGTGGGGCAGCTTGATCTTACTCCAGCTTCCCCTTCTCCTCAAGGAGTCAGCCAGGGGCCCTTGGGCACCCAAGGTGAGGAAGATCAACAGTTGCACACCCTGGGGCCATCCACCCAGGAATGTCCGGCCCATCCGAACCCCCTTTTCCTGTGACCCAAGCAGCTCCAGCTCCACAAGCCAAGGAGTTTGCCACTGCCACACAGCAGGGCCCCGAAAGCAGGCCGGGGCTCTCCAGGTCTCGGCCCTCCAGAGGACGCCCGCCAAGGTCATCACAGACAGTGCGTAGCTGTCAGTAGGCTGCCTCCACCTCTGCTGTGGATGTCCTGGGAGGAAGAAGATGTAGCGGCAGGGTTAGGAGGGTTAAGACGATGTAGTTGCACAGCCTGGGCGCAGGTGTTAATCACGTGTACTTAATGTTCACTATTGTAAATAAACTCCCACGAATATCTGCCTATGACTCATTGTTCTGATGACCAGTGTTTGTGTCACTCAGATGTGAAACTTTGGTTCCCGCACAAGATAAAAACAGGTGTCACAGTACAGGGGCTCTCCCCTGTGCTTTGTGTAGCCTTCAGACCAAAGTGATGGTCCGGCCTCACACTCACTGGACACATTAGTGATGCCTGCACCTCGATGTTGCTTGTCATTGCTGCCAGAATGTTGTGGGCAGGCGTCACAGAATTCCATCATTCTCTCTGTGTGCTCTTAACACCTTTGAGGTGGGGCTGGCCCTCCTCCGTCTCTTCAGCATCTGTGACCAGTGATGCTGTGCTCCTGAAGGGGTCAGGTGCTTAAGACTGACAAAGGATTGGGTGCATTTAAAGTTACACGGCTGCATCTCCATGATATGACCCTGAACAAAGAGCGCAAGTGAGCTGCTCTCAGCCAGACAGGAGTCAGACATTTGCCAAAGCAACGTGAAGATCTATGGAGTGTCCTCACTGCATGTCATCATCATCCTCCTGGAATCTAGCGACTATTAGGGCCTCCACTGCATCTCCATGACATGAGCCTGAGCACCGAGGGTATGTGCGCTGACCAGCCACAAAAGGGTTAAACTTTCACAGATGCAAGGTGACGATGTCAGGACTGTCCGCACTGCATCTCTTCATCATCCTCCATGAATCCTGTGGCTATGAGAGCCTCCCAAACGTGCCTGCCTCATCTGGCTAGTGCAATGGCCTCATTGCAGGCATTCTCGCCTTTGAAGGCCTCATTACCATTGTCCCCTTTGACATCCTCATCGGAGGCGATGTGCAGCTTCTCCATCTCCTCCTCCCCTTGTTGCAGCACCAGGCTGTGGAGCAACAATGCGCAGCAAGCAGCAATGATGTGCAACACCTTGTGGGTGTTGTATTGCAGTGCTCCACCAGACCTGTTGAGGCACCGGAACCTCATTTTCAAAATGCCTATCGTTTGCTCCACCAAAGTCTGAGTCGCGTCATGAGCCTCGTAATCCATTGCTCTGGCGCAGTCTGAGGCCACCGCATCGGCGTCATCAGCCACATCCTCTGTGGGTAGTCCTTGTCCCTGAGGAGCCAACCCTGCAGCCTCTGTGGACCCTGGGAGATGTCAGGGATCTGAGACCTGCTCAGGATGTAGGAGTCGTGGACGCTCCCCTGGGAATCACACACATCCCTGCAGGATGCGTTTGAGGTGGTCGCACACCAGCTGAACATTCAGTGACTTGAACCCCTTCTTCAGACTTAGTTGACTGTTGGTTGCCACGGAGATCCAAGTGCCACATGAGTGCAGTCGATGGCACCCTGCAGCTGTGGGAAACCTGAGATCTGTGCAAGTCCCAGCGCTCTTGCTTCCTGGCTTTCCTGATCCCAGGCGAAATGCATAAAGATCTGTGCCTTTGTGAAGATGGTGCCCATGGCCTCTTGGATACGCTTGTGCATGGAGGCTTTTGAGATCCCATACAGGTCACCTAAGGAGCCCTGGAAGGAGCCACTGGTGTAAAAATTGAGAGCCGCGGTCACTTTCACAGACACTGGCAGTGGATGTCCTCCATGTCCCCGTGGCATCAAATCCTGCGGCTGGTGGCATATGTGGCTGACCAGTTCCCTAGACATGCACGGCCTTCGGCAACACTGGTCCTCAGTCACCTGCAGCAATGACAAGTGTCATCTATAGACCCTTGGTCTAGTGAGGCGCCAATGAACAACGGCTCTCTGTGGATCTTCAGCTGCGTGTGCAGCAGGCCCTGCAGCCCCTTCATCTTGAGGGAGGTGCTCCTCCCTTTGCTGAGCCAGGCGACTCCATCATTCTCTTCTTCTTCTTCTCTGCTCCCTGTAAGCCATGAGGCATACCCGCTAAATCACCAGGCTCCATGATCTTGATGTTCTCCTTCTGCAGGATCAAAGAGAGAGACATGTGGGTGAGCATGGGTGTACTAAGAACACCTCTTGGTTAAATCTGAAGACCCCTTCACACATGCAGGAGAGTGCTGGCCTCCACTTGGATGGCCACTGTGCAGTGTGCTCATTGGCTTTTTGAAACCCCACCCAGCTCTGCCCCACTCCACTTGACCGATTGACAGCGGCTTCGGCCATTGGGCTGCATGCTGTGCTCTCAGTTCAGGCACATTCTCCTAACCTGCACTGCAGGGCTGCATTGTTAGCTTGAACCATAAAGGATACTGGTCCAAACCTTAATAAAGACATTGCAAGGGGCTGTGAGCGCTTCCAATGGTGACTGCGCCACTGCTGCCTTTTGCAAGAGGATTCTACAACTTGCCAAGTTGGACAATTGCTGCGCTGCGCCTAAAACGCACATTAATTTGCATTCTGCGCCTGAGGAGTGAAAAGTTCTGGAGCTTTGGTGGCACTTTGATGCTTTTGCATTGCTTGAGTGGGCAGCAAATCTTCAGAGGCCCGACTCCAAGCATGTCAATGGAGCTACAGCTGAACGGCCTCAGCTGCAGAAGAATGTTCACTTTTGACAAGCTTTTCCAAGTGCATGGCCACTTCCTTCAACCACACTGCCCCTACAACAACCCCCCCAGCATGTGCTTGAGTAGTTCCTTCAGTCTGTGCTGCATTGCTCCCTGCGCCCCCCCACTGACCAGCCTGACCCGCACTGGAGCCCTTGTCTGGGTATCACACTGAAAGCCAGCCGGGAAAAAGCAACTTGCCTATGGTCCCCGCGAATTGATATGGAGGAAGTGATGAATAGACTGTCGGTACTTAAAGTTGACAAGGCACCGGGACCAGATGAGATGCATCCAAGGATATTGAAGGAAGTGAGAGTAGAAATTGCAGGGGTGCTGGCCATAATCTTTCAGTCTTCCCTAGACTCAGGGGAGGTGCCAGAGAACTGGAGAATGGCAAACATTACACCTTTGTTCAAAAAAAGGTTGTAAGGATAAGCCCAGCAATTATAAACCAGTCAGTTTAACTTCAGTGGTGGGCAAGATTCGAGGAACAATTATTCGAGATAGAATTAGTCGTCACATGGAAAAATATGGGTTGGTAAGGAAGAACCAGCATGGATTTCTGAAGTGGAAATCGTGTTTAATTGCTGGAGTTTTTTGAAGAGGTAACAGAAAAGGTTGATGAGGTCATGTTGTTGATGTGGTGTACATGGACTTTGAAAAGGCGTTTGACACAGTGCCACACAACCGACTTGTGAGAAGTTATTGTTCATGGAATAAAAAGGTACAGTAGCAACGTGGATACAAAATTGGCTGAAAACTAGGAAGCAGAGAGTAACGGGCTATGGATATTTTTCAGGCTGAAGGAAGGTTTGTAGTGGAGTTCCCCAGGGGTCAGTATTGGGACCCTTGCTTTTCCTGACATATATTAATGATCTAGACCTTGGTATGCAGGGGACAATTTCAAAAGATTATATGAAGCTTGGGAGTGTTGTAAACTGCGAGGAAGACAGTGTGGAACTTCAAGAGGGCATAGACAAGTTGGTGGAGTGGGCAGATAGGTGGCAGATGAAGTTGAATGTGGAGAAGTGTGAGGGGATGCATTTTGGTAGAAAGAACTTGGACAGACAATATAAAATAAGGGGTGAAATTTTGAAGGGGGTGCAGAAAAACTTGGGTATATATGTGCATAGATCATTGAAGGTGGCAGGACAGGTGGAGAGAACAGTTAATAAAGCATATAGTGTCCTGGGCTTTATTAATAGGGGCATAGAGTACAAGAGCAGAGAGGTTGTGCTGAATTTATATAAGACATTCGTTAGACCTCGGCTGGAATATTGTGTACAGTTCTGGGCACCATATTATAGGAAGGATGTGAACACATTGGAGAGAGCGCAGAAGAGGTTTACAAGACTGGTTCCAGGGATGAGGAACTTTAGCTATGAGGATAGATTGGAGAGGTTGCGACTGTTCTCCTTGGAGAGAAGGCAGCTGAGAGGAGATTTGACAGAGATGTTCAAAATCATGAGGGGGCTGGACAGAGTAGTCAGGGAGAGGCTGTTCCCACTCGTAAAAGGATCAAGAATGAGAGGGCAGAGATTTAAAGTGATTTGCAAAAGAAGCAAGTGTGACGTGAGAAAAAACTTTTTCACACAGTGAGTGGTTCGGGTCTGGAACACACTGCCTGGAAGTGTGGTGGAGGCAGGTTCAGTCGAGGCATTCAAGAGGATATTAGGTGATTATTTAAATAGAAACAATGTGCAGGGGTTTGGGGAAAAGACAGGGCAATGGCACTAGGTCATAATGCTCATTTGGAGAGCCGGTGTAGACATGATGGGCCGAATGGCCTCCTTCTGTGCCATTAAAATTCTGTGATTCTGTGAATGCGCAGCATCTCTTCCTTGATGTCCTACAGTCGATGCTCGCAAGCGCTGTGCAAGGTTGTGTGCACTCACCTCCGAATTCCCCTCAAAGTTCAGATCGCCAGGTGCATGCCCTTTAAAGGCAGTTGTCAAACATGCTGTTCTGAAGTCATGCCAACGTGGGCGGTAAATTTGACGTGGGGGGATGATTCCAGCAAGCGGGCCTTAAAATTAGGTGCAAATGTATTGAAATGATATTCCTGATGTGCGGCAGCAGGAAACACCGCACACCATTGATGAGTGGAGCGGACGATCGCAAACTAGTTTCACGGCGACATAAAACTAATTTTTGGCCTTCTCACCATAATGTCTCCACATCCCCCACCCACCCTCCCCCACATGCCATGATGCCCGACGCCAACAGGACCGGAAAATTCCGGCCATAGTCCAAAATTTCTTCAAGGTAAAATGCCTTTTGAGATCCAGAACGAAAGATGCTGTATAAATGTGCTGGTTCTTTCTTTCTTTCTTTCATCACCCATCCTCATTAATCAAGGATACGCGGGACTGACTGAGCTGGCAACCTCAGCCACTGTCTGTGGCGCTCTGGGATCTGACAGATTTAACCCACTTAAATTGCATCAGTTTGTGCTCCCGTTGCCGGGGAGATTTCATACCCAGCCCGACACTTGATCCTCCTCAGAACAAAGCCAAAGCTGAAAACCAAGTGGTTGGAAGTGACAGATGGCCATGCAGCCCTCACTTCCTGTCACCAACTGCGCACACAGCCTGCCACCCTTGTTTACACTACAGAGTGCAACAACATTGTTTCCAGTCAATTAGGATTGCATGAGTGTAACGTGAAATAGATCCTACATGACCTAGCTCTGCCTCATACTACTGGAGCACCTAACCCTGGAGTCAGAAGGATGATCATCATGGGACAAAGAACTATATTTATGGAGCACCTTTTGTGAGCTCAGGACATCGAAAGTGCATTACAGTCAATGAAGTACTTTTGTACTGCAGTTGCTGTTGTAATGCAGAAAACACAGAAGCCAACTTGTGTAAACCCACAAACAGCAATGAGACAACAACCAGCAAACCTGTTTTACTGATGTTAGTTGAGGGATAAATATTGACCAGGACACTGGGGAGAACTCTCATGCCTCTTCTATGAAATAGGATCTATATGATCCACCTGATGGGGCTTCAGTTTAATGTCCCATCTGTAAGATAGCACCTCCAAAAGTACAGCATTCAGTGCTATACAGAAGTATCAGCCTAAATCACGCACGTCAGTCTCTGGAAGGGCTTTAAACCACAACCTTCTGACTCAGAGGCAAGGGCTCCACCACTGAGCCAGCGCTAACAGCTTGTGCACCGGGAAATGTTTTAGCCAGTGCCGTTGATCCCCGTCCCCCACAGAATTGTAGGAACAAGGGAAGATTATTCAGCCCAGTCAACTCCCAATCCTGGGGCCATTTTTATTTTATTGGTGCACGGTTTTGGCCAAGCAAATAAGTTCAGGTTTAGACTCAGGGTTGGGGACGGGGTCATGTCAAGACCAGGTCTTTATTTTGTATCTAAAATCAAACCTAGCAATAAGAAAATGCTGGAAAAGTAGCTTAAAGTGTCAAATAAAAGTCAGCACTTTGTCAGTTCCCGTCTCATGCATGGAATACAATTACAAAAACTGATTGATCATAATAAGATAGGTACATGATTAGGCCATTCAGCTCCTCGTGCATGCTCCTTTGTTCAATTAGATCACGGCTGATCTGTATCCAACTCCATCATCCTGCCTTGGTTCTATAACCTTCAATACCCTTGCAAAGAACAAAATCTATCAATCTGAGTTTTGATGCTTTCAATTGATTGGAACGGGTTGGTGGGGAGCGTGGGGTCAGGGTGAAGATTTTTGGAGGACAATTCCAGATTTTCATTAACCTTCGAGAAAAGTGCACCCTGCTCTCACCCTTTTACATGTTGCACCCTTCTTCTGGACCAGAGGAAACAGTTTCTCGCTATCTACCCTATCAACTTCATTGATAATTTAAAGGCCTCAGTTAGGTCACCCCTTAATCCCTATCCTCAAGGGAATACAAACCCAGTCTATGCAATCTGTGCTCATATTTAAACCCTTTTAGCCCGGTAACAAGGGCTTTGCTGTTCAGAAAATAATCAAAGACACATGGATGCCTGGTGTACCGCGATCATTTTGGAATTGGAACTGAGCACACAGCATACAACACATCAGTTCAGGGAGAAACTATGCAGGAACATCAGCACTTTCACTGTGGAAACCCTGAATATATCTGAAGTGGATAGATCAAACTAGTGCATGACCCAAACTCCCAGCACGATGTGTCACGAAACATACGCCTTGAATAAAATATTTCATAGTAGCTTTTTTTTTTAAATGAATCATTATTGTAGCTTCTCGTTTGCTCAGGAGATGGATGAATAGTAGCAGCAATCCTGAAATGTAGCTCAGGGTACACTGACTGCAGGGGCATTGAATCTCCTCCAGCCCTGTGAGTTACATCACACTGGAATCTTCACAGTAGCTACGGACCCCAATGTTATTGTATGAATCCTTGTCAATGTAGAGTGAAGAGTAACTAAAGGTGTTTGGTGGTGCAAAATGTTGAACATTAAAGGAGTGCACCAAGTCAATGCTGTAAGTCTAGTGTTGCCAACTCGCCAGAATTATCTGGGAATCTCTTGGATTTAAGGTTAATCTCCAGGACACTGATGCAAATAAGCCATGAGACAACTCTTTGGAACTTAAAATAAAGGCTTCTGTACCTTCTATCAATAAAAAAAAATCAGAGCGTGGAAAAAGGACTGTTTTGTGGTGCCCGAGATCCATCCTATTAGCTGGCAAAAAGTCATTTTGCTTTTCAATTGGCAGCAAAGGTGGGACACCATGAGGTTGGATGTGTCAGGTCCCCTACAGCGGGAGTGTGAGGGTTTGATGGAGACGTAGGTCACGTGATGAAACCTCCAAGAATAGACCAACCAGAGTTGGCAACTCCATGTGAGCCACATGCTCTTCCTACTCTATCTCAAGCATCCTGCCATGAAGATGGTGCCAAGTATAAGCCAGCAAGGAAAGTTGGAATTGGATCCACTTTTGTGCATCTCTTAGCAACAAGCTTCAGTGACGCAGCGCCTGAAATCAAGTTGTCCACTCTTGCGCTCTGGGTCAGAGCTGGTAACGGTAGCTGCCACAAGAATCGACTAGATGTGAACTGTTGCATCTGGACTATTGAGCAACATGAGTCAAAAGATTCCCCTGTTCTCCGCTGAATTGCTTTGCAAGTCAAATATACAATTTGACAACCAAAGGAGAGCGATAAGATCACTGCATTACCTACAAAATGTACCCCCACCAGCTCGTCTCAAATTTTTAATGTAAATTTTATGTTCACTAAGGTTAGAAACGCCTGCACTGAAGAACAGGACAGTTTTCCATTGCAAGCACCGTCTCATGACAGAGTTTAGATGCAGAGTAAAGCTCCACCTACTCCATCCCAACAATGGATCTCGGCTCCAGTTTTAGAACAGCTCCTTGTGCTCTCTCACCATTTAATACTAATTAATTCTCAGCTAAAGGCAGCCTTGTACTGCTTCAATCTTTTGGGGATTGAATTCAGCATGAATTCTAAGTGTCGGTTGGCAGCGCTTTCGTTTTACAGTCAAAAGGTGGTCGGTTCAAGCCTCTCTCCAGGTCTTGAGTACATAGCCTAGCTTGATCTTTCAGAAAGGGAAGGCAGAGGAATAATGAGGTCAGTATCAGAGCAGTAGTGATGGACATCCACACCCATAGACAGGGGAAGGCCAAAGGAAAGCAAAGAGTGGGGAAAATAATTTTGGAGAAGCCTTTGGACGTGTTTGCAATGAAGCAGCTACCATGTAAAACATTCTCCAACAGCTAATACTTGTAGTGGTTGAGCAGAGCTTTTGGCATAAGTGATTAAGTGAACAACAATCCTTAAAGACCTTTGTGATCTGGCAGGCCGTCTGCACCGCAACATCAGCCCACAGTGACGCAGCTTTTATTGAGGTACAAAATGCAATGACCGTCAATGGATGAAAAACAAGCTGAATGTGTGTGATATTAATATGAATGTGACAGAGCCAACTGGCAAACAGCCGGGGTCAGGATTAGAATTTAAAAGACACAGAGCTGTGAATAACTTAAAGAAGGCTTTGCAAAACAAAGAAACTGCTAGGATGTGACTAACCCTCTTCACAACTAACCAGCTTCCATTGCTGTAAAGCTTTCAAATATAATCAAGTGGGAAGTGCATTCCAGGAGACCTACATTCATATGACAGAAAAGCACAACTTACACAGCTGGTACAACCATCAGAAGTGCCAGACAGCTCAAGTTTGTATTGGCCCCACTATCACAAACACAGCCAGCGACTGCTCTCAATTATCTATTGCTTCACAATATTAACTGCCAGCATATACACTTCTACTTACAACAAGGGGCCAAACACTACGTCAATGGTTACTCACTTGCATTCATGGAATCACAGCCCTAGCATCTGCTATCTGTGTCAGCCTTCCAGCTTCAGCAACAGTCCAAAGCCCAGGACTATGGATAATGCCCAGATGGGACAAGTTATCCGCCCGAAGTTACAGTTGGGCCTGGTGGTGTGGTAAACAATTGTAGTAATGTACATCATGCATGGAATATTTTTCTGGGAGGCATGTTGATGCTTTATTTAACACATTTTCCACTCTATGGACTGGTGGGAGGGCGTAATTACAGCTTCACAAGTTTAAGTAGGTTGTTTCCATGTTAAGAGATCTCTCACCATGCTTTTCCACTCCTACTGCCAATGTTGCTGCTATTTTACCTTTACCCGACTTTCTCTAGAGTAAAACTCTCAAGTGCATATTTAAACACCACACTGCAATCGAAAGGGCCACAATCTGAATAGAACAATGTGCAGGGTTATGGGGAAAAGGCAGGGCAATGGCACTAGGTCCTAATGCTCATTTGGAGAGCCGCTGGAGACACGATGGGCCGAATGGCCTCCTTCTGTGCCGTTAAAATTCTGTGGTTCTGTGACCCTGTGAAGATTAGGAACAGGAGGAGGTCATTCAGCCCCTTTTTCCACCTTTCAATCAGATAGATCATGGTTGATAAGCATCTCAACTTCATTTCCCCACCTTAGCTTCACATCCCTGAAATAGGATTACCTAAAGGGAACCATTGATTTCAGCCACAAACAAATATCCTGCCTCCTTTCAAAACAGCAAGCAATTGAATTGAAAGAAGTAATGGGTTTCCAATGTTAAACTCTGTCCAAATATTTAAAATTTGGGAGGGAAAACAATGTGTTCCCTTGTCAAGAGCGGAGACTGAAATGGCAAACATCAGGAGTGCAAAACGTATAAAGTTTGGGGTTCAATTTTGTAAGGAGTCAATAAAGCAATATGCTGTCGATTGTTAAAGAGTGTTTGATCATCACCTTTGATTCTTTCATGGGAGAACAGAGAAAAGCCCTGATACGGTTTTATATTTAGTGTTGTGGAAAAGTGGCAGCTGTCCAAGAAACATCGGCTGTCCTGTATCACAATCTTTGGTCCATCACATGCACATTCCCCAACAAAATCAATTTGATTCAAAAATGAATTTGCCTCTTAAATGGCTCTATTATGCAGCCTCTGTAGACTAATTCTGGTCACCGCATTGTAATCCCTATCTATCTAGACTTGCAGAATGACTGGCTTAAAGTACCAGAGATCACATTACAGTAATTAGTCCTCTGGTGTGAGGGTTATATTTAGATGACCCCCCCACTGGAGTACATCAGAACACTCACAAGCAAAGCCAACCAAAATGGAGAACAACAAAACTCTCCTCACAAATTCCCCAAAGTCAATTATTTTTAATTAAAGGAATGAATTAGCCTTTGAGCAACCTGAAAGGTGCAATTTTGTAATGTATAGCTACCGCGTTGCCCAATCGGCAACACCTCAATTTTAACATTCTCATTCTTGTGTTCAAATCCCTCTATGGCTTCACCCCTCTCATTCTCGGAAGCTTCCTTCAGCCCTACAATTGTTCAAGATGTCCATGTTCTTCCAATTCTGGCCTCTCATGCATCTCTGATTTTCATTATTCTATCACTGGCGACCATGGCTTCAGCTTTCTAGGCCAAAAGCTCTAGAATTTCCTCCCTGAACCCACCTAGCTCTATCCCCTTAATGACACTCCTTCAAGCCTACCTCGTTGACCAAGCTTTTGCTCACCTGTCCTAATGCATCGATGTGAAATTTCATTCGCTAACAGTCCTGTGACGCGCCTCGAAATGTTTGACATGTTAAATGCAAGTTCTTATTAACAGTTGAAGATTGCTCTGGGCAATTCTTGGCACTGAGTCAACGCAGACCTGAAAGGTGGCTGGTGTTAAACTTAAGGAGCAGAAATTAAAACAGTTCATGTTATGATAAACTGAGCATATGAACATGAGAACAGGAGCGTGCCATTCAGCCCCTCATGTCTGCTATGCTAGTTACATTACAGCTGATCTACCTTAACTCCATTTACCCACTTTTGCTCCATGCCTTTAGTGCCCTTACCCAACAAAAGAATTAAAAATGTCAACTTTTTTTTTATTCATTCATGGGATGTGGACATCTCTGGCTAGGCCAGCATTGATTGCCTATCTCTAATTGCCCTTGTTCAGGGGGCATTTAGGAGTCAATCACATTGCTGTGGATCTGGAGTCATATGTAGGCCAGACCAGGTAAGGACAGTAGGTTCTTTCCCTAAAGGACATTAGTGAACCAGATGGGTTTTTACGACAATCGACAATGGTTTCGTGGTCATCATCAGACTTTCAATTTCAGATTTTTTTTTTATTGAATTCAAATTTCACCATGGTGGGATTTAAACCCAGATCCCCAGAACATTACCCTGGGTCTCTGGAATACTAGTCCAGTGCAAATACCACTATGCCATCACCTCCTCTATTTAGCATGCTGGCAAAGGATTTCTTTATTGTCTGTCCATGGGTTTCATTCATGGGTTAAAATTTCTTCCACTTGGACAGTGGCCTGTATATTCCTACAATACCAGTTGATCTCTCCCATATATTTTATGATATATCATATATTATATCTTATGCTAATTTTGCTAATTTTTAACACATTAAACAAATACCTTCAGCAATAAAATCATTACATTTCAAAGCAATCAGAACAGCAGAATTGAGATAGGATACTGCTACTCGTAAAGTCTCACTGCATATAAAGTCTCATTGCATTGATAAACATCTCAGACTCCTGCAATCTATTGAAAAAATATTTTTAAAATTCATTTATGGGATGTGGGCATTGCTGGCTAGGCTGGCATGTATTGCCCATCCCTAAAAGCCCTTGAGGTGGTGGTGATGGTGGTGAGCTGCCTTCTTGAACTGCTGCAGTCCCTGTGGCGTAGGTACACCCACCGTACTGTTAGGGAGGGAGTTCCAAGATTTTATATCCCAGCATCTACTGCCTTTTAAGGGAGAATGTTCCAGATGTCTACCCCTTTGGGTGGAATAATTACTTTCTGATTGCACTCCTGAATGGCCTAGCTCAAAATTAAAGATTATGTCCCCTTGTTCTGGATTTCATCACCAGAGAAATTAGTTTCTCTGCATCTGCCCCATCACCTCCTTTAATCATCACTCAACCCTCCAAACTCAAGGGAATGCATGTCAAGTTTATATAACCAGACTCTATTCCAAAAGACTTGAGCGCTGCAAGTGAAGAGTATGTTTACTCCGGTGCACTCAGGGATTTCAAGAAAACTACTGCATGGGCCAACTTGCATTTATGTGAAACAGTTCATGACTTTGGGGCATTGCAAAGCATTTTACAGTGAACTAAGAGCTTTTGAAGCGTAGTTCACTAGGAAAGTGTAGGATTTCTGGCAGCCAATTTTCACACAGCAGGATCCCGCAAACAACAATTTTTTTTAAAAAAATAATGTTGGTTGAGAGATAAATATTGGCCATGACACTGGGCAGAGCACCCCCTACTCTTCAGTATCACCAACCCAACAGGCTGATGTGGCCACGGTTTAACATCTCATTCAAAAGATATCACTTCTGACATTGTGGCACTTCCTCAGTCCTGCATTGGAAGAGTCAGCCTAGAATTATATGCTCAATTCCCTGAAGTAGTACTTGAACCACAACCTTCTAACTCAGAGGTGAAAGTACTACCCACTGAGCCCAGTTAATACCTGTACTGGATGGTGTTAACATGAACTTAGGCCCTGCCATTGGAGAAAGCGGCCAGTCTTTCATCTGTTTATTTGTTTAATGTTAAATAGCTTACTTATTCTATTGGCATTTGTGATCCATGCTAAAGTTCATGTAGCAGTAAACACAGATAATGTTCAATTTTATTGTCTGGCAGGGGAAAGGCAGTGCATTCTGTTTATTTGCATGCAGATCATTAAGGGCAGTTTATAGCAATTTCAGTGGAGCCATAATAAGTGACTCATGCAATAATGAACAAAGGATGCACATACTCAGTGTCCTACACATGGGGAGCCTTTACAGCAAGGCACAGTCAAGTACTGCACTACAATAGTTTCTCATAAAGGGTTGCAAACTCTGGTTGGACATATCCCTAGATGTGCCTGCCTCCCACCCAGCTGCCCCCTACATTCCTGCTATAGTAGTTGCCCAACATAGCTGCCCTCATGACCCACTGCCTTCTCACACCAATCGGTAACCAAAAAGACTCTTCATTATCTGATATTTTTTTTTGACTGTCTTTTTTTCCCCATGTCCTATATTTTTAAGAGGAAACAAATGTTTTCAAAGAAAGTGGGTTTAAAAACACATTTTTTAAAAACACCTCTATGATTGTTATCCAGGGTAACAGTGCACTGGAAATTAGCCTTTAATTCCTAGAGTATTGGTAACACTACCTTTGTGAAGTAAAGAGAACAGAAAGCCATACCTCAGAACTCATGGATAACCAATGCAATTCCTAACTGACCCATGAAATGCAGTCATGTGTTATGCATGTAAACTGCTGGACAGAGGAGAAGGGGCATGAGCCCAGAGGAGGGAACATTTTTTTTATTATTATTCATTTGATGTGGGCATTGTTAGCTAGGCCAGCATTTATTGTCCATCCCTAATTGGCCTTGTCAACCACATTGCTGTGGGCCTGAAGTCACATGTAGGCCAGACTAGGGAAGGAAATCTGCTGTCCTTACCTGAAGGACTTTAGTGAACCAGATGGGTTTTTACAACAATGGTTTCATGGTAATCATTAGACTTTTAATTCCAGATTTTTATTGTATTCAAATTCCACCATCTGCCGTGGCAGGATTCGAACCCCGGTACCCAAAGCATTAGAAGAGATTGCCAAAGATGTCATAGACAAAAGGACAAAGGGGTGTAGACGGTGGTGATATTAGTTAAGGAATGTGCTAATGGTGACATTACTTTGTCCTTTTGTCCGTGACATCTTTGGCAATCTCTTCTCTGCCTCCACCTGTCACTGGCCCTCTATCCAGCTTTACCTGGCCCACCCCCTTCAACCAGCTTATATTTCACCTCATTTCTATATTTCCTCAGTTCTGATGAAGAGTCAGATGGACTCGAAACGTTAACTGTATTCCTCTCCACAGATGCTGTCAGACCTGCTGAGTTTTTCCAGCTATTTTTATTTTTTGTTTCAGATTTCCTGCATCCGCAGTATTTTGCTTTTAACCCAGAGCATTATCCTGGGTCTCTGGATTACTAGTCCAGCAAAAATACCACTACGCCATCGCCTGCCCCAATATGTAAAATAGGAGTTGTGCAACATCGATCACAGCTGGTTTGATCGAAATGGGAGCACTTCCTCTGAGTTCCATGCGCATGGATTTAGTCCTAATCCAAAAGATCAGGGAGCACTTATCACAGTTATACTCTGAGTTCAATAAATTATGCAACTGTATCACTTGTTTTTACAAGCATACATGTTGTATGAAAGCTAATCTTATAAGAGAACAATAATGTTGAACGCTACACTCATCAAAATGAAGAAAGACAACATTTCAAGAAGCGGAATTGAAAGTTCACTGTCACGCAGACTGCAGGTTTGTACAAAATTTCCTGCACAATTTCTCCATCTAATTCCTGCTAGTTTACTGTCCGGATGGTCCATCAAGCCGTTCCTGCTCTATGATGGCAGGAGCATCATGACTAGATTCTCTGACCACACCGTCACCATTACTCCCACCACCACTCCCCACATCAGGCAATCAAAACCAGTCCTGGAGTTTGCGTAAACCAGTGATGTGTCAGATATTTCAATGAATCAACAGGCTGAACTGCCATAGAAAGTGTCTCTAGCTCAGTTTCCATGGACACTATTGCCTCTATCGGTACAGAAATGAAAATCCCTAACAAAAATAAAAAAAATACCTGGAAAAACTCAGCAGGTCTGACAGCATCTGCGGAGAGGAACACAGTTAACGTTTCAAGTCCGTATGACTCTTCAACAGAACAAAGGAAAAATAGAAAAGAGGTGAAATATAAGCTGGTTTAAGGGGGTGGGACAAGTAGAGCTGGATAGAGGGCCAGTGATAGGTGGAGATTGCCAAAAGATGTCATAGACAAAAGGTCAAAGAGGTGTTGAAGGTGGTGATATTATCTAAGGAATGTGCTGATAGGTGACATTAAGGGTAGAAAGCAGGACGAGCAAGGTACAGATAGCCCTAGTGGGGGTGGGGTGGTGGGAAGGGATTGAAATAGGCTAAAAGATAGAAGTAAAACAATGGATGGAAATACATTTAAAAATAATGGAAATAGGTGGGAAAAGAAAAATCTATATAAATTATTGGAAAAGGTGGGGATCGGAAAGGGGGTAGGGATGGAGGAGAGAGTTCATGATCTAAAATCGTTGAACTCAATATTCAGGCCAGAAGGCTGTAAAGTGCCTAGTCGGAAGATGAGGTGCTGTTCCTCCAGTTTGCGTTGAGCTTCACTGGAACATTGCAGCAGGTCAAGGACAGACATGTGGGCATGAGAGCAGGGTGGAGCGTTGAAATGGCAAGCGACAGGGAGGTCTGGGTCATGCTTGCGGACAGACCGAAGGTGTTCCGCAAAGCAGTCACCCAGTCTGCGTTTAGTCTCTCCAGTGTAGAGTAAACCACATTGGGAGCAGCGAATGCAGCAGGCTAAATTGAGGGAAGTGCATGTGAAATGCTGCTTCACTTGAAAGGAGTGTTTGGGCCCTTGGACGGTGAGGAGAGGGTAAGTAAAGGGGCAGGTGTTGCACCTTCTGCGGTTGCATGGGAAGGTGCCGTGGGAGGGGGTTGATGTGTAGGGGGTGATGGAGGAGTGGACCAGGGTGTCCCGGAGGGAACAATCCCTGCGGAATGCCGCCGGTGGGGTGAAGGGAAGATGTGTTTGGTGGTGGCATCATGCTGGAGTTGGCGAAAATGGCGGAGGATGATCCTTTGAATGCGGAGGCTGGTGGGGTGATAAGTGAGGACAAGGGGGACCCTATCGTGGTTCTGGGAAGGAGAGGAAGGTGTGAGGGCGGAAGCACGGGAGATGGGCCGGACACGGTTGAGGGCCCTGTCAACCACCGTGGGTGGAAAACCTCGGTTAAGGAAGAAGGAAGACATGCCAGAGGAACTGTTTTTGAAAGTGGCATCATCAGAACAGATGCAATGGAGGCGAAGGAACTGAGAGAATGGGATGGAGTCCTTACAGGAAGTGGGGTGTGAGGAGCTGTAGTCGAGGTAGCTGTGGGAGTCGATAGGCTTGTAATGAATATTGGTGGACAGTCTATCACCAGAAATTGAGACAGAGAGGTCAAGGAAGGGAAGGGAAGTGTCTGAGGTGGACCATGTGAAAATGATGGAGGGGTGGAAATTGGAAGCAAAATTAATAGAATTTTTCCAGGTCCAGACGAGAGCATGAAGCAGCACCGAAGTAATCATCGATGTACCGGAGAAAGAGTTGTGGGAGGGGGCCGGAGTAGGACTGGAACAAGGAATGTTCCACGTATCCCATAAACAGACAGGCATAATGAAAATCCCTTTTTGCAATAATACAGATCCAGCATACAACAAAGAATTGTCCCTCAGCCGAGGGTTTGGCCTACTCCGATGGTTCAAGAAGATATAAAAGATTCCGACGTTCTTAAAGAAGAGTAGGGAATTGCCAGTATTCTGGTCAACATGCCAAGTACCAAAAGAAACTGATTCATCAGTCAGTTCACTGTTTAGGGGTACAATAGTGTAGTGGTTTACTACAGAGGCCTAACATAATTAATCCAGAGAATGTGAGCTCAAATCCCACCAGGGCAGCTTGAGAATTTGAATTCAGTTCTAAGTAATCCGTAAATCAAATGCTGATATCAATAAAAGTGACAATGAGGCTCTTGGATTGTTGCAATGACCTTTAGGGAAGGAAACCTGCCATCCTTGCTCATTTTGGTCTATATGTGATTCCAGTAACACTTGAAATAAAACTGCGAACTTTAATTACATGCGGCTTCCTTTATGCTCAGCTGAGGCCTCTCTTTTTCCAGGAGACTTCCCTCTGGCAAGCCACTCAGTGGTTGAAGAATAATGCCCACCCCACCTTCTAAGGGCAATCAGGGATGGGGCAAGAGTACATGCCAACCATGCCAGTAACACCCACACGCTGAGAACGAGTAACAATAGCCCAGAATAACTCTTGTGATATGTCTATATTACAATTATTGCAAATAAAGAATAATTCACCACAGGAAATAATTATGGAACAGAATTTTACGCCGTGAGTGGGCACATGCCTGACCCAATCGGGTGCAAAATAACACGTAATGACATCAAACGAGCATCCTGACGTCATTGCATGATATTTCGCTCGGCAGGCGCGCGCGAGAGTCGGCAACACGCCCACCGACAGTTAAGAGACCTATTAAGGCCACTAATCAATGAATTAGCTGCTTTTTGCTGTCCGTCCAACCTTACTGTTGGCAGGCGGGCGAATCGGCCAGACGGCCTTTGCATTTCTGAGGAAACCTCATCCACGAGCGGGGTGAGGTTTCCCACGTTAATTTTTAAAAATATGAAAACGCTTTGACAGAATTTTTATTATGTCTATGTTCATGTGAGTCAGTCCTACGTGGGGACATTTGTTTTTCCCACATTTTCCACATCTTTATTTAAGGGTTTTATATTCTTCAGCTCCCTGAGGCAGCTCTCTACCTTCAGGGAGCTTCCATTACGCGCTCCCCTGCGTCCTGCGCAGACTTCGGCGCTCGCCCTCCTCCCGCTCCCACCCCAGCAGCGCTGAGCTTCTCAGCGTGAAATCGCGGTCAGGGGCCACTCGATGACCCAAAAATCCTGCCCCAAGTGTTTATGAGAATGGAATGGAATCTGATGACAGGTGATGAGAGGGTGTATGAGCTGACTCCGATATACCAGAAAAGAAAAAGAAAAAGAAAAGATTCCCTCAGGAGAACATTTCCAGCCTTAGTATCAGTTTCCAGTTGGAACTTCTTGCCTGTTGCTGGGAAACACAAATGATATTTACTGCAGCATTCCTTCCGTTAACTGCACTCTTCACATTCTTCAAAAGAGCTGCAAGAAGCTCAGTGCTTGGGCATTCCCAACATTATAAAGCGACATCAGCTACAGAAAAGCACTTATTTTAAATGGACATGTACCATATGTGGTGGTCCAAGTTAATCAGCCAATCACTTATGGTTGAGGAGATTCAAAAACAGTTTGTTTACAGCGATTGGATTTCTTCCCCACAATCTGTGGATTCTTTTAAAAGGGAATTCGTTGCTTGAAAAAAATGTTGGAGGGTCTGAAGAGGGAGCAGGAGAATGGAGGCTCAAGTAGAAAAAAAGATACCCACACAGACCTAATGAGCTAAATGGCCTATTTCGGTGCTGAAACATTGTATAATTATACTATGAACATCATAGGCGCTAGACAATCCTTAGCATATCCCCTGCTACTCACTGCTAAGAATATAAGTACCCAAACTGACCCCGGCTGTCTGCTCCATTACATATATATAAAAAGCTGTGTACAATTTCCTCTTTCATTAGCTATAAATGGAATTTCAACAAAATGCCTTCCAAACATTAAAAAAATTAGCACCCATTACACTGCAAATACCCCAAATAATGAAAAGACATTTGCTATATATGACCCAAGTGGAATTATTTGCATTTACTTCCGTTGAATCAATAAGAAACTCAGGTTAATTGGCCAATAGCTCCCTGTGTCTTCTCTGAGTGTTTTTGCTTCTGGAGGACTAATCAGCTACATAAAATTTCATAAACTAAGACAGTTTCCCTCATTCCCTTAAGTACTCTGATGGATTGTGTCTGGTCCTCATTGTTGATATGCTTGTTTCTAAGAGCAGTATGTATACAGAGAAAGTGGCTCAGCAGAGTGCAGATTAGGCCTCGTTACACCCATATACTCTCGTGGGATCTCGAGGTCCAGAAAATGGAAAAGAAAAAAAATGTTTCAAAAAGGGCTTGCATATATAGCTCCTTTCACACCTTCCAGACAATGAAGTATTTTTAAAGTGGTCACTGTTAATGCAGAATAAATGAACATTTGCTATTGAAGGACAAATTATTGTTTCAAAATTATACAACAAATACAGCACCAATTCTTTGCACCCACGGGTCAGATTCAGATCTCATCACCACTACAGATATTAGGAGCACTTGATAGCTGGCATTCAGTTTTCAATCATTAGATGCAGCGGTGATAACAGTAAGCTGCCCCACAAGTCATCTTTCACCACCCACTCCAAAATCACAGTGAACAAATTGTGAGATAGTCACTTAAAAGACAAGGAAAGCAAAGGCTAACCATTTTGGAGCTGGCTTTAGTGTGTGACCCTACTTCAGGGTCTGTTCAACATCAACAAAATAAACAGGCCAGAAGCTGATTCCCACTCTGTGCCTCTCGCCACCAGTCGCAGCCAGTTACATGTTATGGCCAGAAACAAGCAGCAAGGACAAAAACAACACATTTATTTCATCCAGGCAACAAAACTGGCTTCTTCTGTTGATGTCTACACATTATTAACAACATACTCAAGATCATTTTTTTCTAGTCCTGAGGTCTTTTCCTTGCCATATTGTACAGAAGCAAAAAAGAAATACTATTCACATAATGTTGTCACAATCTCAAGGGCTTCCCAAAGCATTTTACAGCCAGTGAAGTGCTTTCGACATCTATTCATTGTTGTAATGCAGGGAATGTGGCAGCCAATTTGCACATAGCAAGCTCCTACATACAGCAATGAGATACATGACCAGATAATCTATTTAAGTGATGTTGATTGAAGGATAGCTATTGGCCAGGACATCATGGAGAACTCCACAACTCTCATTTGAATATTGCCATGAGATCTTTTCTATCCACCTAAGAGGGCAGATAGAGGCTTCATTTATCTTCTTATCGGAAATACAGCAGCTCCAACAGTACAGATGCAGCAATCCTTCTGTCACGGGGAGTGTCAGCCTAGAGTGTGCTCAAGTCTCTGAAACTGGGATTAGAAGATACAGCCTAAAACCTCGAAACATGCCTTTCAGGAGTTAAGTAAGGATAAACGTCAACATACAAAGAATGATAGAAGTTTGGAACTCTCCTCTGCAAATGGCAATTGATGCTAAGTTAATAATAGATTAGAGATTAATAGATTTTTGTTAGCCAAAGGCAAGGGATAGGGGGTAAAAATGGATATTTGGAGATTGTTCACAGATCGGCCATGATCTTATTAAATGGCAGATTCGGTTTCTGGGTCTACATGGCTGCTGTTCCTTCATTCCTATGAACTCACAACATTCTGACTCAGAGGCAAGAATGCCCCTCACTAAGCCACAATTGACAATTATGCTGACTGACAGATTCCAGAAGCAGCAAATTTAAAGCAGACTGTAGCTTTGGGGTTGAAATCCATTAAATGCTTCCAAATTCATAGGAAAATAAAATCTGAAATGTATTTAACTTATGTATAGAGCGGCTTTACGTAGTTAATGTTTCCACCTGTTTTCTGTTGGAGGGCTAACAGGAGCTTTCCATTCACCCAGTTCACTTGGAACTCTTTGACCTACTCAAATGGTGTAGGTCCAACCAATATGGCAATCCATTGATGGTTGGCTGAAGTTTCCATTGGAGCAGATTTTTTTTTCCAAATTATACATTAAGTGGCAGGACATCTTCCAGGCTTCCCTTTCACCCACCCCCACCTTTTACCCTCTACAATGCTTGTTCTCAACATCAAGTGAGGCTATTGGGACATGGGGGGCTTCATTGGCAAGGCAGTCCAAACAAAATGGAAGGAATGCAACTGGGCCTTGAAGGTATTTTCTTCTGCTGAGTATGAAACCTAACAGAACCCTCTTTGCTACTGATATCCCCACAGGTGCATTTCCCAATGGAAATCATTGGATAGTGGGAGTCCTGGCTAATTTCCTCCAGACACTCCCAAACCCCTTCCCTAGCTCAGGAGCATCAAGGTTAACTGGAGCAAATGGACTTCACTTTTTGCCACCTCAGATCAGCTCATTTAGCATAGGCTGTTGTCCATGACTGAATCTTTCATAGCCTGTGTGGCTCAATCCCACACCATGGCCAAAATTTTGAAACAAAAACAAAAAACTCAGCAGGTCTGACAGCATCTGTGGAGAGAAAGACAGAGGAAGACATTTTGCCTTTATATTATGGCCAAAATTTTGTTGTCCCAAAACCAGGGGGTGACACCACCTCGGCTGTTTGTAGGACCCCAAGTTGCATTTTAGTCGGTGGGAGGAGGGGGTTGGGGGGCCGTCAATCAACTAATATCCCTTGTGGTCAGCGCAGCTGTCCCTTTGAAGGATGGCCACCTGCCACTGGCCCCCCCACCCCAACCCCCAACCCCCCACCCACCAGGAGCTGCCGGCCAATCAGAGGATACTGCCCTCCTAACCAAATAAGTGGGGTCTGGGGACACCAGCGCCAATCAGGCAAGCTCTGGCAAGGCCAGGCAGTGCCATTGTCATGGGGGCAAACATTGCCACGAGCCCACCCGCCTCCCCTTGCCATTTTGCAGGTCCCCACGCCTCCCATCCCGTTCTCTGGTAAAATCCAGCTCCATTGGTGTATTCATCCATGAGCTACCGAGTGAAGATAGCTGAAGATATTTAACATTCCTGTGCAGTTTTAAGCTCAGGGTGATTGCCCAGGGTTGTCTGAAAACGTACTTATAGTAATTCAAGGTGCGACTGTCAGCTTCCCGAATGGAAAAGCTAACTCCCTCAAGGCGAACCACAGAATCGGCTTAAACTGGCGCGATTAGGCCTGCAACTGAAATTACAAAAGGAGCGCTTCTCATCAGGAACTTCAGACTCCAATGTACTGTCAGGCTAGCAGCGGTCAGCAAGTTTGAAAATGGGAAAGGCCAATTAAAAAACAAGCTTATGGTCCCTCTACTATGCTGGCTTCTATATAACACCTTGTCCTGCACCCATCAGAAATCATCAGGGAGACAAAATCCCTGTTATTTTCTCCACTTATTCCATCTCCCTGTGTTTTCTGCCTATAGAAGGAAAAACATACTTCTTGTTTATTTTAAGAGCAATCTTTAAAATAATTAACTAAAATTAAAAACACACACATTTGGTAGACAAGGAAATTTTAATTGCAAGATGATCTCTCATGGTGTTGCATATGTGAAGTCAAGCTCAGGTATGAGTTTTGGGTGAAATGGGTTCAAAACCAAGCAGATAGGGTGTACAAACATGGTTTAGTTCCCAATTTAAGATCTGTTTTTTTTATATTTACATGAGAAAAACTTACATCCACATTTAAAATGGAAATTGCCTATGCAAACATATCACACTAATTACATTGTGGTGGTGCTTCAGTGCATTCAGTAAAGGGGGCAAGGCAGAAGAGTTTACAGTATTTACAGTGTGACAAGTTTACATAGGCATTTCCCACTATTAGTGTGAATATAACAACTTACAATAGAAAGGGTCACTGAAAATCTCACGTTTGCCATCATTTTCTAATATATTACCAGAACAAGCTATTCAAGCTTCAGCAACAGATTGAAGAAAAGCAAAACAAACTCCTGAGCAACAAAGGTTGTTACAGTGTATTGAAAAAGCTATTCAATGTGAGGAGGTAAAGTTGGAGCAATCTGCATCTAAAGGTTCCATGGGGAAACCAAAACAAAGTGAACTCCTCAATGGTTAATTGGACTGGGGAACAAAGATGTAACACGGTCCACATTTTAAATCAATCCATTCTAAAATTACCTTTGTATTTCTAGAATGAATATTTATGTACATATTTGTAATGGAAATTGCCTATGTAAACTAGGGGGTTGAGAATGTGGTTACAGCCTGACACACCTACACAGGCAATTTCCATTATAAGGAGGAACCGTAGGAATTTATGTTGCAAAAGCGTTGAAGTGCACAGGTGCAGATACAAGATTAATCTGTTCTAGACTGACTAATACAGGAGCAGAGTTCTATCTGTGGGTCAAATATCTCATTAATCTTTATCTGTAATATGGCTGAATCAGTCACGACGATCACCTTGATCAACCAAATAAAACTCATTCTATAACATCATCTGCCATTTATATATCACCTTTCGCAAACTAAAACATTTGAAGGGTGATTAGCACCAGCAGATAGCTTGCAAGCTCTAAAACAACAGCTGAAAACAAAAAGAAACAAATATGTGGAGTCGGTGCAGCTGCTTGTCTGACTTTGATTGTTCCTTACATCCTACAGATTTAAACGAGCTACCTCTCTAATGCACACTACCCGATCAGAAGACAGGGAAAAGGAGGAGTTGGTAAGGATTGTGAATCATTTACTGTCAAGTGCAGGCTTTGCTGTATTGTACACACAAAAAAGCCGTTGGGAGGATGTCAATTACGACAATGTTGTGGTCGACACAGTTCCTTTTTTTTAAAAAAAAACAAGTGACTTGCCCTATAGCTCAAACAGAAAAGGAAGCAAGAAGTCAGCAGGTTTGAGGTGGAATCTTGCAGCCATAGTCAGCCACTGAACTTCAGACTGAAGTCATTGCCATTTCCATAAAAGCACAGTTCACAAAAGGTCATTGGGATGTCCATACCTTTCACTTGGTGTCACTACTCGCAAGCGCAGCTACTGTTTAATGGCCGATGTGCCACCTTCATGAGGTGCATGTACGTTACAGTTCAGGTGCAGGCAGGCCCACATTCACAGTGATAGGGCAGGTAAGTTCAGAACACAGAATTACAGACCAAAGTCAACATGACCCAGACCCGCCTGTTGCTTGGCATTTCAACACACCATCCTGCTTTCATGCCTACATGTCTGTCCTTGGCCTGCTGCAATGTTCCAGTGAAGCTCAACGCAAACTGGAGGAAAAGCACCTCATCTTCCGATTAGGCACTTTACAGCCTTCCGGTCTTAACAGTGAGTTCAACAACTTCAGATCATGAACTCTCTCCTCCATCCCCACTCCCGATGTGATCCCCTTTTTTTCTAATAATTATTATATTCTTTTAATATATTTTTCTTTTCCCACCTACTTCTATTATTTTTAAATTTATTTCCATCCATTGTTTTATCTCCACCTTTTAGCCTATTTCGATCCCTTCCCCCCACCCAGCCCCATTAGGGCCATCTGTCACTTGCTCATCCTGCGTTCTACCCTTAATGTCACCATTAGCACATCCTTTAGCTAATATCACCACCGTCAACACCTCCCTGTTCTTTTGTCCATGGCATCTTTAGCAATCTCTCCTTTGCCTCCACCTATCACTGGCCCTCTATCCAGCTCCATCTGTCCCACCCCCCTTAAACAGCTTATATTTCACCTCATTTCTATTTCTCTTTAGTTCTGATGAAGAGTCATATGGACTTGAAACGTTAACTATGTCTTCCTCTCCGCAGATGCTGTCAGATCTGCTGAGTTTTTCCAGCTATTTTTGTTTTTGTGTCAACAGACCAGTTTCTTTTTCGTTTCTGAGGCAGGGGAGTCACTGGCAAAGCCAACATTTATTGAAAGAAAAAAAAGACGTGCATTTATATTCACAACCTCAGGGTATCCCAAAGCGCTTTACACTCAACAAAGTACTTATGAAGTGTAATCACTGTTGTAATGTAGGGAAGTGCAGTAGCCAACTTTTACACAGCAAGATCCCACAAACAACAATGAGATAATGACCATGTTGGCAGTGCTGTCTTTTGAATGAAACATTAAACTGAGGTACTATCTATCCTCCCAGATGGATGTAAGAGACCCTGAAGAAGGGCAGGGGAGTTCGCCCAGGTGTCCTTGCCAGAACTTACGGTGTACACACCAGGGGCAGATTGACAGGCCGGGCCCCTTCTTTCTTGAAAAAAAGGCGGCTGAGCGGTGACCTAATAGAGGTCTTTAAAATTATGAAAGGAGCAGATACAGAGAGGATGTTTCCTCTTCTGGGGAAGAGCAAGCTAGAGGCCATCAATATAAGATAGCCACCAAGAAATCCAATGGGGAATTAAGAAGAAATGTCTTCACCCAAAAGAGTGGTGAGAACGTGGAACTCACTAGCACAGGGGTGGCTGAAGTGATAGTGTAGATGCATTCAAGGGGAAAGATTGACAAGCATTTGAGGAGGAAGCAAATAAGGGGGGCTACGATGGTAGACTTAGATGAGGAAAGGTGGGAGAAGGTTCAAATGGAACACTGCCATGGACTGGTTGAGCTAAATGGCCTGTTTCTGTGCCGTCTATCCTATACAATATGTAATCTTGTGAATCTCTCAATCAATATCACAAAAAACAAATCATCTATTCACTACTCTTTATGGGATCTTGTTGTATACAGATTGGCTGTTGTGTTTTCCATTACAACAGTGGCTACATTCCAAAAGTATTCATTGGCTGTAAAACACTTTGGGATATCCTGAGGTTGTGAAAAGTGCTGTTAATGCAAGTCTTTTCTTTATGGCTAGGCACCTCTTCTCAGGTAAGTAAATAAAAGGGAAGCAGTGACCTCTGTTCACCCCTTCTAACCTGGTGTCTTCCCAGTTTATGGAAGGAACAGAAAGAAGGCAGCAGAAAGGGAGGGAAATTCATTTTTCAATTATTTCAATCCTTAATAATTCTCTCAGAAGCAAATATTCACACAATTTACGGCAACAGCTTGCATTTGTATAGAACCTTTTCAACACAGAAAAACATTCCAATGCACTTCACAGAGACATAGTCAGGCAAACGTAGATCCCAGAATGAAGGAGGAGATATTGAGAGGGATGACCGAAAACTTAAAGCTCTAAAGCTCTTAAGCTCTCAAAAAAACGTTCTAAATGAGGGGAAGACAAATTTTACAAAGCTGAGAGGTGAACGGGCACAAGTGGACTGGGTACAGCTACCAGAGGAGAAAACGGTGTCAAATCAGTGCGTGGCATTTAAAAGCGAGATTCTACGGGCACAGTATAGACATGTGCCCATAAAGAAAAAGGGCAGTACTGCCAAATCTAGAGCCCCTGGCTATCTGGAAGCACACAGAGCAAGATAAAACAGAAAAAGAAAGCTTATGGCAGCCGCAAAAGGCTTAATACTGTAAAAGGGTGAGAAGGGTATAGAAGGTATAGGGTTGAAGTAAAAGAGGAAATTAGGAAAGCAAAGAGAGGCTATGAAAAAATATTGGAAAGTAAAGAAAACCCTGAGATGTTTTACAGTACATTAAGAGCAAGAGAATAACTAAGGAAAGGGTAGGGCCTATCAGAGATTTACATGGTAACTTGTGCGTTGACGCTGAAGATGTGGGCGAGTTTCTCTACTTTGTCTATGTCTTCACTAAGGAGAGGGATGATGCAGACATTCTAGTTAAGGAGGAGGACTGTGAAATATTAGATACAATAAGCATAGTGAGAGAGGAAGCACTGGAGTGACTGACATTCTTGAAGGTGGATAAATCACCAGGGCCAGATGGATTGTTAAAGGAAGCCTGTGGGGAAGTAGCGGATGCTCTAAGGACAGTTTTCCATCCTCCAAAGATACAGGCGAGGGACCAGAAGATTGGAGGCCTACGAACGTTGTGCCAATATTTAAAAATGGTGCGAGGGATAGGCCATAAAATTATAGGTTGGTCAGTCTGACTTTAGAGGTGGGCAAGTTATTGGAATCAATTCTGAGAGACAGGATAAACTGTCACTTAGAAAGGCACAGGTTGATCAGGGATAGTCAGCATGGGTTTGTTAGGGGAAGATCCTGCCTTGCTAAATTAAATTGAATTTTTTGAGGAAGTAACAAGGAGAATTGATGAGGCTAGCGCAGCGGATGTTGTCTATGTGGATTTTAGCAAGGCATTTGACAAGGTCCCACATGGCAGATTGATCAGAAAGGTGAGATCCCATAGGGTATAGGGGAGGGTGGCGAGTTGGATCCAAAATTGGCTCAGCGACAGGAAACAAAGGGTAATGGTCGATGAATGTTTTTGCGAATGGAAAGCGGTTTCCAGTGGCGTACCACAGGGCTCAGTGGTGGGGCCCTTGCTGTTTGTTGTATGTATTAATGATTTGGAAATGTGGGAGGCATAATTGGAGCATTTGTAGATGATACAAAAATTGGCCATGTAGTTGATAGCGGTTGTCTCCAAAAAGATATCAATGGCTTGGTTCAGTGGGCAGAAAAATGGCAAATGGAATTCAACCTGGAAAAGTGAGGGGTAATTTGGGGAGGGCAAACAAAGCAAGGGAATGCTCAATAATAAAGGTCAGCTGCCTAAGCTGTAAGCTCTGTTATTGCCTCCCTAAACCTTTCGGCCTCTCTACCTCGCTTTACTCCTTCAATTTTAAATTATATTAACTGTACATGTATTTTATAAACAGGATGAAACATTGGAGGCTAGTGAAATACTGGCTTATTTTCTCATGAGAAAGATCATACTCAAACTTGACTTTCTCACTTGTGAATCATCAGGTTCTCCTTTCTGGAACAAACCGCATTCTAGTTACCAAACCTTAGGAAAACACCATAACTTCTATGTTACTTTACAATCTTATAATGCACCTTCAAAGCCAACTCTTTAACGAGGCATTTGCCCCAATGTCTCCTTATGTGGTTCGGTGTCAATTTTGTTTGTTATCATTCCTGTGCAGTGCCGTTGGGGCATTTTTACTGCATTAAAGATGCTATATAAATACAAGTTGCTGTTGTTGCTGATACCTTATAGCTAGATTTAAAGTAAAATGCTTCAACTGCTGGGACACCTCATGCTTTAGTGGTGGGAGAGCGGGGGAGTATGGGGGGTAGGGTGGTGTTGATGTGGGGGAGACCAAACTGGAAAAGTCATCTTAAAAACTGGAGCCTGTGCTAAACCAAACCATCTGTCTGGTTGAAGTGAGAGAGGCGTGTCTTTGGATCTGTAATTGGGACCAGCAACAGCTGTTACTACTTTAACTATGTATGCAATCAACCCATATTAAATTAAACTGCTCCAAATCAAATGTACGATTGGCATCTGAACCATCATTCTCCCGACCCCACCCATCCCACCCAATTACACTCATTGGCATCACTTCCATTGTAGCTCCCCTTGCCTCCATCCCATTGAGGTGTCAGCTGTGGCTCAGTCCATAGCACCCTCGCCTTTGAATCAGAAGGTTGTGGGTTCATGTCCCACTCCCGGAAAACCAAGAACTGTGAATGTACTTGAAAGAGTTGCAATCTGTGACTGTTGATAACTCGAAAGAGTTTGAAAAGAGTGACGAGGTGTCAGCTGTGGCTCAGTTCATAGCACCCTCGCCTTTGAATCAGAGGGTTGTGGGTTCATGTCCCACTCCTGGAAAAACCAAGAACTGTGATTGTACTCGAAAGAGTTGCCTCCATCCCATCAGATTCTTAACGCAGATGTTGAATCTGTCTTGCTTAAACTAATGAATGTGGAATTCAATTCCAGGTGATCAGAAGCCAGTGCATCTCCAAAGGGAGAGTAAATAAATGTATGTTCCCCATTAAAATCAAAGGGCAGACCTTTCCTTTGTCATGCTATTACCAGTCTGCAAATTAGAGATTAGCATTGATGCATGGCTTGGGCATCTGTTTGTGATTATGGTTCAAGATTGTGCCACAGAAGGAGAATATGGAGAAGGTGTGTTTATCTGCTATACTGTACAGACAATTAAGGTGTCAGTCGTGGCTTAATGTTGTCACTCTCACCTCTGAATCATAAGATTGTGGGTGTATGTCCCATTCCAAGAACATAGTCTAAGAAGTGTTGAGGGAGTGCCGCATTGGGAGAGATGCCATTTTCAGATGAGATGTTAAACTGAGGCCCCATTTGCTCTCTCAGGTGGACGTATAATATTTCACGGTACTATTCAAAGTATTGCAGGGGAGTTCTCCTGCCATTATATATCTCTCAAACAACATCATGAAAACTGATATTCTGGTCAATACCATTGCTGTTTATGGGAGCTTGATGTGCACAATTTAGCTGCACATTTCTCACATTACAACAGTGACTACATTACAAAAAGTACTTAATTGGTTATGAAGTGCTTTGGGTCAAGGTCATGAAAAGCGCTATATAAATGCAAGTTGTGTCTTTCTTTTTGCACTAGATTTAGAGATTGTAAATATACTGGTTTCTGCTTTAAATCTATGGCAGGAACACAGAGAGACAGCTTTTTGGATCATAACATCCGTTTTTGGATGACCTACTACAGTTCATTGGCAAATGTATGCGTTATTGAGCAACCTGATTAACCACATTTTTAAAATACCATCTGGTAAAATTCTTCTAATCGGGAACAATAATGTACCCGAGCTGCAATTTGCACAGCGTGCATTTCTTATTTTTCTTAAAAAGTGCCTATAATCCTGTCCAGATCGCTTGGAACTGAATTTGTGAATAAAAATGTTTGTTACTATATCTGTTTAAATCTCTCCTTTAGGTTTTGCACGCTTTTTTTTCTCTGGTCATGCCCTCATATCTTCTCTCTGTTTCACACCCATTTACACTTCCCAGCAACCAACATGGTTCCCAGGTCAGTGCATGATAAAAATATGCCAGGTGCCTTGTATGAACACAGCCTGCAGCTGACTGCAGGTCATTCCTCCAGTGCGAGAAGTGAGGTGATAGAAAGATGGCCACTGTTGTATGGAGCACCTCAGAAAACCTGGCTCCATTCCATATTGAATGATCCAGCACAACAGGAGGCCTTTTGGGCCCATCGTGCCTGTGTCGCTTTTATTATAGAGCCATCCAATTAATCCCATTCTCCCATTAGAATAGAAAAGAATGAGAATGGTTACAGCACATAAAGACCAGTCGGCCTGTTGTGTCTCTGCCAATGCAATTCACCCAGTGCCACTCACCTCCCTTTTCCTTCTAGTCCTGCAATTTTTCTCTCTTCAGGTAATGACCCAATTCTTTTGAAAGTCATGGTTGAATCTGTTATTATTAATCTTTTTTTTTATTCATTCGATGTGGGCATCGCTGGCTAGGCCAGCATTTATTGCCCATCCCTTTGAGAGTCAACCACATTGCTGTGAGCAGATTTCCTTCCCTAAAGGGCATTAGTGAACCAGATGGGTTTTTACAACAATCAACATGGTCATCACTAGACTTACAATTCCAGATTTTATTGAATTCAAATTCCACCATCTGCCATGGCAGGATTCAAACCCTGGTCCCCAGGTCCTGACCTTGGGTCCCTGGATTACTAGTCCAGCGACAATACCACTACGCCATCACCTCCCCAAATAATAATGTTACACAATAGTTGGTTCAACTGAACTCCTGAGTACAAAATGGTATCTTTCTGCACCATCCTGTATTTTTTTTCCTTCCAAGTAGTTACCCCATTATCTGATGGTTCTGATGAAGGGTCATACGGACTCGAAACGTCAACTGTATCCCTCTCTGCAGATGCTGTCAGACCTGCTGAGTTTTTCCAGGTATTTTTGTTTTTGTTCTAGATTTCCAGCATCCTCAGTATTTTGCTTTTATCTTAGTTACCCCATTATCATTTGAATGTTACTCCTGAGTCTGCTTCCATCATTCTTTCAGACCATGCATTTCAGATCACAACAATTCATTGTCTAAAAATGTTTCTCTCATGTCACCTCTGGTACATTTGCCAATCACGTTAAACCTGTTCCTCAGGTTATCAACCCTTCCACCATTGTAAACAGTCTCTCCTTATTTACTCTATCAAAACCCATACATGATTCTGAATACCTCTATCAAAACACCTTTCAATCTTCTCTGTCCAGGGAGAACAATCTCAGCTTTTCTAGTCTCTCCGTATAACTGAAGTCCATAGCACCAGTAAAGTAAATAACACAAAATGCTGTAAATATTCAGCAGGTCAGGCAGTATCTGTGCACAGAGAAATGGGTCAATCCCCCTTCATCAGAAATAGGTAAAGTTAGATATGTAATACGGTTTTACACAAGTGATAAGGGGAGTGTAGAAAAAGGCCAAAAAAAAAAGGTGCGAGGCAGGGTGGAAGACAGGAGAGATTAAAGAGTTAGTGGTACAGGGTCAAAGGGAGTGTGGGATGAGTAAAGAAACAATAGATGTGTCTAGAGGAGGTGTGAATGGCAGAATGATGAACAGCTGCAGTCCGAATGCAAAAAGAAAAGAAAATTAAGAGTAAAACCAAAACCAGCAAAAGAAAAAGGAAACAAAATGGGGGGCAGAGATTACGGTCAGAAGTTGTTGAACTCAAATGGAGAGTCCGGAAGGCTGTAAAGTGCCAATTGAAAGATGAGATGCTGTTCCTCAAGCTGATGTTGAGCTTCACTGGAACACTGTAGGAGGCTGAAATCAGAAAGGTCAGAGTTCACAAGCAAGGTGAAGAATTAAAATGGCAGGTGACCAGAAGCTCGGGTCATCCCTGCAGACTCTGCAGAGGTGTTCCACAAAGCAATTACTCAGTGTGCGCTTGGTCTCCCCAATGTACAGCGCATCACATTGTGACTAAAGTTCTGCAGCCTCTCTATGGCCTTGAGATCCTTCTGCCCAGAATTGAACACAAAACCCCAGCTGAGGCCCATCTCAATTTTTATTTTTTATAAAGGTTTAGCATAACTTCCTTGTTTTTATACTCTATTAATAAAGGATCCCCTATGCATATTTGAAAAACAGACTTGTTAACTATCATACCACCTTTAAAGATTTATGTGGATACACCCCCAAATCTCCCTGTTCCTGTATCCCTTTAAAATTGGGCCATTTCATTCACAATGCCTCTCAGTCTTCCTATCAAAACGTACCACTGGGCATTTCTCTGTGTTAAATGTCATCTGCTTGCATCTGATCACTTCACTAGACCATGTTCTCCTGAAATCTGTTACTCTCCACATCGTTGCTTACCACATTTCAAAGTTTTGTGCCATTTAAAAAACTTCAGAATCATGCCTGGACACCCAGGTCCAGGTCATTAACTTAAGAGCAAAAAGAGCAGCGGTCCTAATACCGACACCTGGAGAACATCTCCTCATCAAAGTTTGTGGGAACTTGCTGTATGCAAATTGGCTGCCACATCTTTCAGCACAACAACATTGAATTTTTATGCCATGTTATGCCCAGTGCATGCTTCAGGCCACTTACTGTAAGTAACTAAGTCAAATTCAGGCTTTATTATGTGGCGTAGCTGAGATTTTTACTGGTGTTTGGGGATTAAATTATGTGGCTCTGCCCATTATTCTATGAGAACCATAAAGCAGTGCCTTGGTTACTATCAAGGCATTAAAAAAAAATCTTACTTAGTTTAATGTCCAGTATACATAGCAAGGTATATAGGTTGGAGATTGGCATCTTGTGTTTAAAAACAGTGAATAGAGAGAGGGTTTTGGGATTCAGCAACACTGGGACATCATAACACTGTGGCATGGGTATGTACTTCTTAGTTCATTAGTAGATTCCTGGACTTGGCAGCTTTGGAGGGGGAGGGACTGGGGGGAGTTGGGGGGCAGATTTCATGTTTTCGTTCAAAGTTTGAATTGTGTTGTGTGAATGGTTCCTAGAAAATAGATGCTGATTTCCTCAAGATGAATCAATATCACAGCTGAATCAATATAAATTTACAAATCGCCCATAGCATGGCTCGCAATGAGTTGCAGATAAATAGGGGTGTAAATACTATGTAGTATTAGCTGGGAGACTGAATTACAGCATGGGTAACTTTGGGATTTAAGCACACTGGGGAGGAGGTCCAGATTTGGCAGCACTGGCTGTGTGTGTGTGTGTGTGTGTGTGGAGGGGGGGGTGGGGGGGGGGGGGGGGGGGGGGCAGCGGTTTAGGAGCCCAGCAGTTTGTTTTTTCAGTGGGGTCAATGGAGGTGGGCTACGTGGCTGTGGTCCTATGGTTCCACAAACACTGGAGCAGTCCCACAAATAAAGGATCATGAGTATGTAATCTTGATTGAAGACTGGCATCTGTGATGCTGAGGACCTGATGGGGTGATATCTTTAGTGTGTCAGTGTTTATATACAGGCTTAGTTGTGGGTGGGTATGTGAGTTTTTAATGTTTGTGTCAGCATGTCCCAGGCCCTAAGATCACATTCATCGCTACAAAAGTCCCTCAGGGTAGGGGTCCTAGGCCCAACCATCTTCAGCTACTTCAATGAACTTTCTTCAAACATAAGGTCAGAAGTTGGGATGGTAACCAATGATTGTACAGTGTTCAGCACCATTCGCAACTTCTCAGGTACTGAAGTAGTCTGTTTGCCAACATGCAGTAAGATCTGGGCTGATGAGTAGCAAGTAATATTCACACCACACAAGTGTCAAGCAATGACCATCTCCAACTGGAGAGAATCTAACCATCCCGTCTTGATATTCAAAGGCATTACCATTGCTGAATACCCAACCATCAACATCTTGGTGGTTACCATCGACCAGAAACTGAACTGGACCAGCTATATAAATAAAGCAAATCAAAAGCAGGTTAGAGGCTGGGAATTCTGTGGTAAGTAACTCACCTCCTGGCTTCCCAAAGCCCATCTACCATTTACCAGGCACAAATCAGGAGTGTGATAGAATACTCTCCACTTGCCTGGATGACCACAGCTCCAACAACACTCAAAGCTCAACACTATCCAGGACAACATAACCCACTTGATCAATATCCTATCACCACCTTAAACATTCACTTCCTCCACTACTATATTAGAGTACACTGCAGCAACAGCGTGTACCATCTACAAGATGCATTGCAGCAATCTGGCAAGCTTCTTTGACAGCACCTTCCAAGCCCACTACCTCTACCATCTAGAAAAACAAGGGCAGCAGAGGCATGGGAACACCACCACATGCAAGTTCCACTCCAAGTCATACAGCAAGCTGATGTGAACTATATCAGCTTTACTGTCACTGGAATTCCCTCTCTAACAGCACTGTGGGTGTACCTACACCAGATGGACTGTAGCAGTTCAAGAAGGTGGCTCACCACCACCTTCTCAAGGGCAATTTGGAATGGGCAATAAATGCTGACAATCACATCCCACAAATAAATTTTAAAAAGCCCACATGCGCAGACAGATATAAAAAGGCACAAATACACACATATCACACACAGGTAAATGCAGCAACAGATACAAGCAGAAAACCACACGCGCAATTAGAAGAACAAACAGACACAGCATACTCAAAGTTTGGTATAATTGATAATTTCAAAACTAACAGAAAGCAAAATAAACAAGCAATAATCAGCTGTCAGATTTATTTCAGGAACCTTTCATTCTAGTGAAAAAGGAAATGAAATAATCACCCATTCATTGTTTGCAACACCAACATTTTATCACCATGTAAACATCAAATTTCTCTCTATCTGAAGTCAATTTGCTTGGTTGCACAAAGACAATGCTTCAGAAGAAAGAAAATATCTCTTGAACATGTTTGCTTGGCACTTCTCAATAGAGATATTTTGAGACATGCCATAATAACACACACAAGGTCTGACGAGTTTGGACTTATCTTTTGCTTTTGAAAATTGCAATCTGTACAAGCTTTGCTTTTAAGACAGAGTAACGAATGATCTACCTGTAAGTTTGAATATGTTTACTAAATGATGGGTTCCCTCTTTTCAGAATATTTACAATTAGAGCACAGCTTGAAGTTTGACTGTCATCGCAGAGAGGTTTACTCCCCTCCAAAAAATGTTGATGGGACATTGGGCTGAGAGGGGAAAGGGGAAAGACTTCCACTGAAGTAAAGCATTACAACAGGTACTTTCCACCATCTAAGGATATTCAACACTCCAGGAGTTAATGGAAAAAACATGGACTATAACACTTCACGTCATCCTCCAGTTTTGTAATCTAATCAGCCTTGAAAAAATGCAACATTAAAGCCCTATTGCTCTGACACAGTGCGAAAGCTACTTTAGTTTCTTAGAAATATGGCAACAAGTTGGACCACAATAGGTATTTTGCCATAGTGGATTTTTGAGGACAGGTTTAGTGACAAGCTGACACCAGGGTTTACGGACTTCTGTTAGGTGAAAAAAAAATCCCAAAAAATGGAAAGAGAGGGAGAGGGGCAGAAGGAGGGAGATAGAGAGGGACAGAAGGAAGGAATGAAGAGAGGGGGCGGAAGGAAGAAGAGAGAGGGACAGGGAGGAGATGGGTGTGGAGAGGGATAAAAACATAGCTGCATGTTCCATCCTGTATCACTAACCAATGATCCCTGCTGGATGACAGGTATGTGAGGATGTTCACGGCAATGATGGTCTCTGTGGTTGATAACATGACATTCACTGTACAGATACAATGATAAAAGAGAACTTGGGAATGACGCAAAAAGGCAGCTGGCACCTTCCAAACTGCAACACTTTCAGTTTATCACACGTAAATAATAGGAAAGTATGTGCTCACTGTCATGGAAAAGGTGCTTTGAACAGGGTGAAGGAGCCTTACTTAAACAACAGCGTAACAATAAACAGAACAGAGAGGTGATACCAACACTGGAAAAATGTGGAAACATTTTCGTCAAAATAACCCCATCGCCAAGACTATTGGAGAAATCAAGCCAGCTGCTATATTGTTGTTTGAGAACAGGCACTGGATAAAACAAACTTACATTGATAACATCTACAGTAAAATCTGGAAAGATTCATTCATTAACTGATAGCCACTGGCTCTGAGGGTGACCTTTTACTCTCTTCCTTTTCTCTCAGTCCTCTTCAATCTCCTCCGTCTTCACCATGGGCCCCAGGATTCAACTTTAGCCAAGAGAAAACGTGCTAACGAGTTAACTCCCGGGTTTGTCTATTTGCACAAATCCCAGCTTTACTCTGAAACTCCTTCCAAAAATACCAACATTGACATTGATAACCCAGATACCTTCCATTTGGATTGGAAGGAAGTTGCGTTTATAAAGTGCCTTTTGTGAATACAGATCACCCCAAAGCATTTTACAGACAATTAAGTACTTTTGAACTGTTGTAATGTAGGAAACAAGGAGGTCAAGGAATGCACAGTAAGATCCCGCAAACACAACGAAGTAAATGATCAAATCATCTTTTTAAGTAATAAACCTCTGGGAAAACTCAGCAGGTCTATCAGCATCTGTGGAGAGAGAAACAGAGTTAACTTTTCGAGCCCATATGACTCTTCTTCAGCTCTGAAGAAGTCATACGGACTAGAAACATTAACTGTTTCTCTCTTCACAGATGCTCCAAGACCTGCTGAGCTTTTCCAGCACTTTTTGTTTTTATTTCAGATTTCCAGCATCCACAATATTTTGCTGTCATCTTTTTAAGTGCTGGTTGAGGAATAAATGTCTCCTGGCGCTCTGCAGTGAACGCCCCTGATTTTCTACGAATGGTGCCATGTTGCCTTCGACATCCACTCGAGAGGTTTAATGTTACATCCAAAACACCATCAACAAGTGTAGTGCTTCCTCAGCCTGGATTATGTGCTCAAGCCTCTGAAGTGGGGCTTGAGCTTCTGACCCAGAAAAGCAAGAATGCAAACACTGAGCCAAGGCTAACACCGTCACATGGGGTAGGGGGGAGAGGAGGTGGCGCAGCAGTAATATCACTGGTCCAGCAATGCACTGGTCCAGGCTAGTGCCGTGGGGCCATGGGTCAAATCCCACCATGGCAGCTGGTGAAATTTAGATTCAATTAATAAAGTCTGGAAGTGAAAGCTAGTCTCAGTAATCGTGAACATGGAACTAGCACCAAGTGTCATAAAAACCCAACTGGTTCACAGGAAGGAAATCTGCCTTCCTTACCTGGGTCTGGCCTCCATGTGACTCCAGATCCACAGCAATGTTGTTGATTCCTAACAGCCCTCTGAAATGGCTGAGCAAGCCACTCAGTTCAAGGGTGATCAGAGATGGGAAACAAATGTTGGCCTTGCCAGCAACACCCACATCCCATGAAACAATAAAAAAAAACACACAATACCATGTGGATTATCCACACTGAGATGAGTTATCAAGTTATTCCTTAATTAAGGCACAAAGTTATGTGAAACTTTAAAACACACTTTGCAAACACACAGGAAAGGGAGGTGAGGGAAGCATGGCAGAGAAACGATCCTTAACAGGCTGGGCTGAAAAAAACAGGGGCAGGAAATGGAAGTATCAGAGAGTTGTACAATCTTTCCATTTGTGAAACATCTGAGGAAAACATGTTAGAAGCACCTAGGGAAGAGAGGAAGAATGCTGGAAAGTTAACATTAACAGCTGTTGGAAATATAACCACAGCCGAGGACCCAGGGCTTCACTGATAATCATACTACACTGACAGATCGGCTAACAGTGAAAACTAAACTGTAGTGCCTTCGCAATGCACACCTTAATCTGGAATTCTGACTCTTCCTTAAACAATTGAGTTTAGTAATCCCCTGCTCCAGAAAGGAAAATCAGCACTAATTTAAGGAAAGGGGAAGAGATAAGAGAAAAGTGGACTTTCTAGTGTTTGCCTTTCGCGAATATACTGCGCTCAACAACAACTTACACTAATATTGTGCTTTTCACATAATAAAATGCCCCACGGCATTTCACAGTGAACCAAAGGAGGCATTTAGACAGGTGGGTTTTAGGAGTGTCTTAAAGAAGAGAGAGGAAGAGAGAGATAGAGAGACAAGCTGGTTTAGGGAGGTCAGCAATGGTGGGACGTATGAAGTGGGGGAGCACAATAGACCAGAGTTGGAGGAACGCAGAGCTCTTGGAGGGTGGTATGCCTGGACGAGGTTACAGAGTGAGGGCAGAGCAAGGCCATGGAGGGATTTGAAGTCAAGGGTGAGAATTTTAAAGTTGAAGTGCTGGTGGGCCAGCAGCCAAAGTAGTTCAGCAAGCACAGGGAGGATAAGTAAATGAAGCTTAGTCCAACATAAGATATGAGCAGCGGAGTTTTGGGTGAGCTGAAGCTTATGGCGGGGGTGAAGGGTTGGAAGATGCGAGGTTGGCTAGGGGACCATAGGAACAGTTGAGTCTGGAGGTGAAAAATTAGGCATTAATTTGCTGGAGAGTTATCTTCGCACAATGGTTTTTTAGGTGAAGTGCCTTAACTGTAAATGTGCACTTTGTTAGCTGCAATGATGAGTCCCTAATTATTATGCTCTCAGCCCTTTAAGCTCTCAGTTCACCTACAAAATAGGGAAAGGGTAAAAGACTCAATTTTATGAAATTTTTTCTTCCCAAAAAGGCTAAAAAAAAACCCCACTAATTTGTATCATTATTACAGATTCCCATACACAGATGCCCGTACAAAGTGTACAACTTCCCCGCAGTCTTTTTCTCAAATGTAACAACCCTAATTATAAGTTTATATAAAATATCTACTGCAGCTTGGGGGAAAGAGGCAAGGAGTAGCAGTGCAATCACCCAAAGGTGATGGATATTTTATGAATTCAGATAATGTCCCAAGAAATTTTTCCAATTATGAACTAGCAATCTATTTTTTAAAACTTCAAAGCACACCATGATGTATAACACTAAAAAGGGATTTGGGCGGAAGGACAGGGGTGAAGTCAGTAGATCGAAAAATAATATTTCATGATTCATCCACCTACTGACAGGATCAACAAATGCGATGAAGAATACTGGAGTACAATTGAACCATGCACACTGACCAACCTGACTGTCTTATTATGCTAAACGTCAAATTGATTGATGTCACTAAATGTGAATTGGAGCAGAAATAGTGAGACACGGTGGGAAATATAAGATCATTTTGATACTCATTCCAAAGTTGGACTTATCATTAGTGATACTTGTGGTAATTTGAGTTACCTAGGCAATGGTTTAAGGGTTTTGGTTGCTTTCTGACTTAAAAAGAATTTCATTAATTTGACATCAATTGCACCTGTTGTTTCAGTAGTCCTCCTTTTGCTGTTATTTAGCAGTTTGTCTGTTTTCCAAAACACTAGCTGCGAGAGTGAAGATCAATTCCAAAATCTTCTATACTTCTATCTTTTTCTGCCTCATCTATTGCCTTTTGCAAATAACTCAGCAGCTGGCCATTTTCATGCTTCCTTTGATAAATATCTCCAACCTGAGAACATTTTAAGATTTATAGCAAGATACAGTGCACCAACAGGCTTGCAAGTTTGCCATCTGCTTCAAGCAGAAAACCAGCCTAATTTTCACATAGACTATGTCCTTATAATTGGTGTTATATAATTAAATCTATCAGATTATACTGTCTTCATTGTGAGCATTAAAATGTATGGCATTTGTTTACTTATTCATTCATATTGTCAGTGACAAGGAGAACATTTATTGCCCATCCCTTGTTGCCCTTGAGAAGCTGTTGGTGCTGGTGGACCTTCTGCCTGGACTGCTGCAGTCCATGTGATGAAGGTGTTATACAATCTGTAGTGGTTTGATATGACGGAGTGATTTGCTAAGCCCGTTTCAGGGAGTGTTAAGAGCCAGCCAGGTCAGTGTGGGACTGGAGCCTCACACAGCTCAGATCAGCAGTTTTTCTTTCCCCTAAAAGGACATTAGTGAACCACTTGGGTTTCTACAACAATCCAACAGCTTTGTGGCCAATTTTACAGATCCTTGTTTATCTATCATTTTCATTCGAGTTCTGTCTCTCATTGCGAAGCAAACCAGATGCAACAGGCATCTATACTGATGCAAATAGTCAGGTCATTACAGTCATGAAAAGAAATCCAAGGAGAAGTTGTTCTTCCGTCTCTGCTGCTGTCACTACATGAAGCACTTTACACATCCCCTGACACAGGCAAGTGTGCAAGGACACAATAGTTCATGGGGTTTCTAACCTGATCAACAAATGACATCTACCATTGAATTTGTTTTCACAGCATATTTTAAAAATCATGAATGCATTAGTTTTCTCTATAATCAGTGATCACCACTTTAAACATTCACTCTCTCTTCCACGGACACACAGTGGCAGCAGCGTGTACCATCCACAAGATGCACTGCAGCAACTTGCCAAGGCTCCTTTGGCAGGACCTTCTAAATTCACAGCATCTACCACCTAGAAGAGTAAGGGCAACAGGCAAGTGGGAACACCACCACTTGTAAGTTCCCCTTCAAGTGACGCACCATCCTGACTCGGAATATTTGGTTGTTCCTTCACTTTTGCTGTACAACAATCCTGGAACCTACTTCAAACAGACAGCAGCGGCTTAAGAGGTCAGCTCACCAACACCTTCTCAAGGCCAATTAGTGATGGGCAACAAATGCTGGCTTTTCCATCAATGCTCACAGCCCACAAATGAATTAACATAAACATAGTTATTCTGTCATATAGAAATGACGCAGATGAACTTAGTAATTATATCACAACCGCATTGGTTCCAGGTATCACAATGCCTCAATTTTAAAATTCTCATCCCAGTTTCAAATCCCACCACACTCCCCACCCCCCAACCCCATCAATCCCCACGGCCTCATCCCTCTCCCTCTCTGGAGCCTTCTCCAATCTTTTAATCCTTCGAGATCTCTCTGCTCTTTTAATTCCAACCTCTTGTGCATACCCAATGTTCTTCATCACACCATTGACATTTATGCATTCTAGGACACTCAGCACAATGGAAATAACAAACCCAACTGACATCCAGCAAACTACACATGCCAGATATCTGATTTAGGTTGTTGCTGAACTTGTCCATTTTCTGGTGACTCAATGTTAGTCAGTAATTGAGAGAAGATAAATGCCCTTTTAAAAGAAAATCACTGGACTGGCCAATACATTTCAGATGGGTTTTCAAACATTTTTCCAGTACACCTCAACTATCCATATTTGACCTGATGCCACAAGACACCATGGGACCCAAACTCAACTCGGATGACTCCCAGGACCACTCCCTCCCAACTGTATACTCTAGTAATTTTGTCCTGATGCTGGGACAGGACATATGCAGAGATGGTGATGGCGGAGTCTGGGGCATTGGCCGAAAGACGTGATTCAGCATGACTAAGTCAGATTGTTGCTCTCCCAACCTTGGCAAAAGTCTCAAGATGTTAGTGAGGAGGACTTTTCAGAGTTGACTGAGCCGCGTGTGCTTTTGTCATGACCAGGCGTTTTTAAAAAAATTAATTCATGGGATGTAATGGGCAATGCTGGCTGGGCCAGCATTTATTGCCCATCCCTAATTGCCCTTAAGAAGGCGGTGGTGAGCTGCCTTCTTGAACCGCTGCAGTTCATGTAGTGTAGGTACACCCACAGTGCTAATAGGAAGGGAGTTCCCGAATTTTGACCCAGCGACAGTGAAAGAACGGCGATATATTTCCAAGTCAAGATGGTGAATGGCTTGGAGGGGAACTTCCCAGGTGGTGGTGTTCCCATGTGTCTGCCGCTCTTGTCCTTCTAGATGGTAGTGGTCATGAGTTTGGAAGGTGCTGCCTAAGGAGGCTTGGTGAGTTTCAGCAGTGCATGTTGTAGATGGTACACACTGCTGCCACTGTTCATCGGTGGTGGAGGGAGTGGATGTTTGTGGATGGGGTAGCATTCAAGTGGGCTGTTTTGTCCTGGATGGTGTTGAGCTTCTTGAGTGTTGTGGGAGCTGTACTCATCCAGACAAGTGGGGGGTATTCCATCACACTCCTGACTTATGCCTGGTAGATGGTGGACAGGTTTTGGGGAGTCAGGAGGTGGGTTACTCGTCACATGATTCCTAACCTCTGACTTGCTCTTCTAGCTACAGGATGGACTTTTACACTCATGGTCACCATCACTGATACTAGTTTTTATTCCATTAAATTCCCCAGCAGTTGTGGTGGAATTTAAACCTATTTCGCTGGACAATTATTCTAGACCTCTGGATTACGGATCCAGGAACATGAGCACCATATTATCATACCCGCAAACTGTGGGAAAGATCCAGGAGAGTCAGTCAGATTTAGCTCCGTGGCACCACCATATACAAAGATGCAGAGATCTTCAAGATGAAACTTTGGGCGGAATTGACTGCTCCTGTTTGCGGCAGACGGCAGAGGAAAGCATCAGTAGATCGTAAAACTTGATTTCACATCATCATAAAACCAGTTTGCGATCTTCCGCTCCACCTATCAATGGCGGGCTGTGTTTCCTAACGCTGCACATCGGGAGCCTAATTTCAACACTTTAGCATCACATTATAAGCCCTGCTCGCTGGAATCTTCCCCCCCACACTGGATCATCCAGGCATGATCACGCTGACATGTTTCACAACTGTACATAAGCGACGTGCACCTGGCGGGCTGCACTTTAATCAGGACTCCGAGGTTTGTTTGCCTACCTTGCTTCAAGCAGCACTCGCTGTCATCAGCACCAGACTTCGCAGGCAGCACACTTCCCTTTTAGGGAGTTTCACGGGCAGGTCTTGACCAACCAGACCAGTGGTAAGGCAGGGGTGGCTTTTCAATAGCTGCAGGGTTAGGGCTTGCTTGGGGAAGGGGGAGAAGTGGCCTCAGGCAAGGGAAGAGGCTCCAGGGTGAGGGCTGTACTGGGGAAGGGGGGTATCCCAAGGTGTGTGTGGTGCATGTTGATCTGTGCGAGTGGCCTTAAGTTGGTGAGGGCTGAGGAGGCAGTCTCCAGAGGAGATGAGGCCAGATGGAGATATGAGGGTGTGTGTGAGAGAGCGTGTGATGATGTCCCTTGAGCTGTTAGTGAATGAGATGCCAGTGAATGTGTGATAACCTTGTGAGTGTGAGAATTTAGATTGATGAGGTGGTTGCCTTACCCTGGCGGCACGGATGAGACCATTCATCCTCTTTCTGCACTGGATGGCCAACCTCTTCTGTGCAGCATTGGCACTGATCACCAATGCCACAACCTCCCAAGCCGGAGTGGTGAGATTGCTGGACCTCCTGCCGCCAGAGCAGGGATGGAGGGCATCAATGCAAGTTTCCAAAAGACACCCTAGTGATGGGTCACTGAACTCTTCTTGGCTTTCAGGGCTATGTCTTCACTGGATCAGTCCTGGGCTACAAGCATTGAGAACTGTGTGCACAGCTGCATTTTAGATATGGCATCCAGAGTGAGGAAAAGGTGAGGTAACAGCGTGGTGGACAATTTAGAGGCTGCCCGCCAGCAAAATGGCATGTTTCCTGTGGCTGCATAACTATTGTGCCAGGAGGAGGATGATATAAAGTGAAAACCCACTGGAGGGTAAAACTTCATTTTTCACGCCTGTTACCGCACGTAGTACAATTCTGGGACTATTCCGCCCTTAGTCTTTTGCAAAAGCAAAAGATTCAACAGGAGCACATCAATACAGGGTGAGCCATAATAACTTCTACCTCAATACAATCAATCACCTAACCACCATTAATTCACTTCTAAGAGAATGCTCCCCCCAATCCTCACATTTCTGTCCTTTACTCTTCCCCATTTCCCTGTAGGCAAACTCATTCAAGCAGATGAGGAATATCAGTTGTCCGGTAGCCCATGTCCTGCATTGATTGAAGAGTTAGCACAACCAACTGATCTCTGTCCTCGAATCATCAGGAAAAAAATCAAAAGCAAAAGAGGAGATATGATTTTAGTCACCAAATTTTGTAAGTAATATTGCTGATGGACTAACACTGTTTTTTATTCATCCAAGGGATGTGGGTGCCGTTGGGTAGGCCAGCATTTATTGCCCATCCCTAATTACCCTTGAGGAAGTACAAAGTATCAGAAGAAAAACCAAATTATTACTTCAAAAATTAAACAACAATAGGAACATTGGAGCAAGTGTAGGCTATTTGGCCTGTCCAGCCTGCTCCACCATTTTATTAGATCATGGCTGATCATGCACCTCAACGCCACTTTCCCATGCTATCCCCTTTTCCCTTGGTGTCATTAGTATGCAGAAATCTATCAATTTCTGTCTTGAACATGCTCAATGATTGAGCTTCCACAGCCCTCTGGGTTAGAGAATTCAAAGATTCACCACCCGCTGAGTGAAGAAATTTCTCCACATCTGAGTCTTAAATGGCCTGTCCCTTATTCGCAGACTGTGCTCCTGGTTCTAGACTCACCAGCCAGGGGAAATATCCTATCTGCATCTACCCTGTCACACCCTGTAAGAATTTTGTAAGGTTCAATGCAATAAATTTTCAATCTTTGAAACTCTGGAGAATACAGGCCCAGTTTCCTCACCCTCTCTTCATAAGACAATCCTGCGATCCCAGGGATTAGTCTGGTGAAAGTCTGTTGCACTCCCACTGTGGCAAATATATCCTTCCTTAGATAAGGAAACCAAAACTGTGCACAATAAGGTGTGGTCTCACAACGGCGCTATACAACTTCAGCAAGACTTCTTTAGTCCTGAACTCAAATCCCATTGTGATGAAGGCCAACATGGCATTTGTCTTCCTAATTGCTTGCTGCACCTGCCTGCTACGGTCAACAGATTTTGCATCCGCAACAGTAAATAAAATGCTTAATGTTGAAGTATCAAAATCAGCATTGGCAGGATCACTGGAACCTTGACAATGTTTCTAGGTAATTGTCCAATTTACATTTTCATGCCTAACATATATTGTACTCGGTACTGACATCCTAAGATTACACACGCTCTCAAAATAGGCAGGCTTGCATTTATATAGTGGCTTTCACTATCTTAGGATGCCACAAAACATTTTACAGCCCTTCAAGTATTTTGAGATTTAGATATCGTTGTAATGTTGGAAACTTACAACCAATTCACACACAGATGGTCCCACAAACAGTAAGGCGATAATGAATTAGTGATGTTGGTTGACAGATAAATATTGGCTGGGACACCAGGGAGAACTCACCTCCCCATTTTCAAATTGTGTCATGGGATCTTTTACATCCACCTGTGAGGGAGGACGGGGCCTCGGTTTAACATTTCATCTGAAAGACGGCACTTCTGACAATGCAGCATCCCTCAGTACTGCACTATAGTATCAACATACATTGATGGCGGAATCATCCCAGGTTTGCACTAAGTGCGGTAGCGGGTGGGAAAAACGTTTTACCCGCCAGCCGCAATGGTGGCTTTTCACGCTGTATTGTCCCAAACCCGCCGCATTAATTATGCATTCCCAGAATATATGCCATTTTGATGGTGGGCAGGCTCCAATTTGCCTGCCACGCCATCACCTCGTGCCAGGTACGACATTTAAAGTACAGCCGTGCTCAGTGCTTCCAGTCCAGGACCACAGCAAAGACGACTTGGCCGCGAAAGGCAAGAGGACTGCAGCCCTCGAGCGCCTTTTGAACACCGTGGAGGCCCACTGTGATGTTCCCCACCCCCCCCCGCTCTGGCTGCAGGAAGGGCAGCTACATTACCACTCTGGCTCGGTAGGTGATGGCAGTGGTGGTCAGTGCCAATGCTGCACAGAAGAGGTTGGCCATCCAATGCAGATAGAGGATGAATGATCTCATCCGTGCAGACAGGGTAAGGCAACCATCTCATCACTCTAAACTCACACACTCAAGCCCATCACACATTCACTGGCATCTCACTCACTGCCAGCTCAAGGGACATCACCACCCATTCTCATACACATACCCTCACATGTCCATTTGGCCTCATCTCCTCTGGAGACTGCCTCTTCAGCCCTCACCATCTTGAGGCCACTTGCACAGATCAACATGTGCCCTCCCACAAACCCTGGGATACCCTCCTTCCCCAGTACAGCTCTCCTCCTGCAGCCTCTTCCCTTGCCTGAGGCCACTCCACTCCCTTCCCCAAGCAAGCTCTAGTCCTTTAGCCATTGAAAAGCCACCCACATATGGCTGATCTGGCAGGTAGAGATCTGCTCGAGAGCACCTCTAAAAGTGATGTGGTGCTGCCTGTGAAGCCTGGCAATAAAATAAAGACTGTGAGTGTTCACTGAAGCAAGGTGGGCAAACAAACCTTGAAGTCCTGAGCAAAGTCCTGCAGCCCACCTTATATATGCTGTTGCGAAACACGCCCGCCGACGTGGGTGAACAATCCAGTGGGAGGGGATTGAGTCCGGTGGGCTGGCTTCATAATGATATGCTGATGTATTGCAAAGAGGTTCCTGAGGTCCAATTGTGGGAAACGTGGCCCGCCATTCAACAGGCTGAGCGGACGATCGCAAACTGGTTTCACGACGTCGTGAAACCGATTTTTGGCCTTCTTGCCATATTGTCCGTTCACACCACCGAACACGCCCAACGCCAGTGGGCATGGAAAATCCCGGTCTGTGTTTTCAAATCTCTGGATTGGCACTTTGGGTGAGACGGTGGTATAGTGGCAATGTCACTGGGCTAGTAATCCAGAGGGACATGGGTTTCAATCCCAGCATGGCATTTGGTGGTATTTAAATTTAATTAATAAATCGGGAACATAAAGCTAGTCTCAATGGTGACCATGACAACTGTCATTGATTGTTGTAAAAACCCAACTGGTTCAAAAATCTGCCATCCTTACCCAATCTGGCCTACATGTGATCCCACACTCACAACAATGTGGTTGACTCTTAACTGTCCCCTGAAGTGGCCTAGCAAGCCATGCAGTTCAAAGGAAATTAGGCATAGGCAACAAATGCTGCCCTTGCTAGCGACACCCGCATGCCATGAAAGGAACCAGTCTTCAGTTCCAAAGAAGAGTCATGTACAACTCAAAGTGTTAACTCTGTTTCTCTCTCCACAGATGCTGCCAGACCTAGCTGAATTTCTCCAGAGCTTTCTGTTTTTATTTCTTATTTCCAGCATATGCAGTATATATTGGAGTGTGGGAGATGCCCCACTAAACAAAATATAGGACTGCATAAACAAAAATGTTAATGGAATGTTGGCTTTTACCTCAAGGGAGCTGGAGTGTAAAAGTGAGGAAGTGATGCTCCGGCTGTACAGAGACTTGGTAAAACCACATCTCCAGTGCTGCATTCAGTCCTGAGCATTGCACCTCAGGAAGGATATATTGATCTTGGAAGGGGTACAGCGCAGGATGATATCAGGGTTAAAAGGATTAAATTATGAGAAAAAGTCACACACGCGTGGCCTGTACCTTCCTGAATCTAGAAGATTGAGGAGGAATCTAATCGGGGTATTTAACATCTAACCCATTTCCAGCAGCAGGGAACTCGAAAACAAGGGGACATCATCTTAAAATTAGAGCTAGGGCATTTAGTCGTAAAATCAGTAAGTGTTTCTTCCCCACAGGGCGGTGGAAGCAAAGTTTTTGAATATTTTTAAGGCAGGGGTGGATGGATTCTTGGTAAGCAAGGGGTGATAGGTTATCGGCAGTAGGTGGGATGCAGATTTGAGGTTACTATCAGATCAGCCATGATCTTATTAAATGGCGGAGCAGGCTCGAGGGGCTGAATGGCCTACTCCTGCTCCTTGTTCATATGTTCACACAAAGTGCAACACAAATCTGGAACTTTCTCCTTCAAAAGAGTATGGATACTGGGTCAACTTAAATTTTCAATACTGACATTGATAGATTTTTATTAAGTAAGATATTAAGGGATTTGGAGCAACGGTGGGCAAATTAAATTGATAACCTAGATCAGCCATGATATGATTGTTTGTGGAATAGGTTCTGGGACTGAACAGCTTATATGTGCTCCTATCACAATGTCACTTCCTTCAGTTATTTTACTCCCACAATGCATCAGTAGAACAGCCAGATGATCTCCAGCTCTAAACATGTGCCACAAGTACATCAAACGCTAATTAAGCAGCTTGTCAACAGTATTTACCATTACACACTGCATATCAGAATGAACAAAGTCCCACACCAAACAAGAGTGAGAAAAAAAAATCATGGAACCAATTCACACAACAGGCTTTAAACTTTATGTTTTGATAGGCCTTCTTCCTTGTCAATCTTGCCATGTAACATTCAAAGTTATGGGATTACAACTATAGACAGGTATGCAGTAATATGACAGGAATCTTATGTGTGTTGACGTGACTTTCATCTAGACTGTAACAATACTGCTTCACACCCAAGCCCAAGTGGAATGATTACCAACTATGAATTTTAATCAATGTTGTGAATTAAAATAAGCATAACCAATAACATTCTGTTATGTAGCACCTTTAATGCAGAATAATGTGAGTATTTCAAAAGGTGTTATCAAAAAAGGAGCATTAAGCCAAAGGTGTTGGTGAGGGGGGGAGGGGGGGATGGTGAACAAAGAGTTGGGTTTTAAAGGAGAAAAGGAAGGTGGAAAGGTGTTTTAGGGAAGGAATTATGGAATGTGGAAACTCAGCAGGCACAGTCACCATTGGTGAGGTGAGGAAGGAGGATGTACAAAGAGACTGGAGTTAAAGGAACAGAGAATTTGGGGAGTGTTTGTAAAGCTGGAGAAGGTTATAAAGATAGGGAGGGATGAGGCCATAAAGGGATTTGAATGTAGGAGGGAGACTTTTAAATTAGAAATATTGAGGGACTGGGAGCTAATGTTAGCCAGTAAGTAAAAAGAGTGATGGGTGAGCAGGACTTTGTGTGGGTTGGTATACCGTCAGGAGAGTTCTTGACGAGCTAAAGTTGATAAAGGCTGGAGAATGGGAGAAGAGCATTGTAATAGTTAAGCCTAATGCCAAGAACACCATGGGTGAGAGTTTGACTCATATTTGCAAAAAACAGATAAAATCTTTCTATAAATATATTCTATTGTAAGTAGGAACCACTCCCATTCCTAAAGATTTGGCACCAGTAGGTAGTTTTATATTATCTCTAATGCACATCATGACATGCAATGGATCCTGGGGCAGCCCAGCCATTCACTAGAGCCAATGTCACTCCAACATCAACCTGAGGAGGAGCTGCACAGCCAGAACAGATCAAGTTGGCAGCTCTATACTGCAATTTTCATGCTACATTTACACTGCTATGGGCAAGAGCTGAGTGCCAATATCACAGGTAACAAGAGTGGCTACTTGGGAACAGAACTAAACCCTCAGCTCTACAGCAGCAGATCCACACATAGAAAACTGGAAGCTCTCGATCCCTGCTGTACCATCATGGGAGTCAATGAACACGAGTATTTTGGGCACAATGAGAGGGCATTGGTGGGGGCAGAGCACTATGGTCCCTGCATACATTGGTAAAAGAGCTAAGAGCAGCTCTCAAGTAAAACTTCGTAAGTTGACAGTTTACCTGATTGCTCATTGAATCAAGTGTTAAATTCGGTAATCATATATTGAGAAAAGGATGAATCTGAAGCCAGTCTTTGCTCTAAGACAGATTTATTTCCAAGGCTACAGAGTAAACACACAGATTCATCTGATTCCCGTCCCCCTCCCCAACACCCAACACTTGCAATGATTCCCTAATCCTTCCTTAATTGCCAATTTAAATCATGTGCTCTATTGCCACACAATTCCAACATTAACATCAAGTGTTATCTGAAGTGGCATCATTTCACTTACCCCAGCCCCCCTCCCCGCCACCCAACACGTTGGTTAAACTAACACCACACTTGGTGGGTAGTTAAATAAAACAGATCAGCACAGATTCCACTACATTGAATAAATAGACTTTTCAGCTTTGTAACTTAGTGTCAGACAGTTGTTGGTACGAGCCCCACTCCAGAGATTTGATAACAAACGTCTAGGCTGACATTCAAGTGCAGTACTGGAGGAGTGCTACACAGTTGGATGTGCAGTCTTTCAGATGAGAAGTTAAACTGAGATCCAGTCGCTCTTCTCAAGCGGACGCAAAATATCCCCTGGCATTATTCTGAAGAGGAGCAGGGCAGTTTGCTGCAATATCCTGGCTAAAATCTATCACTTAATTGTCATCAACAAGAAAAACAGATTATCTGATCATTATCACATTGCTTTTGTGGGAGCTTGCTGTGCACAAATTAGCTGCCCTGTTTCCTACATTACAACAGTGACTACACTGAAGTAGTTAATTGACTATAAAGCACTTGGGGCATCCTGAAGTAATGAAATATACTGTATAAAGCAGGTCTTTCTTCCTCAGTCCTGTGTGCTTGATATCCTTAACGTTCTGTGCAGTCAATATCTCAGTCCCATTACATTTTCTGCCATGTACATCAAAGTGCACTCATTCAACAGATCCTCGCCTTACTCTTGGTGCACTGAGGGCAGCTTCTATCTACTCATGCAAATGGCAAGGCTCTGTATTCGTTTGTTGAGCATTCTTTGCATTTGGGAAAGTTGACTTGTAACCCTTGGGTGGTGGGACAGCATAGCAAATTCCCTTAGGCTTATGCTTAGCCTAACTAACTAGTGAACTAGAAACGCAGAATCAATCAAGGAGAACTGCACACGTTGACCACCAATTCTGACATGATAGGGTGACTCAGCTTTAGAGAGAGTGAAGAGCAGATTTAATGGAATGGTACCAGGCTATGTGAAGAGGCTAGAGGAGTCAGGATCATTCTACTTAGAACAGAGAAGGTTGAAGAGAGATTCAATAGAGGTATCCAAAATTATGAATTATGATAGATTAGATGGGGAGAAACTGGCAGAAGGGTTGGTAACCAGGGGGCACAAGATTAAGATAATTAGCCAAAGAACGAGAGAGAAGATGAGGTAAATTGATTCTACACAGCTAGTTGTTATGATCTGGAATGCACTGCCTAAAAGAGTGGTGGAAACCAATTTAACAATAACTTTCAAAAGGGAACTGGTTAAATATTTGAATAGGAAATTTTTTCAGGGCTAAAGGGAAAGAACAGTAGGATGAGATCAATTGTTTAGCTCTTTCATAAGGTACGATGGGCTGAAAAGCCTCTCTTCTGTGTTGTATTCCATGAAACCTGTTTCATAATTTCATTTGGATTTGAAGAATAGTATTTCAAAATGCTAGGATACAAAAATATGTGCAAAATGCTACACCTTTAACTAGATTCTAAGAATCCTTCCACATTTGCATGAGGATTCCTCCACAAGCATGGCCCAATGCCTCTCTCCCTGTGTTACCAGCCTGGAGGGAAACCATTGCACTTTTTAACTAGAATCCTTCCATATGTCTCAGGTGTAAATGTACTTGCTTCTGTCATTTGCCAGGGAACAAAAAGCACTCATCAGCAGAAAATGACAAGGTGATTGATAATTAACGGAAGATTCAGTCTCATTCTCCAGCCATTTGACCCAACCCAAACAGGGCTATACCAATGGTCTATAATACTGTAACATTCTTGACATGGAACTCCATTAATCCAATTCTTTTAAAAGTCTAGTTTTAACCCTGATAGCCAAGTGGAAAAGTATACGCAGTGACATTGAGGCATACAGACCAGAACAACAACATCACTTGCATTTCTATGGCTCCTCTGACATGATAAAACATCCCAAGGTGCTTCACAGGAGCAATTATCAAATAAAATTCAACACTGAGCCACAAAAGGAGGACATGGGCCTGAAAGTTTAGTCACAGAGCTAGGTTTCAATGTGCATCTTAAAAGGAGGAGAGCAAGGTGACGTGGTTCAGAAGGGAATTTCAGAGCTTAGGACCTAGGCAGTCGAAGGCAAGGCTGCTAATGACTGAGCAAAGAAAACCAGGGGGCCAGGACTGGAGGTGTGCAGAGATCTCAGAGGGTTGTAAGGCAGGAGAGGGGTTACAAAGATAGATGGGGGCGGGGGGGGTGGCGAGAACATAATACACTAACACTGGGTATGATCACTGATCTGGATTAAGCAAATTTCAGTCAGGCTAGTGCATTGGATGCTGCAATTGGGGTCAGTAAAGATAAGGAAAATGAACTTGAATTTATGTAGCGCCTTCCATGACATCAGGGCATCCCAAAATGCTTTCCAGCAATGAAGTATTTTTGAAGTGTAGTGGCTGTTGTAATGTAGGAAGCGTGGCAGCCAATTTTCACACAGCACGCTCCCAATCACAGCAATGAGATAAGTGACCAGTTCATGCTCAGTCATGTTGACTGACAGATAAATAGGAGTCAGGACACGGGGGGAAATATTCCCCTCCTCTTCTTCCAATAATGCCAGGGATATTTTACGTCCACCTGAGAGAGAAGATTTGGCCTCGGTTTAACGCCTCAACTGAAAGATGACACCTCCATCAGTGCGGCAGCAGAGTATTGTGCTGAAGTGTCAGCCTGGGTTATGTGCCTACATCTCTGGAGTGAAACTTGAATCAATGACCTTCTAATTCAGTGTCTCCTTGGTAGAATGGAGATTAAAAATTGGACAGTTTTTGTGTTACATCCAGTGACTCAAGTTTGTGGAGCCCAATCAGGGCGGGATCAGAATGTCTGTAACATCTTTTAGTTTAAGTTTCCCAACATGAGTCGCTGCCTTCAGGAGAGACAGAACAAAGAAGTCGGGGGAGAGACTAGACAGAAAAACTCAACTGCCATCCTAAAGAACCCGCCAAGAATCAGTCCAGATCTCTTTACCATGCAAAGGTGAAGTCGCAGAAGAGTCTCCAATAGCCGACCTCATTCTTAGGGAGGAGGAAGATTATGAAAAAACCTCACTTTTGCACATCTTCATTTTCATCTCCATACAATTCTTGTTTCTATAAGGTACTAAGTTCAAAACAGCAAGATCCCAGATTAAGGATTATCTATAAAATCTGTCTCATGGCCTGTAATTCTGGACTCAACCACCAGAAGGATGTTAGCCTGGCTGACCTCCACTCTTTGTAAACTTCAGTTCATCCAAACATCTGCTGGTTGGATCCCATCCACCAAGTCTTGCTTATCCATCTCTCTGGCTGCAGTACCTCAAACTGAAAACTGTTATCCTCATGTTTAAATCACTCCATGGTCTCTCACCCCTCCCTATCCTTGCAGCCTCACCCAGCCAACAAATCCTTCTCTCCCATGCCCCAAACTCTTTATTCCTCTGATTCTGGGTATCTTGCACATGCTCCCTCCCATTGAATGGTGTACTTTCAGGCAACTATGCCCCAGATGCTGGAATTTTCTCCCTCTCTTTACCTGCTTCTTTATTTAAGACCACCGTTGAAGTCTACCTCTTTGACCAAACTTTCAGTCACCCCTGCTAATCCCTCTTTCTTTGGTTCTGCTTTTGCTTATGATTCTGTGAAGTGCTTGAAACATTTTTCTCTGTAAAAGTTGCTATATCAATCCATTGATGTTTCCCTTTTTTTTGAGTACTTTCATCGCACTGTTTTAGGTAAGGATATACCCATCAGGATTTGATGGATCTATCAGGATTGCTTCTCTTTTGAAAAGAAAATGCTAAGGGATGATCTCATAGAGATATTTAAAATTACAAAAGAGTACACACAGAGAGGGTGTTTCCAGTTGTGGGAGGTAGAGCAAAATTGGAGACCATCAACATGAGATAGTCCCCAAGGAATCAAACAGGGAATGCAAAAGAAACATTTTAACACAGAGTGTTGAAATGTGTAACTCACTCACAGAGAGTAGTCGAGGTAAACAGTGTAGATGCATTTAAAGGAAAGCAAGATAAGCATATGAGAGAGAAGGGATTAGAGGGTTATACTGATAGATTTAGATGAGGACAGGTGGGAAGAGTCTTGAGTAGAGCATAAACGCCTCATGGATTGGTTGGGCTGAATGATCTGTTTCTGTGCTATATATTCCATGTAATTCTATGTTAAGTTGGACATGCATTGGTCCCCAAAAATCAGATAAATCCCATTATGCATTTCAGTTGAAACAAAATTTCCAGGAAATTATATCTGGGACATCATATTTCCTTTCTATTGCTGTCCCAATTTTATAAAATATCAAATAGCCATTTATTCACTTTACTCATTTGCCTATTATATACGATATTCAGCTCCAGTGATTAATTTAAGCAGGCTCTAGCAGAAGGAATTGTTGTACTGTCATTACCATATGCTGTGACAGTGGCTTAGTGTCAATAAAATTTACAATTACAAAGTGCATAGAAGATCTCTTGGTAATAGGGAGAAAGTTTACCTCAGCAACAGTCTGCTGCATTTCATTAACAAACTGTGTAGGGCTTTGAGACATCTTGACACAACAAGGCAACAGAAAAATGCAAGTTTTAAGTGAGTGAGATACTGAGACAGGAAGGAGGGTGTTTGAGCAGGAGTGTTCCAGGTGTGACGCAGTTCACTATTTCACTAATGCACTGCATTATTGGATGATGGGACACCAGGCCCTTCCCTTTCCTGCATTGAGTGCTATTTCAAGCAGTCTGCTCACATAATGCTAGCCATTAAAAAAAACTTGAAATATATTAAACTTGCGGCTCAGGAACAGGTGGTTTGAACCAACAGGTCTGTGACTGTGCTTCTGTACCAGCCTTCTGCCACCATACTTCACCTCACGCTATCAGAATATCCTTCAATACCTTCCTGCCCCATGCACTTAGAGCTGGCATCCATGCTATTCACCTCAACCATCCCGTTTGGAAGCGAGTTCCACTCTCTAGACAAAACTATTTCTCCTGGCTCCCTTATTGGATTTATAAACTACAATCTTATAGTTACAGCCCTTAGATTTTAAACTTGGCCTTCATGATTTTTTGTGCAGTTATGTATAATATGAATTCAACCTAATCACATAATTTATGTATTATTAAATAATCACAACTTTGAAAGAAAAAGATTTGTTTACTCAAAAGGCAACAAATTAAATCCTTGGAGACCAATTATGCAAAGTACTGATACAATCACAAAATGCTGCAGATGATGGAGATCTGAAACAAAGGCAGAAAATGCTAGAGATACTGAAGTGGGGCAGCATCTGTGGAGAGAGAGAAAACAGAGTTAATGTTGCAGTTCTGTGGCCTTTCATCTGAGCTTGGAAAAGTTAGAAATGTAATAGGTTTTGAGCAAGTGTAAGGACGGGAAAGCATAGGGAAGAAAAGAACAAAAGGGAAGGTCTGTCATAGGGTGGCGGGCAGGAGAGATTAAACGACAGAAGGATTCATGGAGCAAGGCCATACAGGAGTGATAGTGGGACAAGAAACAACAGATGTGTCCAAGGGAGTTGTGAATGGCAGGATGAATAATTGCTTTCTGAAAGCGAAAAAAAAAGAGAGAAACAAGAGAGAGAGAAATAACCAAAACCAGCAAAGAAAAAGAGGGAGCAAAATGGGGGCACGAGGTTACAATTCAAAACTGTTGAACTCAATGTTGAATCCGCAAGGTTGTAAAATGGCCAGTCAAAAGATGAGGTGCGGTTCCTCAGCTTGTCTCAAGCTTCATTGGAACATTGTAGCAGGCCGAGGATAGCAAGGTCAGAGTGGGACCAAGGTGGAGAATTGAACTGACAGGTGATCAGAACCTTGGGGTCACGCTTGCCGACTGAACAGAGGTGATCTGCAAAGTGGCCACCCAGTCTGTGTTTGGTCTCCCCAATGCAGAGGAGGCTGCATCATGAGCAGCGAATCAGTATATTCAATTGAAAGAAGTACAAGTAAATCACGGTTTCGCCTGGAAGGAATGTCAGGGACCTTGGACAATGAGAAAGGTGGAGGTAAAACACTAAGTGTTGCATCTCCTGAACTTGTATGGAAAGGTGGCAGAGGGAGTATTGAGGATGGCTGAGGAGAGGATTAGGGTATCAGAGAGCAATTGGTCCCTTCAGACTGCTGGAGGGGGAAGACATGTTTGATTGTTGCTGGAGGGGGAAGACATGTTTGGTTGTGGCATCACATTGGAGATGGCAGAAATGGTGGATGATGATCCGCTGAATATGGAGCCTGGTGGAGTGGAAGGATAGGACAGGGGGATTTGTGATTCTGGGACAGAGTGGAAGGGGTAAGAGCATGAAATGGAATAGACACACTTGGGGGTGTATGTCAATCACAGCGAGGGGGAATCCTTGGTTGAGAAAACAGGAAGAATAGTCAGAAACAGTAGTGTGGAAGTTTGCATTGACAGAAAAGATGCAACAGAGACAGAGAAGTTGGGAGAATGGAATAGAGTCTTTTCAGGCAGCCGGTGTGACAAAGTGTATTCAAGGGAGTAGGTGGGTTTATGGTGAATATTGGTTGATCGTCTCAGTTTCTAGGAATAGGCTGAGAAGTGTAGGACAGGTAGGGAAGAGTCAAAGACAGGTCATTTGAAAGCAAGTAAAGGGGTGAAAATTGGAAGCAAAGTTAATGAAATTTTCCAGTTCAGGGAGAGATCAGGAAATGGCACCATTACAGTCATCAATGTTCTGAAGAAAGGGGTGATGAATGGGGCCTAATTAGGACCGGAATAAAGAACGTTCCCCAAATTGCACAAAAAGGCAGGCAGACTTACGTGGGTACCCATGGGAACACCTTTTATTTGCATGCAGTGAGCGGAGTTGGAGAAATTATACAATGCAGGAACATTCAGCTTGGTGGAGGAGGGTGGTGTTGGATGGGGCCTGGTTAGGCCTCCATTCAAGCACCTTGAGAGTCCTCATACCATTCTGATCTGGGATGGAGGTGGAGAGGGATTGGATGTCCATAATGAAAAGGAGATGGTGAGGGCCAGGAAGAGTTGCGGATTTAAGTTGGAAGAGACTGAACAGGGGGAGAAAATGATAGAGTTCAGATAAGAAGAAATCAGTTCAGTGGGGCAGGAACAGGATGAAACAATGGGTCTACCCGGGCAGTCCTGTTTGTGGACCTTGGAAAGGAGGTAGAGGCAGACCATTTGGGGTTGGAGGCAGTGGAGGGAACATATCCAGAGGAAATGAGACCAGTGACAGTCCTGAAAACAATGTCTTGCTGTTTGGTGGTGGGGTTATGGTCCAGGGAGAGGTAGGAGGAATTGTCACAGAGTTGGGGTTCAGGCCTCTGTGATAACCCAGTGCACTCCTCAGTCTCCCTCAATACCCCCTCCCCTTCCCACAGCACCTTTCCATGCAAGCGCAGGAAGCGCAAAGTCTACCCTTCTCACCATCCACAATCCCAACCACTCATTCCAGGCGAAACAGCGATTTACTTGTACTTCTTTCAAGTTAGTATACTGTATTCACTGCTTTTGATGTGGTCTCCTCAACATGGGGAGACCAAACACAGACCTAGATTGCCTTGTTGAACACCTCTGTTCAGTCTTCAAGTCTGACCCCAGGCTTCCAGTTACCTATCATTTTAATTCTTCATCTTGCTCCCACTCTGCCTCCTGCAGTATTCCAATGACACTCAACACAAGCTCAAGGAACAGCACCTCATCATTCAACTGGGCACTTTACCGCCTTCTGGATTCAACACTGAGTTCAACAATTCTAGACTGTAACCTCTGCCCCCATTTTATTCTCTTTTCTTTTGTGGGTTTTGTTTGTTTTCGCTTACTTCTCTCTCTTTCCCTTATACTTTGCTTTTTGGATGACAATTATTCACAATTCCATTCATACCTCCTTTAGACACATCTTTTTCTTCCTATTCCCATTAACCTTGCACCATGAACCCTTTTGATCCCTCCACCCTTTCACAGGCCTACCCTTTTGTTCTTCTTCCCACCCTCGACATCACCCCCCTCCCCTCTTCACTTTATAAAAACCTAATATACTTCTAACTTTTCCCAGTTCCGATGAAAGGTCACAGACCTGATTCTCTCTCCACAGCCGCTGCCACATCTTCTGACTATTTCCAACATTTCCTCTTTTTATGCAAAAAGCTGATCTTTGTTGGAATTCAGTCTTCACAAGAAATCATCTGGTTCTTTCATTAATTAAAAACAGGCCAGAGTGTAAGTCAACTAAAGCATGACAACTTATATCAGATTTTCAACTGTAACTTTAGTTGAGTCAATTTGCATTTGGTTAATAATGTTAGGACATTGCTGAAAAAAAGAGACGTGTCGAAGCTTTTTGTCTTGCACGCATCAGGACACTTTGCAATAATACCAATATAAGGGGAAAACAACAATTTATACTTTTTTGAGAAGAGAATGCTGATTGGTTGGCAAGTGGACTCTGATTTGTAGAGGCATTGCCATGGAGAATGCACCATTGATGGCAACTGACAGTTAACTGCCAAGCATTGTTTGAAATTTAAACCAGGCAGCTTGACCCTGATTGGTCAAGGCATTGTCCTGAGGAATGAGTTAGTGAATGGCTGTCACTTATTTTGTTTAGCTGAAGCAGGCGTAATGTGTGTACATGTCCTTTCTGTCTGCAAAGAACAGGACCATGTGTATTAATATATGTAGTTTCCAGTACACCCAAATGCGACACACTGCAAGCCAAACTGACAATCTTAAATTGGTTGTCAGCATAATTCTTAGCATACTGATTTAGCAAACGTTGTTCAATTGCTGAATCACATTTCATGTTGGACTCTGTTTTGAGTTTTGCAAGCATGAGCCGGTTAGGTATGGTCTATACCTTGCCCGTTGCGAACAGCAGCTGGGACATGCTGTTTGATATGATCCACCAGTCTTTGGGACATACAGCCTACACACTTAGCATCACATTGGCACTGAAATTCATATGCCACATTACTCATTTTGGTGATAGGCAGAAAGTCTTTTTGGCACGATGATAGCATCCTGTGAGTGGCCATTATCCCGCCTGATCAGGTCATTTTGTGCTGTATATCATGCAAGCTCATGAACAGGCCTAAGGCCATCACTTTTGGCCCTGAAAAGTGCCAGTCTACCTTAGATTACCCTGGAAGGGCAAGATATCTCAAACGACTGAACAACAGGTGAGGCTAGCCGTTTCATGCTGCTACTCTGCAGTATCAACACGGTGCTATTCGCCACTAACAGGATGCTGCCGTCAAGCTAAAAAGACATTCTGCCTAACACACAAGTGAGTAATGTGGTATATGAATTTCAGTGCCAGTGTGATGCTAGGCATGTAGGAATTACGTTGGCAAATAATTTAAGATTGTCAGTCAGACTCGAAGTGTGGGGTATTTGTGTGTACTGGAAGCATATATTAATATACAGACCTCTGTTCTTTGCAGACACAAAGAACATGTACACACATTACACCTGTTTCAGCTAAACAAAATAAGTGACAGCCATTCGCTGACTCATTCCTCAGGATAATGCCTCGACCAATCAGGGTCAAGCTGCCTGTTTTAAATTTCAAACAATGCTAGGCAGTTCACTGTCAGTCACCATTCACTGGTGCATTCTCCATGTCAACGCCTCTACCAGAGTCCACTTGCCAACCAATCAGCACTCCCTTCTCAAACAGTATAAACTGTTGTTTTCCCCTTATGTTGGTATTCTTGTGAAGTGTCCTGATGAGTACAAGATGAAAAGCTTTGACATGTCCCTTTTCTCAGCACTACTCAAGTTCTGTACTATCAAATGACTAAATGTTAGGATAGGAAATAGTTGATAGTTAATAAGTGATTAAGTTAATAATTAGAGATTGATGGGTTAAGCACCTCACTGAGTGCATATAAAGGGAAAATGGGTGGTGATCTGGAGATGGAATTTTAGGTGAGTTGGAATAAAGCTCTGTCTGGAAGAAGTAAAGACTTGGTCTCTTTCTTTCCAACCAACTAGGTGTTGGAGTTTTACAAATAACACCCAGATTGTAATTAAAGCCTGCTGTACATTAGTGGGAGATTACTAAGAGTTTTAATTACTTTTTCCTAATGCCATCTGACAGTATTAGAAACTCAGAGACAGGTACAAACCAGAGACAGGTACAAACCAAAGCACAGCAGTTTGTATTTTGTTTTATACACAGTGTTCAATGCTACCAATCTAAAAGGGGCAGAGATGGACAGCCAGTTGTAGAAGATTGGACCAGGCTTGGAAATAATGTTTAAGACAATGAAGCTATCAGCTGGCATTCTCATTCATAAAAGGTATCTAGAAACCAGCAATTGTGCTGAAAGGAAGGGAGGAGCCAAATTATAGGCACATTAACATTTGCATCGTAGTCTAGTAAAAAAACCCCAGCTTGTTTTCCAAGCATGATTAACAGGATCTGAATTCCTTAGGTTGATTTCCTGACAGAAGCAGAGAGAGCAGTTAATGCTGCCCAGCCAGTTTAGTCAGCACTAGACTGCCCATTAGAAAGGGGAGAGAATGAGTTCCAAGTGTTACTAGTCACTCAGATGAACTCAGCTGGTGGACAGAACACATGGCGCCTCAAGGAGTCCCATTCGTCCGCAAGGCTGGGAAGTCAAGTCTGATGCTGTATTTTCTTCTCACCTTGTGTCAATTCGATCCTGAAACCAATTGCACACTCACCTTATTAGTCAGGAGATAATAAGAGCGCTCACAGGGAATAAAGTATTGGGCTTTAATAAGCTTAGTAAGAGTTTTGTGAATAATTTATCACAGATTGTAAGGACAGACAATAGAGAGATACGGGGCAAGTACACTGAGTTCACCTTCTCAGCTGTAATTATAGAGGTAGCACCAAAGCTGGAAGGGCTTTCCAGAGGAACAGAGAAAAAAACTGGGGTCATTTTCACCTTCTCTTTGTCAAATGGCGGTTGCTTTCCTATCTACAAGAGAATATTGTGAAGCAGTGGAAGGATTCATTGACTGATTAACTGTCTGACAGGGTGGCATTATTGATGTATTCATACCTTCATTCTCTTTCCTCTGAGAACAGTGTAAAGTAATGGAAGGATTCACGGGCTAGCTAACACGTCTGACACCTTCCGATGTAAATGCTCCTTTCATGGCCGTAAATATCTTTCTCAAAGCTGATAAGGTGGCTAGTCCCAAATGACAGGAAGGTTTGTATGGGTTCTGGAAGCCCATAAATAGGGTGGGACAATGTTGTGATATGATGTGCATTTACCCTTAAGGGAGCATATCTTAAACTGCTGTCAATCATTACATATTTCGACAGGATGTGATGCATTGTTAGTCAGTTGGCAAGCAGCAGGATAGAGATCAGATGTACTATAGTCTCCCAGTTAACTCTAATCTGTATATAGTCTTATCTTCAAATAAAGAACCCACATTATTGTTTCACCAAATCTTGTGTATGATTGGTACGCTTGCGTGGAAGAATGCAATATGGGGCGGGGAGCGGGGGGGGGGGGGGGGGGGTGCAGTCTTCACACACCCACTGGACGGGCCTATCCCATTGGATGTCAACTGAAAACTCAGTCAGAACTTCTGTCTCCACGTGCACTGGCACTGGCTAGAGCAGGGATCGAAGCCTGCACTCCTGACTCATTTGAAAGAATCCTACCATTGAGCCAAAGGTTGCTCCCAGTCTGAACAGTACTGGAGGAATCCTGGGGACAGGTGCTGATTTCCCATACAGTACCATTGTACCAGACAGCCAAGAGGAGGCTCAAGGACAGCTGGAGAAATAGAAATTTGGAAAGAAAAATGTAATTCTTTTGTGAACTCTGTGTGGGTAATGCATTAACAGGAATTCTAGAAAATGTAACACATTCTTCATTTTTAAAATTTCTTTTCTCAAAATTAAGCCCAAAAGGGGTTAATGATATAAAACGCTGAATATGAAAAGCAAGTTTTAGTTAAATTGTAACATTACTTATAATACTATGTTTATTAAAATTCCAGCCCAGTAAATCTAAAATGCAAGTGAAACAGTATCAATGATGGCAAGAATTAAAACCTTACCATAGACTTCAGAAAAAACCCTCACCTGTTGGGAGTTCAGCACTATTAAGAAAGCCTCAAGACAACACAAAACACATTCACCAAATCAGAGTTTTTTTTAACACTGCATTAAGACTCTCTCCTCCATCCCAATATAAATGAAGCAAATGAGAGCAGCTTGAGAATTGCTGCTCAGGTCTGAGAGATGTCTTATATTAAAAAGGTACAATGACATGCTCTATACATGTGTGCATAGACACACAAAGATTCTGTAGACAGTAATCATTGTAGATCAATAATCACGGATATAGGTCTTATCTACAACACACAGCACTTGGCAGATTTATCTGCATATTCAATCATAATGTTACCAATATTTCTAACAAATGAAGAGAGTGTAAAACAGCCAGTGACAGCAGTCACCTTTGTTTGGGCTTGAATACAACATTTACTCGTCAACACAAGACCGGGGGTGGTGGGGGGTGGCAGGATTCTACAAGAACGCAGAAGTCCCATTCCCTCAGCCCTCTCCAAAGTGAAAGGTTTCCTCAGCGGGGCCCCATGTAGCAACACAATACAAAGCATTGTTGTGTACACACCAATGTTTTCAAATGTCCACCCATTTCTGTTGAAAATTAACTAGAGCTAGGGGAGGGGGAGGGGAAGGGAAGAGGGGACAGTAAAAATGGGAGGGGGAGAAGAGAGGGAAAAGGAGAGATGGGAAGGAAGGGCAAAGGAGGGGGAGGAACAGATCTGACAGGGTTGCCGATTTCGATTACAATCCAGCAAGCCTTTGTTGGAAAGTACAGATTCAGTGATGGTTATAATTCACCCAATGGTCAAATGGTATACCATCATCCACTGTTGGTGTATGAAAAATCACCACTTGCAAGAAGTCTCTTTTTCTTTGCAGCCCCTCGGGATTGAGGATGATTTGCTTTCACTCTGGGTTCTGGGCTGACAAGTCCAATGCACAGTCTACAGGCTCTGCCACGTGCCAGGTAGGTGGTGGTGCTTGGGAGGATCGAGTAGATGAATTGTTGGGAGCTTTTCGCGCTCTCTCTCACACCTTGACTTGGCCTTATGAAATCTCTTAATGGGTTTTCAAAATAATGAGGGATCTGGACAGAGAAGATAGGGAGAAACTGTTGCCACTCGTAAACGATCGAGAACCAGGGGGCACAGTTTTAAAGCGTTTTGCAAAAGAAGCAAATCCGAGGTGAGAAAAAACTTTTTCACACAGTGAGTAGTTCGGGTTTGGAATGCACTGCCAGGAAGTGTGGTGGAGGCAGGTTCCATTGAGGCATTCAAGAGGGCATTGGATGATTATCTAAATAGAAACAATGCGCAGGGTTACGGGGAAAAAGCAGGAGATTGGTACTAAGTTAAAATGCTCAGAGAGCCACTACAGACACGGTGGGTCGAATGACCTCCTTCTACACCACAACAATTCTGTGTTCGGTGCCTTTCGAATAAACTTCCTCCATTTTGGTCAGTCACAAGCCAGGGACTCCCATGAGTCAGTGAGGCTGTTTGACCTCCTCAGGGATGGTTTGAGGACATCCCAAAAGCTTTTCCATTGCCCTCCTGGGAGTGCCTTGCCACAACCATGTTCCAATACAGCAGGTACTTTGGGAGCCTGGTGTCGGGCATACAAACAATATGTCCTGCCCAACGGAGCTGGTTTTAAGCAATTAGCGCATCAATGCTGAACAAGTTGGTTTGGGAGAGGATGCTATTGTTGGATTGCCTTTCTTGCCATTGGATTTGGAGGATCTTGTGAACGCACCGATGGTGGTATTCTCCAGTGCTTCAAGGGTGCCTGCTGTAGGTTGTCCAAGTCACCGAAGTATACAGGAGCTGCCCTCCTGTTGGATCACTGTTGGATCACTGTTGCCTGTAAACCATGACTTTAGTCTTGAGTTTGAAAACTCTTTCCTCATTGGCACATTGAAAGTAATAATGTCTATGTCTGCCTTAGTCAAGAGGAGGCTCCCAAGATATGGAAAATGGTCCACATTTTCCAGAATCACGCCATTGATCCTAATTGATGGAGGTGAGGTGTTGTGCTGTGGGAGCTGGTTGGAAGAGGACCGTAACTTTCTGGGTGTTAAGTGTAAAGTTAGTTTTCTCATATGCTTCAGAGAACTGTTGTCCACAGCCTTTTTCAACCTCACCAAAGCCTTTGACACTGTCAACCGTGGAGGCTTATGGAGTATCATCTTCAAATTTGTCGCCATCCTCTGCCTACTCCACGATGACATGCAAGCCATGATCCTCAGATACGGAACCAACAAAGACCCTATCTCAGTGAAGCCTGGGGTCAGACAAGCCTGTGCCATCGCACCAACCCTCTTCTCCATCTTTCTCATTGCAATACTGCACCTCACCTCTAGCAAATTACCCACAGGCATGGAGGTAATTTACAGAACAGATGGGAAACTATTCAATCTATGCCGCCTTCAATCTAAAACAAAAATTGCTTCAACTTCAGTTATTGAGGTCCAGTATGCAGATGATGTTTGTGTGTGTGTTTGCTGGGAAACTGAGGTTGAGGTCATTGTCAACACAAGTGGAGTTATAATTAACAACTTGTATTTATAAAGCACCTGTTACAAAGTAAAACCTTACAAGGCACTTCACTGGAGCATAACCAGACAAAAATCAGCATAGGAACCAAAGGAGACAGCATTAAGTCAGGTGACCAAAAGCTTGGTCAATCATGTGGTTTCACGCGGACTCTTAAAAGGAGGAAAGAGAGTTAGAAAGTTGCAGAGATTTAGGGAGAGAATTTCAGAGCTCAGGGCTTAAACAACTGAAGGCAGGGCTGTCAATGGCAGGGCTAAGGAAAATGAGATTGCACAAGAGATCAGAGTTGGAAGAACATAGAATCCTCAGTGGGAGGGAAGGCTGGAGGAGGAGGTTAGAGAGATAAGGATGGGTGAGGCCGTGAAGGAATTTAAACACAGGAATGAGAATTTTAAAATCAAAGCATTGCCAGACTGTAGATCAGCGATGATCAAATGTGACTTGATTTGGTTGGTTGGCATTCTTCCATCTACAAGCGATGGTGGGAATGCAGCCTCAGAACTTCGGCAAGATCAGACGAGATCACCTGCTGCACTTCTTTTGATGACTGAACATGCCAATTCTGGAAAGGCAAAGTCTGTCAAGTGCCAAACATGAAGTTGTCCCTTGCCAGTGGTGTGAGACAATCTCTGCTGATGCCTTGTTTGCAGGGCTGGTGTCTACTTGAAGCTTCTGCAATCATATGTAGTCTTGGAATAACCTCTGTGGGGTCTGGTGCAAGTTAGGATACGGGCAGTCGATCTTTGGATGAGCTCAAGTTTAAAAGGGTAGAAGATGGGAGGCTGACCAGGGGAGCATTGGAATAATTGGATCTGGAGATACTAGAAACACGGATGGAGTTTCAACAACAAGACGTGTTGAAACAGGGACGGAGACAGATGATCGTAGAGGTCGAAGTTGGTGCTGTTTGTGAGAGACACAATATGGGATTGAAAGTGCAGCTCAGGGCCAAATAAGATGCCAAGGTTGCGAGCAGTCTGGTTCAGCTTGAAATAGTGGCCAGAGAGAGGGATGGAATCCGTGGCATGGGGGAGCATCTAGAATCAGTAATTAGAGGGAGAAGCCCCAGAAAGAAAAGAAAATCCATCCTCATTGCACAGACCTGGTTGTAGAGACCGAGACAGAGGTCATCACATCACAAGCACATTATCAAGCTAGGTGCTAGCCTTGCTTAAAATGGTTTCTACGTAGAGGTCACTTAATTCCCAATTTCCCCACATACATTTCAAACTAAACATGCAGAGGGTCAATACAAATAGTTTTTTAAATTTTTTTTTTACATTATTCATGCAGCAAACATGCGCTGGAGCAGAAATTGGAATTTAAGGATTTTATTTAGTTTTGCTTGCGAAATTTCCAACAAGATGTTGATGACACTTTAACCATTCTTAAAGTCAGAGCCTTTGAGACAGCAAGCTCAAAGTTAATTTGAAAGGATCAAATGATCAGTGAGTATTACAGGATGCAGTCAACGTATGGAGATTGGAACGGAATTTTATTGTATTATTTGCTGATTACAACTTGGAGGAAGCAGATCTCAGTGTCAAGGCGCAGAGGTAAAGAGAACAAAACTGCATTTCTATAGCACCTTTCATGAAGCCCCAAAGCACTTTACAATGAATGAAGTACTTTTGGAATGTAGTCACTATTTTAATGAAGGAAACACAATAGCCAGTAGCAGTTGCAGCATTTACACACATGCACTCTTAAATCCATTCCAGTCTGTCTTGCAGTCCCCCTACCTGACCCATCCTGTTTCTGAATGAATCTTCATTCTAATGTTGTGTGTATCCTTCAGTTCTCGGTGCACCTTGTAACTCCTCGCTAGTGCTTCATTCGGATACTCCTCCCCTCATCAATCAGTTTCAAACCTCCCCACTACACCAGTTAAGATCTCCAAAAGGAGACCATTTCTAGCACTGTTGAGGGGCAATCATTTACCAGTCCCTGCTTCTCCAGGAACAGAAACCCTCCACTGTTTCTCCAGCAAAGCACTAACCTGATTTACCTTACTGTTGCTATACTCATTAGTACCTGACACTGCAATGTCTATCGCTAGAGGAACCCTGCATTGTTGCAGCTCTTGCCGAATTCAACAACAAGGCGCAAAAATGTGTCCAGTTCTGGCTGGGCCATGTATAGACTGTCCATGGACACGATAAGAAGAAGACCTGACACTGGAAGTAATCCAGAGACGACCACTTTTTAAGTCCTGTTCTTTAACTCCCTTCCTAGTTCCTTAACCATTTTCTTTCCTGTGTCATTGTTACCAAGACGGATGACAAATTCTGGTTGCTCCCCTTGCCTGCTCAGGCAATACACCATCACATTTGCCACTGCAGAAACAGTTGTCTATTCCCTTGACTATTGAATCCCCTGTGGCAACTGCATTTTATAGACTTCACTGTGCCCTTCTGTGCAGTTCATTGCTCCATGGTGCCATGGATTTGCTCCAGGCTGAAGGCATTTGACAAATTCCTGCACCAAGATTAAGCAGCAAAAATCAGAGTACACAAAATTGGAGGTAATCTTTTAACCTGATAATGGATAATTGGATGGAAAATAGGGGCAGAGAGTAAGGGTAAAGAGAATGTTCTCTGATCGATGGGATGTGACCAGGGGTGTTCCCTAAGAATCTGTACTGGAGGCCTTAGCTTTTCACTATATATATTGCCTTGGATGAAGGATTAAAGAGTTGTGTATCCAAGTTTGCAGATGACACTCATTTAGGAGGCACACAAAGTTGTGCCGATGGGAGATTGGAGGTTGGAAATGGACATGAACAGACTAAGTGGGTGGGGAAACCTGTGATAGATGAAGTTCAATGTGAGGATGTATGAGGACATCCACTTTGGGTCACAGGCAGACAAATTACAATAGTTTCTTAATGTGAAGGATAAATGAAATTTGGGTCTCCGTGTACATAAATCACTAAACGCTAGCTCACAGGAACAAAAGGAAATCAAAAAGGTGAATGAAATGTTGGGCATTGCCTCAAAAGGGAGTCAGAATGCAAAACAGGGGAAGTGCTGCTTCAATTATTTAAGTCTTAGTTGGACCCCATCTGTTGTACTGCATTCAGTTCTGAGCATTAAACCTCAGGAAAGATATAATGACCTGCAGGATACCTGTTTTTTTTTTTAAACAGACTCACCAGTGATACCAGGCTTCAAATGGTTAGAAATTATGAGAATATGTTGCATATCTTCTCGAGTTTAAATGGTTGAGCAGTGATCAAATCGAGAATTTTAAATTAAAAGGATAGACACAGAGACTGGGATTTTCCAGCCCCCTTGGCATCGGGCGTCATGGCGGATGTCGGGCAGGGGGTGGGGGAGGGGGGCGGAGGAGGAGGGAGGGGACAATATAGTGAGAAGGCCAAAATTCAGTTTCACGCTGTTGTGAAACCAGTTTGCCATCATCCACTCCACCAGTCAATGGTGGCCATGTTTCCCGCCGCATCACATCAGGGACCTAAGCTGAATACTTTAGCATCTCATTATCTCACCAACTCACTGGAATCATTTCCCCATGCTGGATCATCCAGGCACACCAACGTGTTTCACAACTGTACATAAGCGACAGGCATCTGGCAAGCTGCACATTGCTCGGGACTTTGAGGTTTGCCTATCTTGCTTCGGGCAACACTCGCTGTCATCAGCACCAGGCTTCACAGGCAGCACCACATCACTTTTAGGGGGACTCACAGGCAGGTCTCTACCTACCAGACCAGCCGTAAGGTGGGGGTGGCTTTTCAACAACTGCAGGGCTAGGGCTTGCTTGCGGAAGGAGCAGAAGTGGCCTCAGGCCTCAGAGGGGGTATAAAGGTCATCTTCCCTAGAGGCTGCAGGGCGAGGGCTGTACTGGGGAAGGGGGGGTAACGCATGGTGTCTGTGGGGGCTCATGTTGATCTGTGCAAGTGTCCTCAAGATCATGAGGCTGAAGGAGGCAGTCTCCAGAAGAGATGAGGCCAGGTGGAGATGTGAGGGGGTGTGTGAGAGAGTGAGTGGCGATGTCTCTTAAGCTGGCAGTGAGTGAAATTCCAGCAAATGTGTGATGGTTTCTGAGTGTGTGAGTTTAGAGTGATAAGATGGTTGCCTGTCCCTGGTAGCACGGATGAGATCGTTCATCTAATTTCTGCATCGGATGGTTGACCTCTTGTGTGCAGTATTGGTACTGACCACCTCTGCCACTGCCTCCCAAGCCGGAGCGTTGAGACTGATGGCCCTCCTGCAGCCAGAGGGGGTATAAAGGTCATCGTGGCAGGCCTTCACGGTGTCCAGAAGGCGTGCCAGGGATGCATCACTGAATTGGGGAGCTACACTCTTGGTTTTTGGGGCCGTGTCTTTACCGGTGCCCTCCTGGGCTGCAAACATTGAGAAGTGTGCGCACAGCTGCAGTTTAAATATGATGCCCTGCGTGAGGAAGCAGCGAGGTAACAGTGTGGCGGGCAAATCAGAGGCCGCCCAACAGTGAGATGGCAAGTTTCCTGTGGCTGCATAATTCATGAGGAGGGAATGGGACGATACAGCACGAAAACCCGCCATTGCAGCAGGCAGGTAAAATGGCTTTTTCCCTGCCCGCTACTGCACTTTGTGCAAAACTGGGATGGCTCTGCCCAGAGAAATTATTTTCTCTAACTGGAGGATCAAGAACTGGATGGCATAATCTTAAAATTAAGCTATCCTGGAGTGTAATCAGGAAGCACATTTTTTTTCCCCCACAAAGCGTAGTGGGAAGCTGGAATTCTCTCCCTCAAAGGCTGCGAATGCTGAGCCAGTTGAAAATATCATGATGCAGATTGATAGGCTTTTGTTAGGTATGGGTATCGAGGGCTGTGGGGCAGAGTTGTATAAATAGATTTGAGGTACAAATCAGTCTGTACACGTTATTGATGTATACGCCATGTATCAACTGATATTTTTATATGTTTGGTTACTCCCAGATTCATATTATTTTGTACCTTGTATCATTTCAATCATAGTTTTCATAGTTCATGGAGAGGCATCAATTTGTCTCAGAGATTACATACAAAAAAAGTTCCAAACCACACTGCATAACAGCATACTGAAGACATATCTGCACTATAAATCAGTTAGCTTGGATCCTCAGAGAAACGTGCTCCTGGACCAGCTGCAAGTGCTCATGCTACTGAATCCAGATCTCTTACCAAGGAAGCAGAGAATTCTGCCAACAAGATCAAGGAGATGGGCTTAGCAACAAGGTAAAAGAACATTCAGAGTGTAAGCATTCCAAACACATGCGACATTAAGAAACTCAGAGTGCAAACATTCTAAACTGAAATTACACAATGAATGGACAGCATGTCAAAGGTGTATAAACATTCTAAATCCACAAAGATAACCTCAAAAGCCGGGCCTCTAGTTGCGTCCCAAGAATAATGAGAGGAATATATAGTTGCACTATGAAAACCAATCTTTGGTGCATCACAGGAATACAACCACTGCATTCTTATTAATTATCAAATTATAAACTCAAGAGGTTCAATTGATGGCAATTCTGCATGCGTCTTTCTCTTACCTTCCAGAATGCAGAAAGATTAGCACATCAGATGAGGTCAATCAAGCTGACTTATTTTCCATGTAACATATGAACAAAGAGAACAACAGTTTTCAGCAAAATTCAGATGATATAAGCAGAGCACATTATGAAGACATGTGGGAAGTACATGTTAATCAAGGCAATGACCATAACTTAATGTGTTTGTACTACTATATTATCAGATAAGCCTCTTGTGGAATTACGAATGCCATCCCATGAGTCTCCATAATGTGTCCACTTATACAAACTTGAGAGGACACGGTTAAATAGAAAGAAAAAAACTTGAATTCATACCATACCTTTCACCACCTTAGGATATTCCAAAATGCTTTATAGGCAATGAAGTATCTTAACGAAATGTAGTCACTGTTGTAAGAAATACCCACAGTGAGGTCTCACATACCGTAATGAGATTAATGATAAGATTATCTATTTTAGTGATGGCAGTTGAGAGAAAAATATTTGGCAGGACATCAGGTGAACTCATCTGCTTTACTTGGAATAGTACCATGGAAACCAAAAATAAATATTGCTTAAATAAAGCAAAACAATTATGGGTTAAGGTATAAAATTCGGTCCATTGGGGACCATGCAGACAAGGAATACTGTGGATACAATTAACTGATTGGAGACTGAGGTGTTAGTTGGGTGACAGTTGATGTGCTATAATTGTCTCACAAAGTGGGTGATCTCCCTTCCAAAGGTTGCTGCCAGTCAGCTCAGGGCCCAAGTTTGTGCAATATGTTGTTTTCAATGTTATGGGGAGCAATAGATATTAAATTGAATTTTGCTGAAAACTGTTGTTCTCTTTGTTCATATGTTACATGGAAAATAAGTCAGCTTGATTGACCTCATCTGATGTGCTAATCTTTCTGCATTCTGGAAGGTAAGAGAAAGACGCATGCAGGATTGCAGCATCCAGTGTGCACAAGGGGTTGAATTGCTACCCTCACTAGGTCATGTTAGTCTATTGGCCAGCTGAGGGGAAACTCCTGATCACAAGGGTCATGGGATCCACTTAAATAAAAATATCAATGACGTTCAGTTGTTAAAAATACCTAATGAAGAGCTAAAATTTGTTAATAGTGAGAGCCTGCATCATAAATCAATATTTTCTGGGGGGGAGGGGAGGGGGGAGAGGATAGAAAATTGGAGGGACAAAATTTCAAATGAAAAAAATATTTGAGGACCTATTCTGCTCTTTGCTATCAATTGAACCTCTTGAGCTACAGTTGTGAAGTTCAGAGTTTCTCCCTGGCTTTATTCCAGACTTGAACAAGGTTAAAGAAATCTTGGAAAAAATAACATACTTCCAACCCAATAGCTGACTGTATACTGTATTGCCCAGGCACTATCTTACACCTGTCAATTGTTATTTATCACTGCCATCCCTGGCAAGATAAAATATCTTTCTTAAAAATACAGATGTCGAAACAATTTTGACAGCGTTCTAAGTTTGATATATTAAAACAAGACAGTATCAAAAGTGTTAATGGAGACAGAATTTCAATTTTAATTAACGGGGGTTTTTTTGCACAGGGTTATACACTCTACTATACCACAGATTAATAGTGTCTGAGGCAGCACTCAGTACACTAAACACGCAGCACACCGCAGCCGGGCTTTTAAAAATGCTTTGTGGTGCATGCCCAGAGAACAAAGGAGCGAGTGCATCGAACACACAAACGTGCAAAACACCTGCCAACGAACTGCACAGCCAGGCAAACTAAAACGACTGAATTAGACATGCGCAAAAAACAACCAAGGCAAAGAAAAAACCTAGAGACAAGTCACGACAGAAAGCATTAAGGGCACATATCTCTGAGCATGTTTTCACTGCTGCAGGAAGGCAGGCGCTTTATTTCCTGGCTGCAGTGTAATGAGTCTCGCTGCAGCCAACTGAGTCACTCGATGTCGCCGAGCAAGTTACTCGCAAGACAGCCACTGCCACGCTTGCCACCTTCAAATAAGTCCAACTGCCAAATGTAAAGATCCAAAACTCGACACAGTACAACACTCCCCCATGTTGTTCACAGAGCTGGGAATTAATAGTCAGCAGTTTGTGTCCTTGGCTGGGCTGTCTGCTCAACTCGCTGCTGCACAATACAAATAAAGTGCCTTCAAAACGAACTTTCATGAGGGTTTAAGGCAATTGGTTAGAAAAGTTTTGGCATTTAAGTTTATGTATTAAAACCCTTGCTAAAAAGCTCTGGTCAGGCCCCATGCAGAGGAATGCAGTCGGTTCTAGGCACCACAGCTCAGGAAGGATATATTGTCCTTGCAGTAGGTGCAGTGCAGATTCGTCAGAATGATAAATTATGAGGCAAAGTTGCATATGCTGGCCTTGCATTCCCTTAAATATAGATAATAAAGGGGTGATAATCTACAGCAAGGGGGGCCTGACCTTACAGGGGTAATGTCAGGAAAGATTTCTCCACACAAAGGGTAGTGGAAATCCGGAATATTCTCCCACGAAAATGATGTCGAGGCTAGGTCAACTGAAAATTTCAAAATTGAGATGGATAAGATTTTTGTTAGGCAAGAGCATTGCAGGATATGGAACTAAGTGGGCAAATGGAGTTAAGATACTAATCAGCTGTGATCTAATTGAATGGCGGAACAGAGTTGAGCGCCTGAATGGTCTACTCCTGTTACTGTATTCCAATGAGCCATAGTGAGCTGGCTGATCTTGGGTGGGACAACAATAGATGTTTTGCTAGCTAATAGGTTTGAGGAAGGATAAAGGGAGTAGGGGCAAATTAATTTGGCCCCCAATCCCTGATTACACTGCAGTTGCAAGAGAATACATCTGAGAAGAGAACAGAACCCTGTGCAACAGTAATGCCTCTGTGTTTGCACAGCCTGTTAACATTCACTTCTATGGAGCAAATAAAAGAAAATTAATCATTACAACTAAACAATTGAGGTTATGCAGAATTAGTAGTGATTATTCTAATTACTTAAAAATGATTTTGATCTGACCAAGAATTATCATGTGCTCACTCTATCAATGAAAATTCCCTAGGGCAGAATTTTGTCCTCTTCGGGTGGGCATGGTGGGCGGGCCCGGGAGTGGCAAGGAAACCGACCGCTGCCCGCAATCGGGCCCCGGCCACGATTTCACACTGGCGGGCCAGTTAACGGGCAGCTCGTGTGAAACACGCGCTGCAGCGCTGCTGGGGTAAGGGCGGGAGGAGGGCGAGCACTGAAGTTCGTGCATGCGCGCAGTAAAAGCTCCCTGAGGCACAGGGAGCTGAAGATTTTTATCAATAAAAATAAAGATTTTTAAAATAATGAAAACATGTCCCCAGCCATATGAGCAGGGGACATGTTAAATAGGAGTGTAAAAAGTTTTTTTTTAAATCACTGTTCGAAACCTCATCCCGCTGTCATCGCGCATCATTTTACGCTCTAGCGTGTTGGGCGCATGCCGAGCGAAAAATTCTGGCCCTGATATTTTTCAAACCAATCATGGAATCACAGAATGGTAGGATGCTGCAACACAGAAGGATGGCACTGGCCCATCTTGCCTGTGCCAGCTCTTTGTTAGAGCCAGCCAATTAATCCCACTCCTTTGGCCTTTCCCCATAGCCCCGTAAATGTTTCCCCTCCATGTTTTTATCTAATTATCTTTTGAATGTTACTCTTGAATCTGCTTTCACCAAACTTTCAGACAATGCATTTCAGATCATAACAATTCACCACGTAAAAAAATGTTTCCTCATGTCACCTCTGGCTCTTTTCCCAATCGCTTCAAATCTGTATCCTCTTGTTAGCAACCCTTATGCCACTAGAAACAGATTCTCTTTATTTACTATCAAAGCCATTCATGATTTTGAACACCTCTAGCAATCTCTGCTTTACCTTCGCTGCACTAAGTAGAATAACCCCAGCTACTCAGTCTTCTTCTGCTCTCTCTTCAAATCCTTCCTAAAGTGAGATACTTAGGAATGAACATGATGCTCCATCCAGCTAAGGCCTAACCAGTATTTTATAAAGGTTTAGCATAACATCCTTGCTTTTGTACTCTAATCTTCCGGTAATAAAAACAAGAATTCAACGTGGTTTTAACTTCTCAACTTGTTCTACCACCTTCAAAGACTTTTGTGTACACCCCCACATCTCTTATGTTCCTACGCCACTTCTGAGGTTGTACCATTTAGCTTATATCAGCTCTCTTCATTCATCCAATGAAAATGCATCACTCCACACTTATCTGCATTAAATGTCACCTGCTCATTTCACTAATCTATGTTCTCCTGAAAGTTTTTGCTATCCTCCTCATTGCTTACTACATATCTGATTACATTTACTACTACATTTCATATCATCTGAAAACTTTGAAATTATGCAATATATACCCATGCACAGGTCATTGATGTGTATATCAAACATAGTGGAGGTCTTAAGGTGCAGTGGTAGCACCCCTACCACAGGACCAGAAGTTCCAGGTTCAAGTCCAGGACTTGATTGCCACAGAAGGTGCATTCATAACATGGTCAAATAGGTTGATTATCAGCCTGTAAATCCTTCTGGTATGCCTGATGGCAGGCAGTAAGAGCAGGAGAGTTTCCTGGTCAGCCATATTCTTTTTTACTCGTTCGTGGGATGTGGGCTAAGCCAGCCTTTATTGCCCACCCCTAATTGCCCTTGTTCAGAGGGCATTTAAGAGTCAACCACATTGCTGTGGGTCTGGAGTCACATGTAGGTCAGACCAGGTAAGGTCTGATAAAGATAGATTTCCTTCCCTGAAGGGCATTAGTGAACCAGATGGGTTTTTACGACAATCGACAATGGTTTTATGGTCATCAACAGACTTTTAATTCCAGATTTTTATTGAATTCAAATTTCACCATCATGTGGTGGGATTCGAACCCAGGTCCCTAGAGCCTTCCCCTGGGTCTCTGGATTACCAGTGGCAGAAGGCAACGGCAAACCACTGCAGTGCTTTGCCAACTATGTTCATGGAGCAATCCAGTGGAAGACCACGGTCACCAATGCCCTCTTGGGGCATGGTACCTGAAGGAGCAGGATCAAACAGAGCATTGATCCCATTACTGACCCCTGGGGATCACCACTTCCCTTCAGTCTGAAAAACAGCCATTCATTACTACTCTCTGCTTACACCATTAACCAATTGTGCATCCATGCTGGCAGTGTTGCTTTAATCCCATAGGTTTTAACTTTGCTATCAAGTCTATCCTGGGCTATTTTGCCAAACATCTTTTGAAAGTCTATATATACATCATCAACCACACTACCCTCACTAACATTCTCCACTACTTCATCAAAAAACTCAATCAAGTTAGTCAAGCACAATTTGTCTTTAACAAAAGAATCCTGACTTTCATGTATTGGCCCACATTTTTCCACATGTCAATTAATTTGTCCCAAATTATTGTCTCTTAAAAGTTTCCCATCGCCAAAGTAGTCCGACTGTTCTGTAGTTGTCGAGTTTGTCCATCTCTTCCAGCTTTTTAAAAACAGGTGTAAAATTTGCAGTTCTCTGGCACTAACTCCATATCCAAGGAGGATTGGAAGATTGTGCCCAGAGCTTCCACAATTTCCACCCATACTTCCTTCTAACCAGAGATGCTTACCAGCTGGATCAGGTGACTTTTCTACCTTGAGAACTGCTAACCTTTTAGATACATTTTCTTTATCGTTATCCTCTCCAATATCATTACTGCCTCCTCTTTTACTGCTTCATTGGCAGAATTCCTTTCTCTAGTGAAGAGAAATGCAAAGTATTCAGTTAGTACCTCAACCATGCCCTCTGCTTCCACAAGGTGATCTTATTTGCTAAATCAGCCCCACCCTTCTTTTGGTTACCCTTTTACCATGTATGCTATGTTTATAGGGGACTTTTGGGTTCCCTTTTATGCTAGCTGTGAATCTATTCTCATACTCTTTCTTTTCCCCTTGTTCCTTTTTTTAGATATACCTTCAGTATTCAGCTTGGTTCTGTACTGTATTATGAGCCTTACAATTGTCATAAGCCTTATTTCTCTGTCTCAATTTAACTTTGATATTTTTAATCATCCAGGGTGCTCTAGCTTTAAATTTAAATTTAAATTAAAAAGCCATTCCTTTTCCCATCATAAGAATGCGTCTATTCTGTACCTGAACCATTTACTCTTTGAAGACTTCTTGTTGTTCAGTTACTGTTTTGCCTAGCAATTATTGATTCCAATCTATGAGTCAAATCCCTTTTCCACTCACTGAACTCAGCCCTCCTCCAGTTCAGTATTTTTAAACTTGGTTGTACTCTGTACTTTTCCATAACCATTCTAAACCTGCTGTGCTCTGATCCCTGTTCCCCAAATGCTCTCCTAATGAAGCAATCTCCATTTGCCTCATTTCAATCACAGAAGTAGATCCAGCACCGTTTTCTTTCTCATTGGACTTCAAACACGCTGATCAAGGAAGTTATCTTGTACATGTTTTACAAATTCCTCCTGCTCTTTGCCCTTTACACTTTCATTATCCCAGTTTAAAATGAAAAGACTTGCATTTATATAGTGCCTCTCATGATCACCAGATGTCCCAAAGCCAGAGCAATAGGGATAACTCCCCTTGCTCTTCTTCGAAATGTTGCCATGTCTTCTTTTATGGCCACTTGAGAAGGCAAATGTTTAACATCTGCTCTGAAAGACGACACTGCAGACAATACAGCACATCTTGAGTACAGCCTTGGAATGTCAGCCTTGATTTTTGTGCTCAAGCTCTAGAGTGGGACTTGAATCCACAATCTTCTGACTTAGAAGGAACTGCGCTGCCAACTGAGCCACAGCTGACTGCTCATTTCTGTGTCGATTTTAGGAGAATTGAAATTCCCCGTTATTACTACCCTGTAGTTTGTGCACCTTTCTGTGATTTGCAACTTTGCTCCACCATCTATCTCCCACTATTTGGTGGCCAATAGTATACACCCAGTGGCACAATGGCTCCTCCATTATTTCTTAATACTAACCAAATAGATTCTCTCTTTAGCTTCTCAAATACATCATTCTTCTCCAATGCTATAAAAGTTTATTTGTTTAATACTGCCGCCTCTCCCCTCCTGTTTTTTTTTTGGATACTTCGTAACCAGGAATAATGGCACAGATCTTCTGGTCCCAACATCAGCAAATTCACCACTATTGAGGGCCACAGTAAAATTCTGGGGAGCCAATTTACGCTGGAACTCCGAACTTGGGGTATGCCAGAAATGGCTCTGTAGGAACCCCCACCAGACCTGTTAGTGTGAAACTTATTCTGTTTGCCTGGGACGTACTTAGTTTTTTTTAGCACTGATTTATTTAGTTCTGTTCCCAGCATGCATACATGCAGCAATGCAGATGGGGAGCTAGAATGAAAATTTGATTTAAAAATTAGCCTTAAAACACTTGGAAACACTGAACTGAAAGCAGACCTCAAGAGACGTGCTTTCAATTCATAATGACAAAGGGGCACAGTTTTGCTTCAACCTTGCGTCGCTGCTAGACCAGGTTTTTCTCCTCGACAATGAATCCATGCTGCAGGTGGGAGAGGAAGTTCCCGCTCTGGCTGACGAGAAAGGTCAGCATGCAATTTAAAATGCAACCAGCAGTGTAAGCCATAGCCCTGCCACTGACAGGAAGATCTGGGCCATTAATTTCCCTATTGTTCCTTCTTTGAGCCAGCTGCCTGTTATTACCATTATATCACGGTCCCAATACAGTATTCTCCCTTTCAGTTCCCTTGCACCATTTATTACTTATAACCATGCACTAATAGTGATGCTTATAAATCACCAACCCATTCCCAAAGGCAACCAGGAATGGGCAATAAGTCCCAACTTTGCAAACAAAGTTCACATTCTGACAATGAATACTGGAAAAACAAGCTGCCTGGAAATACAAAAGTGTGGCAAAACTTAAGCATTTCCCTTTAGAGCTCATCAAGCCTCCTTTGACAGCACCTTCCAAACATACAACCACTACCATCTAGAAGGACAAGGGCAACAGACACATGGGAACACTCCCCTCCAAGCCACTCACCATCCTGACTTGGAAATATAGCACCATTCCTTCACTGTTGCTGGGGCAAAATCCTGGAACTTCCTCCCTAACCACACTGTGGGTGTACCTACATCACATGGACTGCAGCTGTTCAAGAAGGCAGCTCACCACCACGTTCTCAAGGGCAATTAGGTATGGGCAATAAATACTGGCCTAGCCAGTGATGCCACATCGCAGGGAACAAATTTTTAAAAAAGTGCCCAGCCTCCATTCAGTGTTTACTAGCAGACAGGCCAGCTGAAAGCTGGCAACAACTCGTGACTGACCCCATATCCCATTGCCGCAGGGCATATGTCAGTACACAAGGGTTTGCTTATCATTTTCAACAGCTGTCAAACAACTATTAGAAATATTCACAGAACCACAATAGATCCTTGTATTGAGAATTCTTCAGCACATATATATATATATAAATATACATATATATATATATATATATATATATAAATATATATATAAATATATATATCAATAGACTGTGCCATGTCAGCAAGTAGTTACAAATCTGAAATACTGTGATGCACAGTCAAATATAGAAGTCACCTAACTCAAATCAAAATCCTCATATTTGGTATGGTCATTATATTGAAGCTATTAGAGAGCTTTTAAAAAATGTAAGCAACAGCTGTTGTATCATCAACATCATATTGTACTAGAAATATGGATTCTAATCATCATGAAAAATTTTGGTTTTGGACAGTGAGGGTTAAAAAACCAATGACACTACATAGCACTGTGTTTTACTAACACGTTATTTTTGAACTTCAGGTCAGATTTATATTTATTACAGTAACTCTGATAAGAGAATCATTTGGCACTTCACTAAAGTGTACCTTCATTAAAAGTGCCTGACAAAGTTCATTTTTGTCAGTTTAAGAATCTGTGATGCAATGAAAACAAAGCAAATAAAAGCACATCAATTGAATATTTGAAACCGATGATATAATGGAAACAGCCTTACAAATTTCCCAAGTGGAAAGCATTCACAGAAGCCTTTCTTTAAGTAGACTTTTCCCCTTTTAAACACAGCTTTTTTTAAACTAGACTCACTTATCACTTGTAGAGCTGTAACTTCCTCATCCAACAGTCCCCTATAGTTTACAGCAGAGCAGTGGAATTCCCCTGCCCTTAGACCAGTCCCTAAAATAGAGTTTGATTGTCAAAGTCAGCCCAACTAAGAGACTAATGTGGTCATCATTCCTGTCTGACTTTTACAGCAAGAAGCTGAACAGGTTGAAATATTGGATTGTTCTGATAGCCTCTCCCAGGAGGGGACTGCAGGACGTGTTGGATTGCTGAATAAATTCATTCCTATCTTTTGAGCAGGGAACTCTTTACATTAGGAAAGCCAAGAGGTGAAAAAAGTAGCTTTGAAAATAAATGATGAACAGCTAGGAAAATGAGGAAACAACTGCAGCAGTGTATATTACAACCCATGCAAATACATAGAACTTGCAAGATAGTGACCAACTTGATGTCCTTGCACCAGTTTTCACCATGGGGTAAAACCAAAGAGCTAAACAATTTTTTGTCCAACATGGAACTCTGAGTTGATTTTTCTTTCAATTAACTCTCAGCAGTTGTCACTGGCAAAGTCGGCATTTAATGTTAAGTGGCTCGTTAGGCCACTTCAGAGGGCAGTAAAGGGACAACAATATTGGTGTGGCACTGGAGTCAATCACGGTCAGACCAAGTAAGGATGGCAGTTTTTTTCCCGAATGGGCATCAGTGAACCAGTGGCTTTTTACAATAATGAGCAATAACAGAGACTTGGCTCCAAGAAGGGAAGAAAAGGAACTTAATGATTACTTTACGAATTCTAGCTTTTTACTTCCACATTTGTTTTTAAACGGAAGTCGAATATTCAAACTGCCATGATGGGATTTGGCTCATGTTCTCTGGGTCCAGTAACTAATCCAGTAACATAACCACTACACTACTGGGCTTAAAGGCATCTCTTTTAAACTAATTTACTTTACTTCCAATTTAAGTGTAAAAATTAGTCACACGCATGTAAAAAGACACCGTGTGTGGGGAAAAAAAACGAATGTTTGGTCCACAGTGGCACTTCCAAACCCTCTCCATGTTGGACGGCACAACATAGCTACCCACCACCGGGAGAAGCTTAATGTCATCAGAGAGAATAATGGGGAATGGGGAAGGGGAATGGGGAAGGGGAAGGGAGGGAGGGGGGGGGAATGGGGAAGGGGAAGGGAGGGAGAGGGGGGGTGGGGAATGGGGAAGGGGAAGGGGAAGGGAGGGAGGGGGGGGAATGGGGAAGGGGGGGGGGGAATGGGGAAGGGGAAGGGAGGGAGTGGGGGGGGATGGAATTTAGCGGGAAACACAAAGATAAAATATTTTGTGAAGATCACAGGACCGATATGTTTTCAGTAGTGTGTATAATCAGGTCTTAAAATATTATTTCTCATTCACCCTTCTTACCCAATTATAAATTATGTAGGAGTGTAAACACTGAACTCATCCTAACCACTTACCAAATCACATGGCGAGACAATAACTACGCAAATACTTTAGACACCGGAGTGGGTGCAATATAATGAGCAGAAAACATTCAAGAACTACCACAGTGGTGCCTGGAATAGACCAAACTGATGTTTAATTGATCTTGGGTATGCTACTGTGAGGAGGTGTTGATCGGAGGTCAAGCACTTCCCAAAAAGAAAGCATCATAACAATAGACGTAGAATCACACCTCCCAGTAGCCAGCTTCTCAACCCCACACAGGCAGGAAAGAGTCTGGAAGCAAGTTGCCTGGACAGGTTACACTCCTGAACTCTGGGCTGGGCCTGTTACCCTCATGTAGTCTAGACCGGGAATGATACCCTCCTGCACTCTCACAGGGAATGGCCCAATGACCTGAGGGAAAGGAGAAAATAACCTTGGGCCTGATTTTAACTCTGTGCAAATGAATGGGCTTTGAGCGATTTAAAAATCTCGATCCTTAAAATGGAGGAATCAACTACACACCCCGAAAAAGGTCAGTCAAAAGGCTGTGTGGCAACAAGGTGGCTTCATTCAAATAAACTTTCGTTCTCATCCGTGTTCAAAGTAAGTCAACTCAAACCAGGCAAAACCCTTCCAGGGAACAGGCTGCAGCATGATTCTCTTCCCCCCCCCCAAGCAAGGAATAGATTAGAACAACGAGAGATTCACTAATTATACACTACACGCCTCTGAGTAACAGGAGGAGACAGAGGCAAGTTAATGGGACAGCATATTGGTGAATTGTGGTCGGCATTTCGGATTCAGCGCCTTAAACAAATCTCAGGAGGGTTTGACTACTTTGTGATGTCAAACTCAATAATCACATCGCACCGGCTTTATGTTTGCGGGTTCACTGGAGTGAGTTCGGCTGAAGTTCTGACAGAAATGTGGAGCACCAAGTTGTTTTATAATCTAATCAGGGGCCGACACTTGAGCAAACACAATGTATAGAGCAATAAATGCAAGTGTCAGCAAAGGAAGTCTCCAATTGTTATTGCTGTTCCTAAGAACAGTCTCCCTCTATAACCTGTTAACAGTCAACCATAGCGGGACGGAAGATATGTTTTGAAAACATAGGTGTAAATAAACAGAACAAAAAGACGTTTGTAATGGGGCTCTGCTGGGTGAAATCGATGGGAATGCCAAGTCTCTGCGGAACATGATGCTTGGGGGACTGGGTGCTATTCTCAAAAGAATGATTTACCTTCCGGATCAAGGAGAGCAAACACGCACAAAAACACACAATATACAGAATTGCCCCAGGAAGACGAAATGAGAGAGGAATGGGCCGAACCAAAAACCCCAGATATTCATTGTACAGGTAGCAGGAGGTCATGATGAAACGTTTGGGGCTGGGGGGTATTACTAATCTGTGGAACTTCCCTCTCACTTACAGGCTACAAAAAAGGAAGGAGAGAGATATCTGTGTAAGGTTGGGTTGTGGAGACAGAGTTCAGTGGGAGATTGGACCACGGGGTAAATTGGATCCGCGCCTGAATCTGACCCGAGCTGTGTTCCCCGTTTGTTTTATCAATGGGAACTCCGGCTCAGGTCAGAGACTCGGAGCCTAAGTTGGGAGGCTCAGTGGCTCCAATCCTTTCTCCTACCCCCCACCCGCCACCTCTCCAGGTAAAACCACCTCTGCTCCATGTCTTACAAGTAGCCGAGTACAAGTACGCCCCTTTCCAAATGTTCCAAACGCCCAAGAGTCTCTCTTACCTCCGAATAAGTGAGGGGACAGGTGAGCGGGGAGGGATCCGATGAGTAAGCGGGGGGCTGGCTGACCCCCTGGCCGCTCCCCCGTGCTCTCCTCCGGGGTGCTGCCCTCCGACTCCTCTTGCGAGCTGCTGTACGTGCCTCCGCTGTTGGGGATGCTGAGCGACTGGTTGCGGCTGCTGCTCGCCACCGACCGGGGGCCACCGGCCGGCTGGGTCACCAAGTGCAAACGGCCGCTGGCCAGCGTGCTGCTGCTGCCGGTGGCCACCCCGGCCCCGGAGCCCTGCCTGGTGCCGCTCGAAGCGGCCACCGAGCGGCTGCTCCCGTTGCTGCTGGCGGTGGCGGAGGGTAAATCCGAGCCCGAGTAAGCCCGGGTCCGCCCGTTCGGAGCCGGGCTGCTCTGCTTAGCCCCCATGGGGGGCAACTGGAGGTCAAGGCAGGGGGTAAGAATGGCCCTTTGCAGTCGGTCCCGGCTCTCCAGCAAACTTCTGATCCACTTTCCACGTCTGGCTTCCTTATTTTCTCCCCCACACCCCCCCAAAAAAAAAGACGTTCCCAATTTTTCTCTTGAATCCACCGTATAAATAACCAGGCGAGGTCTCTCAATAGCTGCCCATGTCTGGTAGATGTTAATAAAAGAGCACACAACACTTGGGATGTGAGTGCAGGTAAAGAAGATCAAGATCCCAACAAAGAGACACAAGAGTGAACCGCAGTTTGCCCAGCCCGTTCCTGGGAGGGTGGGAGAAGGTTTAGAAAGTGCCCAGGGGACGGCTGTCCTGTCGCCAGGGTGAGTGCCGTGCTGGCCCGGCTCCTGATTCACCTCCTGCCGCCGGTCTTCTGGGCTGCTGCTGCCCAGCTGCCTCCGCCATCGCCGGCTAAACCAAGAGCATGGCAAGAACAAAAAGTGATCTGTTGCTTTCCTTGGCGTTAACGATCCCCTCTCCCTTCCTCACGCTCAGGGAGCACCTCGCTCCCTCCTCGACAGGGGAACACGCCAACGCCGACTCGCACACATCATTGAAGTCAAGGGGACGGCCACATGAACACCGAGACACACAACAGAGAGGGAGACTTACTCAATGACCGACTGACTGACTGGCCCCCTTCCTAGCGTCAAGGCACGTCACAAACAGGAGGAAGAGATCACACAGTAACAATGAGAGAGAGAGAGAGAGAGATGGAACAATACACAGAGATCACACAGTAACAATGCGAGAGAAATATAACAATACACAAAGAGGATCACACAGTAATAAATGAGAGAAATGAAACAATACACAGAGATCACATAGCAACAATGAGTGAGACCTGGAACAATACACAGAGAGATCGCACAGTAGCAATGAGAGAAAGACATGGAACACTACAAAGACAGATCATAGTAACAATAAAGGAGACTTGGAATAATAGAGAAATCAGAGAGTAACAATGAGGGAGACATCGACCAATAGACAGAGAGATCACACGGTAACAGTGAGAGACATGGAACAATACACAGGGAGATTACAGAGTAACAATGAGGGATGGACATGTAATACTAGACAGAGAACACACAGTAACAATGAGAGACATACATGGAAGAATACATAGAGAGGTCACGCAGTAACAATGAGGGAGAGGGATATGGAACAATGCAAAGAGAGATCATAGTAACAAAGGGAGACGTGGAACAATACACATGGAAATCACACAGTAACAATGAGAGAGATATGGAACAATACACAGAGGGTAATAATGAGGGGTGGACATGTAATACTAGACAGAAAAATCAGAGTAAAAATGAGAGTGAGACATGGAACCATACGCAGAGAGATCACAGAGTAACAAAGAGGGAGACACAGAGACATCACAGCGACAATGAGAGAGACATGAATTACTATACAGAGGGATCATACAATAACAATGTGAGAGAGACATGGAACAATACACAGAGATATCTGTCATGAAGCTATTAATGTATATAATATTATTGGATAATATTTTCTTTTAAAATAGAAGTTTAGTCTGTGGGTGTGTCTTAATTGGACTAAAGCCAGATAGTCTGGGTGCTTTGATATGTACTTAGGTGTAAGAGAGTTAGAGGCATTTGCATTTTTTGAATAGAGGATTCAAGAAGTGTGGTGAAATCTGGCACCTAGCTAGCAGAGACCAAGCAATATGTTTATGTACTAATAAAACTGGTACTATGAAAGGGATTTTATTGTTAGAAGAGGTGGAGTTCAAAGGGGCTGGTGATACAATGAGAATTTACATTCAATGAGATGTGCTGGATATCACCAATAGCAGTTTTCGTGTGTGCAGGGGCAGAGGCAATGTAAGATCAAAGCAGCTGTAAGCCTACAACTGTCTCCACAGGAACCAAAGAGAAAGGAACTTCATTTTGAATGTGTAAAGTGAAAATGCTTTGCCTGGTGTCTGGTTAAACCCATAGGTGCTGTTACCTTAATGGAGATTAGTTTGGGAATTTGTTAAAAGTTATGACAGTAGTAATTTGTAGCCATGTGTATATATTTAACTTGTGTAAATTAATAAAATGTTTCATTTAGGTTAACATAAAACCTCTTGAGAACTGATGGCCTGATTCCTTAATTTAGAGCTGCATCTCAAACATACCACTTAAAATATAGGTTATGACAGTTGTTTAAAGTTTCCCTGTTGGATTTTTAAATAAATCAGCTTTACCAACTGCTGGATCATAACAGATCATACAGTAAAAATGATAGAGACATGAAACAATGCACTGAGAGATCACAGAGTAACAATGAGAGAGACATGGAACACTCAACAGAAAGATCACACAGTAACAGTGAGAAAGACCTGAAACACTACACAGAGAGATCGCACAGTATCAATGAGAGAGACATGGAACACTGCACTGAGAGATCACACAGTAACAATGAGAGAGAGACCTGGAAAAATACACAAGAGATTACAGAGTAAAAATGAGAGACAGACATGGAAAAATAGAGACAGAGATCACAGAGTAACAATGAGATAGACATGGAACAATACACAGAGAGAGATCACACAGTAACAATGAAAGAGACATGGAACAAAACAGAGAGGTCCCACAGTATCAATGAGAGAGAGACATGGAACACAACACAGAGAGATCACACAGTAACAATGATAGAGTAATGGAAGAATACACTGAGAGACACCACACAGTAACTATGAGATAGAGAGACATGGACCAATACAAAGAGATCACACAGTAACAATGAGAGAGACATGCAACAATACATGGAGAGATAATACAGTAACAATGAGTGTTATGACACAATAGTTGGTAAAGGCTAAGTTGTTTAAATCTCAGAAGGAAACTCGAACAGCTGTCATAACCTATATTTTCAATTGGTATGTTTGAGATGCAGGTCTGAATTCAGGAGTAAGGCCACTGAGCATCCAAAGGGTTTTTAATATAAAACTAAATTAAACATTTATTAATTTAACAACAAATTAAACACATACACATGTCTACAAATTTCTACCATAGTAACTATTAAACAAATCCCCAAATTAATCACTCCCAGGTAAATCTCAACCAAGGCAACAGTAACCCATAGACTTTAAACAGACAACAGGCAAAGCACCCATTTGGCCTTACAAATTCAAAATGTGGTTCCTTGCAATTTGGTTCCTTTGTAGACACGGTGGTAGGGCTTACAGGCATCTCCCAGCTAGGTGCAAGATTTTACCCATTCTTTTGAATGGTTTATTCAACAAACGCAAGTTTACACTTTACCTTCTCCTCCTTACATTTACTTGATTAACATCTCAAAACTACTATACATCAAAGCACCCAGAGTAACGAGCTTTAATCCAATTAAGATATGCACAGTCAAACACATAGACACAGACCCTACTACAATTCAAATTTTAAAAATAATTTGCAATAACATTATAGACATTAATATCTCTTCATAACACATTAACAATGAGAGAGACATGGAACAATACACAGAGAAATCACATAGTAACAATGAGAGAGAGGGACATGGAAAATACACACAGATATCACACAGTAGGGAGAGAGACATGGAACAGTACACAGAGAGATCACACAGTAACAATGAGAGAGACATGAAACAATACACTGCAAGATCAAACAGTAACAATGAGAGCGTGATATGAAACAATATACAGAGAGATCACACAGTAACAATGAGAGAGACATGAAACAATACACCATGAGATCAAACAGTAACAATGAGAATGCAATATGGAACAATACACAGAGAGATCACACAGTAACAATGAAAGAGATCTGGAACAATACGCAGAGAAATCACACCGAAACACTGTTAGAAACCTGGAACAATACAAAGAGATCACACAGTAACAATGAAAGAGAAATGGAACAATACACAGAAAGATCACACAGTAACAATGATAGAGACCTGGAAAAATACACAGAGAGATTGCACAGTAGCAATGATAAAGAAATGGAACAATACAGAGAGATCACAGTAATAATGATAGCGAAATAGAACAATACACAGAGGGACCACAAAGTAACAGTGAAAGGGATGCAGAATACACAGAGAGGTCACACAGTAACAGTGCGAGAGACATCGAACAATACACAGAGAGATCATACAGTAACAATGATGTAGACATGGCACGATACACAGAGAGATCACACATTAACAATGAGAGAGAGACATTGAACAATATGCTGAGAGATCGGACAGTAGCAATGAGAGGGAGACATGGAGCAATACACAGAGAGGTCACACAGTAACAGTGAGAGAGAGGGACCTACACTAGGTAAGGAATTTACAAGTTCAGTCTTTCAGGTGGTTTCCTGGTGTGTGTGGAATGTTGTAGCTCCACAACTTCAGATTCTTTGTCTGGAACCTCCTTGTCTGGAATTGTGTGCAACATCAGGTGCGTTGGTGGGCACTTGCAGTTCTGTATCCTCAACTCTTCGGGGAACATCAGACATGTCAGTCCTGGGTTGAGTATCCTCAACAGGAAACACAGACCCGGTCATGATCACTGGTGGAACCAAATCCCTGGCGATTTGCCTCTCTCTTTCTTAAATGGTCCACATGTTTATGGATGATCTGGCCTTCCACCTCCACGGTGTGAGATAGCTGTCCAGTCACCGTACTAATTTCCCCAAAGTTTTTCATGTATGCCGGCTCTCCCATGGTCAATTTCCTCTCGTGACTATGCCAGTCGTGTCTAGTTTTCTGGCTTCCCTGACTCCTTTCCACCTTCCCCTCTAAATTCAGCATTATTAAGCTCAATCTCATCCTGAGACAGCGTTTCGACAATAACTCTGCAGGTGTGACACCTGATGTTGTTTGAGGGGTAGTCCTGTAATGATAAAGAAAGCTTGCTAGCTTGGTTGCCAAGGAATTGCCAATTAGCTTTTTCATGCCTGCCTTGAACATTTGAACCGCTCTTTAGGCCAGTCCATTTGAGGAAGGATGGTACGGTGCAGTTTTCATATGAGTGATACCGTTGAGGCTAATAAACTGTTGAAACTCAGCAATCATAAATGCCGTGCCATTATTGGAAACGGCTACTTCTTGTAGTCCATGAACAGCAAAACTCTGATGTAGTTTCTCAATTGTAGTGGCCGACACTGGTGACTTCACCTCATATATGTCCAATCATTTTGAATGGGCATCGATAATGAGCAGAAGCATTGTTCCCAGGAAAGGTCCAATGTAGTCAATGTGTAACCGCACCCAGGGTCTACCTGGCCACTACCATGGGTGCAATGGAGCTGTCATTGGTAAATTTTGTAGTTGCTGACATTGGGCACATTGCTTTACTAAACTCTATTTTGCCATCCATCCCCAGCCACCATAGATAGCTGCATGCTATGGTCTTCATCCGGGTAATTCCTGGATGGGCACTGTGTAGTTCAATTAAAAGTGGCTCCCTTCCCTTTGGAGGAATTATCACTCATGATCCCTGCAATAAGATGCCATTCTGGCTGGTTATTTCATGTCTTCTGTTGAAGTACGGTTTCATTTAATCAGATATCGGCTCCTGTGACCAACCATGTAGCACTTGTTCTCGTACTTGAGATAGGACTGGGTCCCGACTTGTCCAGTCTCTGATGTGTTGAGCACATACCGGCGAGGAATATAAGAAATTTAACAGTAAAACAAGTTCCTGTGGAACTGGTTCGTGCTCATCATTTTCTTGTAAAGGCAAACGACGAAGGGCATTAGCATTTGCGATTTGATTGCCAGGCCTATGTACAAAGTGTATTCATACGCTGCGAGAATTAAAGCCCATCGTTGTATTCTTGCTGAGGCTATAGGTGGTATAACCTTGTCCTCACTAAACAATCCTAGAAATAGTTTGTGGTCTGAAACGATTGTAAAATGGTGGCCGTGTACGTACTGGTGAAATTTCTTGACACCAAAAATGATGGACAATCCTTCTTTTTCTATCTGAGGGTATCTCTTTTCCACTATGCTGAGCGTTCTTAATACATAACCTATTGGCCATTCTGTGCCGTCATCCATCCGATGAGAGAGCACTGTTCCCACTCCGTAGGGAGATGCATCACATGTCAGCACCAATTCTTTTGTCTAATCTTACTGTACTGATAGGTTGGACGAGTGCAACAATTGTTTCACCTTTATGAAAGCTTCTTCCTGGGGCACCTCCCAAGACCAACGTTGGTTCTTTTTGAGTAGAGAATGCAGGGGGACCAGCACTGTAGACAAATTGGGTAAGAACCGCCCATAATAGTTGATCATTCCTAGGAATGACTTGAGCTTTGGGACATTCTTTGGCACAAGTGTGTCTCTTATAGCTCTCACTCTCCCCTCAACTCGATGGAGGCCCTGTGAACCTACCAGGTAACCCAAATAGACTACCTCCCTCGCTAGGAACGTGCACTTTTCTTTTTTTAAACGCACTCCAGCTTGTAAGAAATGTTTTAAGACTTCTAAGTTTGCCAAATGCTCTTTTTCAGTGAATCCTGTCATCAATACATCATCCAAATAGACAACAGCCTGGGGCAGTCCCTGAGGTAAGCTTTCCATTGTTCTCTGAAAGGTGGCACGAATGGAGGAGACGCCAAAAGGCAATCGTGTGTATTGGTACAACCCTTTGTGGGTATTAATTGTGACAAATTTCCTGGAGGCATTATCCAACTCCAGTTGGTGATAAGCAAAACTCATGTCAAGCTTTGTGTACGTTATCCCTCCTGCCAGCTTGGCATACAGGTCTTCGATTTTTGGATTGGGATACCTTTCTAGCTTAGATACTTTATTAACTGTCAGTTTGTAGTCTCCACAAATTCAGACACTTTGATCAGGTGCTGCCCATCCTGAGAATTGAACAGGTTGTATAAAGCCCAGTTTCTGTAGTCTGTTCAGTTCAATGTCAACTCTTTCTCACAGGACCTATGGTACCAGTCTTGCCTTCATGAAGCAAGGGGTTGCTTCCAGATCCACATGAATCTTGGCCTGCAGGCCGTGGATTTTCTCCAGTTTGTCCTTGAAGACGGTGGCATGCTTGCTAAGTAACTCTGGTAACCCACTTGCTCTCAACTGGAAAATTTCAGCCCATTCTAACTTAATCTCCTTTAACCAATTTCACCCCAGAAGGCTTGGCCCTTTGCCTGCTACTACCATCAAGGGTAGCTTTGCTGATTGGCTTCCGTAATGGACAGTTACTCTGCTTGTGCCTTTTTACTTGAATGTCTACTCTTGTATTTGTTTGTAGCTTGGCAGCTGTTTCTTCTAAACTTAATTGATGTTTGCCATTATTCAAATATCTGAAGGTATGTTCCCCAATTACTGTAGTGAAAGTTACCGTGTCCACTTCCATTCTGACAAGTTTGTCATTTACTTTCACTGTGACAAACATTGGTTCTGTCTTTTCTACTTTCAGATTAAACAACAAGTAAATGAATTTGTCGTTTCAGGCTCTTCTACATTGTAGACTTCATTGGGCTTCTTCTTTTGTTTACAAGCCTGCTTAAATCTTTCCTTGCACTGCCTCATCATATGTCTATTTCAGTGACAATAGTAGCATTTGATTTTTTTAAACTGCTGATCGCTTAAAGACTGATTGTTTCCATCTCTATTAAAATTATTCTTCGATTTCACTGCTAAGTTATTTTTCTTTATTCTTTGGCTAGTGGAGGCTGTTTCCCACTTCTTGGCAGAGTCTTGCTTTTTCGCGCCTCTTTTGGTTGAGGTTTCCTGCCTGATGCGGAGGACAGCGCCATTTTGCGCAGCCTGTATTGTTTTTGAATCTCTTACTGAGCTTTCCATGGCCAGCGCTATCTCTAGTGCCTTCTTGAAATCCAGATTCATCCCAGACAATAATCTTTTCTGAACAGAGTCCTCTTTCACACCACACACCAAACGACCTCTGAGAATGTCATTCAGAGACGTACCAAACTCACAATGTTCCGTTAGCTGCTTCAAATTTGCCATGTAGCATGCAATTGTCTCACCTAGGGCTGTATTTCATGAATTAAATCTGAACCTCTACATCATGATTGAGGGCTTGGGTTGAAAGTGACCCTTCACAAGATCCAACAATTCATCTAAATTCTTCAAATCTGGGGCACAGGGTGCCATGAAATTTCAGATCAAGCTGTAGGTTTTGATCCCATACGTACTCAAGAGGATCGCTCACTTCTTCTCTTCCCATGTAATCTCGTTCACTTGAAAAAGGAACATGAGGCGTTCTATGTATTGAGACCAATTGTCTGTGGCAGGTTCAGAAGGATCAGTTCTCCCAAATTGTGGCATTTTGAGAGGGGATAACTTCTTCAATTCTAACTGAGTTTGCTACTTACAATTATTGGGTGAGTGAGGTTCAATGCCGAATTCTTTTTAATTTGATTTCTCCTGTTCAATCCTGTTTTTTATCCTTGTTGCCAGTTTGTTGTATGGTGGCTGCGTTGTCCTATTAATGATAGAGTTGATCTGCAGACACTTCTTGGGTGGAAACATTCAGTTTATTTACAATATACTCAGCAGCAATTACACGTATGCTTTCAACTCCAACTGTATCTCTATACTGACTGCTAAAGTAGACAGCGCTACTCTCCTACTGGTTACTACAGATCATGTGATCATTCCTAACAAGTATTATCGTTAAAGGTGCATTACACACTAAATAAAATCATGATTACTACACATACACAGAAAGATCACAAAGTAACCATGAGAGAAGCACAAGGAACAATACAAAGAGAAATCATAGTAACAAAGAGGAGGCATGGAACAATACACAGAGAGACTGCATAGTAACAAGGAGAGAGAGACATGGAACACTACACACAAAGATCTCGCAGTACCAATGAGAGAGACATGGAACAATACACAAAGAGAGCACACAGTAATAGTGAGAGAATCATGGAACAATACACAGAGAGATCACATGGTAACAATGAGAGAGTGAGAGACATCAAATACTGCACAGAGAGATCACACAGTAACAGTGAGAGAGAGACCTGGAAAAATGCACAGGGAGTTCACACAGTAACAATGAGAGACATAGAACAAAACACAGAGAAATCACACAGTAGCAATGATATAGGCAGGAAGGAAACGGTGGTGGGGTAACTTTGTTAGTACAAGATGGAATAAGTACGATAGCAAGAAAGGATCTTGGATCAGAAGATGTAGAATCCATATGGGTGGAGGTAAGAAATAACAAGGGGAAGAACATACTGGTGGGAGTAGTCTATAGGCCCCCAAACAGTAGCTATACTGTAGGACAGAGAATAAATCAGGAGATAATGAGGGCATGTAAAAAAGGCAGTACATTAATCATGAGTGACTTTAATCTTCATGTAGATTGGGAAAATCAAATTGGCAGAGATAGCCATGAGTAAGAATTCATAGAGTGTATTCAGGACAGTTTCCTAGAACAATACGTTGTGGATCAAACCAGGGATCAGGCTATTTTGGATCTGGTAACGTGTAATAAGGCAGGTTTAATAAATAGTCTCAGAGTAAAAGATACCCTAGGAAACAGTGACCATAATATGGTAGAATTTAGCATACAGTTTGAGAGTGAGAAACTTGGGTCGGAAATAACTGTGCTAAACTTAAATAATGGTAATTACAAAGGAATGAGGGCAGAGTTGGCTGGAGTGGACTGGGATAGGATTTTAGCAGAAAAAATGGTTGATGAACAATGGCAGACCTTTAAGAAAATAGTTCATGACTCACAACAAAGATATATCCCAGTGAGGAAGAAGGATTCAAAGAAGAGATTAAACCAACCATGGTTAACCAAGGAAGTTAAGGATAATATTAAATTAAAAGAAAAGACATATAATGTGGCAAAGATTAATGGTAAGCCAGAGGATTGGGAAAGCTTTTGAAACCAACAAAAGATGACCCCAAAAAAATAAAGAGGGAGAAAATAAACTTTGAGGGTAAACTAGCAAATAATATAAAAATGGAGTGTCTTTAAATATATAAAAAGGAAGAGAGAGGCCAAAGTGAACATGGGCCCCTTACAGAATGCAGCTGGGGAAATAATAATGGGGAACCAGGAAATGGCAGAGGAGTTGACTTTGCTTCAGTCATCACAGTAGAAGACACTAGTAGCATTCCAATACTAAATAATCAAGGGGCAAAAGTGGGGGAGGAAATAAATACAATAACTATCACTAGAGAAAAAGTACTAGGGAAACTAATGGGGCTAAAGGCCGATAAGCCCCCTGGACCTGATGGGTTGCATCCTAGGATATTAAAGGAAGTAGCTACAGAGATAGTGGATGCACTGGTAGTAATCTTCCAAGAATCCTTAGATTCTGGAAAAGTCCCAGAGGATTGGAAATCTGCCAATACAACACTCTTATTCAAAAAAGGAGAGAAAAACAGATAACTATAGGCCAGTTAGTTTAACATCTGTCATTGGGAAATAATAATTCTATTATAAAGGATGTAATAGCAGAGCATTTAGAATTACATAATCTAATCAAGCACAGCCAGCATGGCTTCATGAAGGCAAAATCATGCCTGACAAATTTATTAGAATTCTTTGAGGAAGTAACTAGCAGGATAGGTAATATATTTGGATTTCCAAAAGGCTTTTGATAAAGTATTGCATATAAGGTTATTTAATAAGAGCCCATGGTGTTGGGGGTAGTATATTGGCATGGATAGAGGATTGGCTAACTAATAGAAGACAGAGAGTTGGGATAAGGGGGGCCTTTTCAGGATGGCAACCTGTAACAAGTGGTGTGCCACAGGGATCAGTGCTGGGGTCTCAATCATTTACAATATATATTAATGACTTGGATGAGGGAAGTGAATGTATTATCGCCAAGTTTGCAGATGACACAAAAATAGGTGGGAAGGCAAGTGGTGAGGATGACACAAGGAGTCTACAGAGGGACATAGACAGGTTAATTGAGTGGGCAAAAAAGTGGCAGATGGAATATAATGTGGGAAAATGTAAGGTTATGCACTTTGGCAGGAAGAATAGAGGAGCTGAATTTTATTTAAATGGAGAAGCACTGCACAAGGCTGTAGCACAGAGGGATTTGGGAGTCCTTGTGCATGAATCTCAAAAAGCTAACATACAAGTTCAACAGGTAAAAGGGAAGGCAAATGGAATGTTGACCTTTACTTCAAAGGGAATAGTGTATAAAAATAGGTAAGTCTTACTAAAACTATACAAGGCACTAGTTAGACCACACCTAGAACACTGTGAACAGTTTTGGTCCCCTTATCTACGAAAAGATATACTGGCATTGGAGGCAGTCCAGAGAAGGTTCACTAGGTTGATTCCAGGTATGGAAGAATTTTCTTATGAGGAGAGGTTGAGTAGGTTGGGCCTGTACTCATTGGAGTTTAGAAGAAGGAGAGGCAACCTTATTGAAACATATAAGATTCTTAGGGGGCTTGACAGGGTAGGTGCTGAGAGGTTGTTTCCCCTTGTGGGAGAGCCTAGGACCAGAAGGCATAATCTCAGAGTAAGGGAGCGCCCATTTAAAACAGAGATGAGGAGGAATTTCTTTTCTCAGAGGGTAGTCAACCTGTGGAATTCTTTACCGCAGAGGGCTGTAGAAGCTGGGTCATTAAGTATTTCAAGGCTGAGATAGACAGATTTTTAATCAGTAAGGGAATCAAGGGTTATGGGGAAAAGGCAGGAAAGTGGAGCTGAGGATTATCAGATCAGCCATTATCTCATTGAATGTCAAAGCAGACTCAAAGGGCCGAATGGCCTACTTCTGCTCCTACGTCTTATAGTCTTATGGTCTTATAGACATGGAACACTATACAGAGAGATGAAACAGTAACAATGAGAGAGAGACATGGAACAATACACGGAGAGATCACACAGTAACAGTGAGAGAGGCATTGAACGATACACAGGGAGATCACACAGTAACAATGAGGGATGGACATATAATACTAGACAGAGAGATCACCCAGTAACAATGAGAGAGGCATTAAAAGATACACAGGGAGATCACACAGTAACAATGAGGGATGGACATGTAATACTAGGCAGAGAGATTACACAGTAACAATGAGGGAGATGTGGAACTATAAACAGAGCGATCTCACAGTAAAAATGAGTGAGAGACATGGAGCAATACACAGAAAGATTGCACAGTAACCAGGAGAGAGACATGGAACAGTACAGAGAGAGATCACACAGTAAGAATGAGAGAGAGGCATTGAACAAAACACAGAGAGAGATCACACAGTAACAATGAGAGAGGCATTGAACAATACACAGGGAGATCACACAGTAACAATGAGAGAGAGGTGGAATAGTAAACAGAGAGATCACACAGTAACAATAGGAGAGAGAGATGGAGCAATACACAGAGAGATCACACAGGAACAATGGAGAAAGTATTGGGGAGGTGGTGGTATAGTGGTATTGCCACTAGACAGGTAATCTAGTGACCCAGGTTAATGCTCTAGGGACTGGGGTTCAAATCCCACCATGGCAGATAGTGAATTTGAATTCAATAATTAAAAGTCTAATCATGACCATGAAACCATTTCTTGTTTTAAAAAAAACCCTTCTGGTTCCCTAATGCCTTTTAGGGAAGGAAATCTGCCATCCTCATCTGGTGTGGCCTACATGTGACTCCAGACCCACAGCAATGTGGTTGACTCTTAAAAATGCCCTCTGAATAAGGGCAATTAAGGATGGGCAATAAATGCCGGCATAGCCGGCAACATCCACATCCCGTGAGCGAATTTTAAAAAAAGACATGAAACACTATATGGAGAGGCCATACTATAACAATGAGAGAGAGAGAGACATGGAACAATACACAGAGGTCACACAATAACAATGAGAGAGGCATTGAACGATACACAGGAAGATCACACAGTAACAATGAGAGCGAGGCGGAACAGTAAACAGAGAGAGCATACTAACAATGAAAGAGAGACATGAAACACTACACAGAGAGATAACATGGTAACAATGAGAGAAGGACAAAGAACTATATAAAGAGAGATCATAGTAACAAAGAAGGAGACGTGGAAAAATGCTCACAGAGATCACACAGTAACAATGAGAGCAAGGCATGGAACATTATACAGAGAGATCACAGTAGCAATGAGAGAGAGAGATAGAGCAATACACAGCGAGATCACACAGTAACAATGTGAGAGAAAGACATGGAAAAATACATACAGATATCACTCACTAATGAGAGAGACATGGAACAGTACACAGAGAGATCACACAGTAACAATGAAATAGTGAGACATGGACCAAGACAAAGAGATCACACAGTAACAGTAAGAGAGACATGGAACAATACACCACGAGATCACACAGTAATGATGAGAAAGAGATGGGACAGTACACAGAGAGATAACACTGTAAGAATGAGGGAGAGACATGGAACACTACACAGAGAGATCAAACAGTAACAATGAGAGAGAGACATGGAACACTGAGCAGAGAGATCACATGGTAACAATGAGAGAGACATCGAACAATGCACAGAGAGATTACACAGTAACAGTGAGCGAGACAGAGAGGCCTGGAAGAATACACAGGAGATCACACAGTATCAATGAGAGAGAGGCATGTAACAATACACAGAGAGATCAAACAGTAACAATGAGAGAGACATGGAACAATACAGAGAGGGATCACACAGCAATAACGAGAAAGAGATGGGGCAGCACACAGAAGATCACACATTAAGAATGAGGGAGAAACATGGAACACTAGACGGGGAGGCCACACAGTGGCAATGAGAGAGACACACATGGAACAACACATAGAGAGATGACACAGTAACAATGAGAGAGACATGGAAAAACACACAGAGGCATCACACTGTAACAATGAGAGAGACATGGAAAAGCACACAGAGGCATCACGCTGTAACAATAAGAGAGACATGGAAAAGCACACATAGATATCACACAGTAATGAGAGAGTCATGGAACAGTACAAAGAAAGATCACACTGTAACAATGATAGAGTCATGGAAGAATAAACTGAGAGACCACACAGTAACTATGAAATAGAGAGACATGGGCCAATACAAAGAGATCACACAGTAAAAATGAGAGGGACATGGAACAATACAGAGAGGTCCCACAGTGAGGATGAGAGAGAGACATGGAACAATACACAGGGAGATCACACAGTAACAATGAGGGATGGACATGTAATACTAGACAGAGAGATCACACAGTAACAATGAGAGAGACATGGAACAATACACAGAGCGATCACACAGTAACAATGAGAGAGACATGGAACATTATTGTTATGTTCTACTATGGGGTCACTTTGCTCGTGAACCGTTTGCATGCTTATTTGTCGACTGGTGAGTCAATTACAATATGCTGCAGACACAGAGACCAATATGAAATGAAGCACATGCTATTTATTTACACAGACAACAGAGCACTAACATGATGTGTGCTTCACCAACCAGGTCCTACTCTAGTCTAACATTAACATGGTAGCCTGCGCTACACTGCTATTGGGTCTTATAGTCACGTGGTGAATCTGCTCACATTCTCTTAAAAGGTGTATTACACCTCAGATTACCACATCCCTCCCACTTTACTTGAAAGTACATTTTACAATATATTAACTATTTACATAAATAAACTATTTACAAATTCAGTCACTCAGAAGGCTTTTTCAAACGTGTCGACTGTCGTAGTTCTACGACTTCAAATGGTTTATCTGAGGTCTCCCTCTCAGGAGTTAGCTGTCGACTAGGCTCCCCATTAGGAACCTGTAAATTTTTCCTCTTCAATTCTCTCAGGCTCAACGGGTCCTACAGATACTTCCAAAGCAAAAGAAGTTCCTTCTATTTGTGGTGTAGATTCCAACAGCAATGTTTTCATCCTCTTTCGGGCCCAATCGCATGCACTCCTGCTGCCCCTCCCTTCCAAGTTCAAGAATATGAAGGGCAACTGTAAGGCAGGTTCTGAGAATCAGAATGTTGGGCAAGGCTAAATTTAACATGAAATAATCGGCTTCCTGTTGTGTAAAAAAAATTTCAGGGCCTTGTTAGTAATTTCACTTTCTCTTCCTACGTGTCTTCTTTTGATGGGTTTTTTTCTTGGCAGCGCTGACTTTAATCTCGGCTTCCTCTTCAACTTCCCAATTGGCCAGACGAGGCTCAGGTCTGAGTTCAATTTAAGTGAACTCAGTGGCTGAGTCTTCCAGCATTTCCTCATCTGTCAGCTCCTTTGCAAACTCAGGGGTCTCTATTTTTAAGGCTTCTTGGCTTCCAAGTAGCTGGTTCTTCAGTTCTTCCACTTCTTTTTTATAGTCGTTAGCTGTTTCCTGGAGAATTAAGTATTGTTGTACTTTTTCAACTAATTGATTCTTCATCTCGACCAGAGATATGCCAAATTCTTCCTGTTCTTCCTCATACTTTTTTAGTGGTACAAATTGGGATCTGAGGGAATCTTGCAATATGCAAAAGTCCTTTAGCAGGTTTTCTTTTTCTTTTTGGAGTTTACTGACTTCAACTGGAACCCTGTCCTGAAGCACCAGCTCTACGAGTTCCTTTTGCTGAGTCTTTACATGTTCCTTATTCCAAACAGCAACATTTCCTGCTTCTGACTGACATCTCAGTAATCTCTCAAGATTGATCTCTCTTAACCAGTTTCTTCCGAGGAGACTCAGTCCTCTGCCTGCTATCACCATAAGGGATGGATTAGCAGACTGGCTTCTATATTGTATGGAATCTTGCATATGCCTTTTACTCGTAAGTCTCCAACGCTATATGTCTTTCGTCTAGCATCTGAGTTTTCCCACTTTAGTGGGTGGCCTCCTCCATTCAGATACTTAAATGTGTGTTCCCCTATAACTTTTGTGGATGCGCCTGTATCCACCTCCATTCGAATGGGTTTTCTGTTGACTACTACTGTCACATAGATTGGCTCTGTTTTACCCATATTTAAGTTGCATAGCAAGTAAATATTTGACTCTGTTTTTTCTGGTTCCTCCATTATATAAATTTCATGACTCCTGCCTTTTTGTTTGAAATTTTGCCTCAGTCTCTCTTTGCAATATCACGTAATGTACCTATTGCGATGGCAGTAGAAACACTCAGTTCTTTTAAATTGTCAATTGTTTGCAGGCTGTCTGGTTCCAATTCTGTTATTATTAATGTAGTTTTTATCTGTTAAACCATTGCTTTTTGCTGGTCTGTTAATGGCGGCTGTTTCCCACCTTTCCGCAGAGCCTGCGCTTCCGCGTCATGTCTAGCCAGACCCTCCCTCCCGCCACGAAGAATGGCGCCATTTTGTGCTCCCTTGATTTCTTCTGAGTCCCTGACTGCGCTTTCTATTGCGTGCGCCAACTCTAGCGCCTTGCTGAAGTCTAAATTTGTTTCTGACATCAACCTTTTTTGAATGGTGTCTTGGTTAATCCCACACACTAATCGATCTCTTAACACATCATTAATCGATGTCCCAAACTCACGGTGCTCTGTCGGCTGTTTTAAGGCTGCGGCATAGCAAGCGACTGTCTCTCTAGCTGCGCAACACTTCAAATTGAACTTAAAACACTGCACTGTTACCAAGGGTTTCGGCTGAAAGTGGCTTTTCACAAGATTCACCAACTCATCAAAGCTTTGGAATCTGGGGCTTTGGGTGCCATTAGGCTATGAATTAGGCCGTAAGTTTTACTGCCACATGTTGATAAGAGGATTGCCCACCTCTTCTTCCCCAATATGTCGTTGACCAAAGAGAAAAACGCGAGGCATTCAATATAATGTGACCCGTCATCGGTGGTCTGATCAAACGGTTTGATGTGGACAATTTGTGGCATACCGGAGGGAGATAACTTTGATGACTATGGTGCGGTCTTACAATTGTAATGTACTTACAATTGGCCTGCAAGGCACGGCTGATTCACTACAGTTGAGTTTTCGCAGCTTTCCTTGGTGTTATCGACTGGTCATGTTTTGCCTCGTCACCAGTTGTTATGTTCTACTATGGGGTCGCTTTGCATGTGAACCCTTTGCATGTTTATCTGTTGGATGGTGAGTTGATTACAATATACCGCAGACACAGAGACCAATATGAAATGAAGCACATGCTATTTATTTTACACAAACAACAGAGCACTAACATGATGTGTGCTTCACCAACCAGGCCCTGCTCTAGACTAACATTAACATGGTGGCCCACGCTACACAGCTATTGGGTATTACAGTCATGTGGTCAATGTGCTCACACTCTCTTAAAGGTATATTACACCTCAGATTTACTACAATTACACAGAAAGATCACACAGTAACAATGAGAAAGACATGGAACAATACGCAGAGAGATCGCGCGGTAACAACAAGAGAGACATGGAACAATGCACAGAGAGATCACACAGTAACAACGAGAGACAGACATGGAACACTCAGCAGAGAGATCACATAGTAACAATGAGAGAGCCATCGAACAATGCACAGAATAACAATGAGAGAGAGAGAGACCTGGAAGAATACACAAGAGATCACACAGTAACAATGAGAGAGACATGGAACAATACAGAGAAAGAACACAGTAACAACGTGAGAAACATGGAACAATACAGAGAGGTCCCATAGAATCAATGAGAGAGAGAGACATGGAACACAACACAGATAGATCACACAATTGCAATAATAGAGTCATGGAAGAATACACTGAGAGTTCGCACAGTAACTATGAGATTGAGAGACATGGACCAATGCAGAGAGAGATCACACAGTAATAATGAGAGAGACATGGACCAATGCAGAGAGAGATCACACAGTAACAATGAGAGAGACATGGAACACTACATGAAGAAATCATACAGTAACAATGAGAGAGAGGGATATGGAAAAATACACACATATCACACAGTAATGAGAGAGACATGGAACAGTACACAGAGATCACACAATAACAATGAGAGAAGGACAAGGAACAATACAAAGCGAGATAATAGTAACAAAAAGGGAGGCATGGAAAAATAAACATAGAGATCACACAGTAACAATGAAAGTGAGACATGGAATTGTTCAGAGTAACAATGAGGGAGACATGGAACAATACACAGAGAGATCACACAATAACAATGAGAGAGAGACATGGAGCACTACAAAGAGAGATCACACAGTAACGGTGAGAGAGAGACATGGAAAACTGCACAGAAACATCACACAGTAACAGTGAGAGAGAGGCATGGAACAATACACAGAGAGATCACACAGTAACAGTGAGAGAGACATGGAACAATACGTGGAGAAATCACACAGTAACAATGAGAGAGAGGGATATGGAACCATTCACAGAGAGATACACAGTAACAATGAGAGAAAGACATGGAACAATACAAAAAGAGATCACAGTAACAATGAGGGTGTCATGGAACAATACACAGAGAGATCGCAGTGGCGATGAGCAAGAGACATTAATCACTGTACAAAGTGAACATACAGTAACAATGAGAGAGAGACATGAAAACTCGAACGTGGAACACTGCATAGAGAAATCACACAGTAACTATGATAGAGACATGAAACAATACACAGAGACACAGCGAGGTGACACAGTAACAATGATATAGGCATGGAGCAATTCATAGAGAGTTCACACAATAACAATGAGAGAGATTCCTTGAACAACACACAGAGAGATGACACAGTAACAATGAGCGGGAGACCTGGAACAATACACAGAGAAGTCGCACAGTAACAATGATAGAGACATGGAACAATACACAGGGAGACCACACAGTAACAATGGGAGAGAGAGACCCGAGACAATACAAAGAGAGATCAAACAGTAACAATGAGGGATGGCCATGGGAATCTACACAGAGAGATCCCACAGTAACAGTGAGAGATACATGGAACAATACACAGATAGATCACACAGGAACAATGAAAGAGACATGGAAAAATGCACAGGGAGATCACTCAGTAACAACGAGAGAGACATGGAACAATACAAATGGAAATCACACGGTGAAAATGAGGGGGACGTGGAACAATACACAGAGAGATCACACAATTTGAATGAGGGAGAGACATGGAACACTGCATAGAGAGATGGCAGTGACAATGGGAGAGATATGGAACATTGCACAGAGAGATTGGAATGTAACAATGAGAATGACATGGAACAATACAAAGAGAGTTCATAGTAACAACGAGTGAGAAATGGAACACTACACAGAGAGGTCACACAGTTAGAATGAAGGAGAGACATGGAACACTACACAGAGAGATGACAGTGACAATGAGGGAGACATGGAACAATACACAGAGATCACACAGTAACAATGATAGAGAGAAAGGGAAATGCAATAACATAGACACACATTGGCAATGAGAGTCATGGAACAATACAGAGAAGGAGAGTAAGCACACTAGCAACACACAATAGGAAGACATGGAATAATGCAGAGATAGCACAAGATCAATGAGAGAGAAGAAAACAGGCAACCAAATAGGGAAGAACAAATCAGTGACAATGAATGAGAGAAAGAAACATGCAACAAACAGGAAGAAATCATACGACAGCACAAGCAGTAAAACAAAGATATCGGACAACAATTCGGGGAACAATATAGGGGAAGATCATCCAGCAATAGTAATAATAAGAATGCTACATGGAGCCGTGTAGAGATCTCACAACATAAAAGCAGCAGAAATAACATACTTTCAGTGGCAAAGGGACTGAGATAGACAAATAGACAAACTAATAATCATATAACAACAATAGCACAGATTAGCAGCCACTCAGAAAAGCATTGGGCAAAAAAGAGTGAAGAAGCAAAAATAGACACAAAAAATTTACCCAGTTCCCATACTAGGAAGAGATATCACGAGAAATGCTCAAATAAATCTGGCAGTAGAAATTTCAGAGAGCCTCATAAGCCAAGTTGGAGACAGATATCAACACAACCACCATCTGAGCACTCAATAAACTTGCATTTATATAGTGCCTTTCACAATCTCAGGACATCCCAAGGTGCTTTACAACCAATAACGTACATTTGAATTGTAATCACAGTTGTAATGTGGGAAATGCAGCAGCCAATTTGTGCATAGCAAACAGCACCACAAACAGCAATATGATAATGGCCAGATAGCCTGCTTTCCATATGTTGATTGAGGGATAAATATTGGCCAAGACACCAGGGATGATTCATTCGGTTTAAATTAAGACAATCCACTGAATTTGGGTACTGTAGTGTCTTCATTGTTTTATATCATTACATAATGGTATAAAAAATAATTATTGAGTTAAGTGTATCTGATCATAACTTTTGCTCTGTATGTCCCTCTTATTGTATATTAAAATAGCCTAATGATTTTTGTCAAACCTCACCTTACCTAATGGTAACTCGGTTCACAGCCAGAGAGATTAAAGGCATGAGTATGTGGTTCACTTCACAAGGACACTGTAAGGTTTTAATTGGGAGAGCATCCCTGCTCTTTGAAAAGTGCCAGGAGGTTTTTTTATGCCAGCTGAGAGGATAGACGTGAACTTGGTTCAATTTTCATCCAAAAGACAGCACCCCTGTTAGTACAGCACTTGCTCAGTACTGAACTGAGTAGTATAAGAGTCTGGCCACAGTGTTATGTAAATGAACACATGACCCAAGTCTAAGGCAGTCTTGTACTGGACAGAGACGTGTTTAGAGGCAAGCATGGAGACAGCTCCTAGCTTAGGCCTTATGTTGTATATATGTCAGTTAATAAATGCTTACTGTTAAACTATACAAGACTCAAAACTTCTTCATGAGATCTACTGAATTACACACAACATCTTACAACATGGTGGCAGCTATTGGAAAAATCCAGAACCTCACAGAAGCTGGAGAAGAAAGCTAAAACCTGGACGATTGAAAAAGCACCATTCTGACTCGACGAAAAGCACCTGAAGTGAAGGTGCAGAAGGAGTTCACCAGAGAAAAGCTCCAAGGTGGGACTGGAAGCAGAAGGCAGAAATAAAACTCCACACTGCAGCAAAAGACTCCATTGAATCCTATGGAAGCCCAACTTTAATACCAAAGAATGCAGAGTCAGAAGACCTAGCAGGGACGAGCTAAAAAAAACTTAATTTCTTGGCCACAATGAGTTTAAAAAAGCTTTTAAGTCAGCAGCAATCGGAACTGCCATTTTAAAATGCACTGCGAATAGCCCAAGTCCCAATTTGGCACCTGACATGGCGACTGTGTTCGCTCCAAGTGAAAAAAAATTAAATTAAATAACCAATATTCAGCAGTTAAAAGATCCAGCAAAAGCTGGAGATTGATGTTTTCATGACCCAGAAGTGCTCAGATGCTGTGGGGCAGACTCAGAAAGGCCGATCCAGGGAAACGCTGCTAAGAATTTTAAAACACAGAAATCATGAATGCTATTACTGTGGGAGTCTGCCAAAACCAAAAAGCACAGGAAACCTCAACGAGAAGAAGCATATGACAGCATCATCTTGGATTACCTAATAGCATTTAAAGTGATGCACACTTTTAATTTTAAATGGCCATGGATCAAAAATCTACCTAACCAGACCAGTTTGGACTCATGCAAGGGCCAAGCCTAATGCAGAATTGGGTGTCCTGGAGAAGAACATTTTTAAATCACTGGAGCACATCGAGTTTAAATAGGAAATCAGAAGAAATCCAGATTAATACATTTTTATACTAATTTGGCAAACTTGCTGATGAAGTAATCCTAATGCAGTGCACTCCTCAGCCAGCTTTGATGAAATATTAAAAGCCTTTGACAAATACTTTAAACTTCAAGTTGTAAGGCACACCGAGCTTAAAAAGAGGGATAGAAAACCCCCAGTAAAGCTATGAAAGAGAAAATTTCAATTCTCAAGCAAACCAACAATGGCGCCAGAGAGGCAGAGACATTCCAGAGGTCTTAAAAAAATAAATCTCCATGAAAATCCCAATGCAGTATTCAAGCTGCGACAGCAGGGGGCAGTGTTTGGCCACCTGACTATGATTGAAGGCAAAGTAATAGAGCATCCCAAACCGTAGGCAGATAAAGAAAAGATGGAAGCAAGATCATAAAATATAGATTTGGTGCTAAAGACCAAGGAATGAGAAGGAAAAACGCCAGATATCTCAAACTTACTGAGAACCATGGAGTTGTTGAGAAATTAAATGGGTGAAATGCACATCAAGAACCTAGAATGGCAAGAGAAAGTAGAAGTTCTCGCAAAAGAGCATGGAGAGTCTCAGAAAAAATGAGCAAAAGTGCAATTACAGAATGTGGGCTGGGAGGATAGCGCAGAGGAGTTATACTCTGCTAAGGAAAAACTGATCCGTCTATGGAACTATCTATCATGTACGAAAGATGAGTTTGATAAGGAAAAACGAGAACTGATGGGGAAAGTCCCTCACAGGATATAGAACACTTGAAAGAGGATTTGAAACACCTGAATGATAACCTTGTAGAAGCAAATTCAACAAAGGTAGATCTTCAATTAAAACTTGATGAAATTCAAGGTTCAGAAATCTCTAGCAAGCATCATGGAAAATACCTGAAACAGGTGAAAGAATTGCTGATGCAAACGAACGGTTGCTTGAAAACAAAATTAACAACAAAAACTGATGAAATTCATGAACTTTCGATCCAATCTGAACAACATGAAGGATGAGATGCGCACTATAGAAGAGCGAATCCAGACTTTAAACGCAGATAAGGAAAATTCTACAAAACCAATTGAAGATCTAATGAATGAATTGGAAGAGTCTAAGGAACAGTCAGTGATCATGGAAAAAACATTCCAAAAAGAACTGAATACCTAGATGAAGTTGTTAAACTTACATAAGAGTTCCACAGATAGCGCTGAAAGAAAGGCAACTGAACTTATCAGAGTAGTTGCTGAGCTGAATGAAAAGATTCATAAACTGGAAAAACCACTGAAAAATGAGAGAGTAATCAAATTTTTGGCTAAAGTTGTGAAACAATTGGAAATGAAAGTTCCATTCTTGAAACGTAAACTCCCACATGCATCACAGCAAACTGCACGTAGGAAGTAAAACAGAATGAGCACAATGGAGAGCGGCGAGTTCATTCTCCCCACAATGAACAGGATAAACCAATGACCATCGATAACACCAGGTGGGCAGTTGAGAAGGAGTGGCTCAACTCCAAAGAATGAGAAAAGAGAATTACAATCAATCAACCAGATGCCAGAACGACTACACTCAAAGCAACCATCTATTCATCAAGGTTTACCAAGTACAACAAAGTCTACCACTCCTTCAACTGTTGTAAAGACAAGATCTGGAAGAATTATAAAGTCTCCAGACCGCCTAAAGCTGTAAAGAAGTAAAGTAAATATGTTGGGGAAACAGGAGTGCATTGTAAATACATTGGATAAAAACTTGGGGGAAGGTGTAGTATAAGGGTCTGGCATAGATAGTGTTAACATGGGATTAGGTACATTACTGCCTACACTGTGATGTAAAGGGACACATGATCCAAGTCTAGTGGGCAGCCTTGTACTGGACAGAGATGCGTGTAGCGGCAAGTAGTTAATAAACACTTGCTGTTAAACTATACAAGACTCAAAACCTCTTCATTGGGACCTACCAAACTACATACAACATCTTACAACAAACTGCAGTTTCAGCCTAGATTTTTGTGCTCAAGCAGAGAGTGACCCTTTAAGGCTTCGACTATTGTGCATTGTTGAGATAGTACAGAGAAAGAGAGCAAGAAAGAAAGATTTGCATTTACATAGCATTTTTCATGACCACCCGGACATCGCAAAGTTCATTCTACTTTCAAACCATGTGGCTGGGATTGCTTAGAGATAACACAACATCATGGAAGTAAACAAAACAAAAGTTTTTAAGTTGCCAGCACCGAACTGATCAAATTAATGAAAAATGTAGGTTTGATATATTCTCAAAAGGCTACAGTTTCCCTTAGAAATTTCTTTAAACAAGAAGAAAATGCATTCAATTAACTTGGGATCATTCCCTGAATCCAGATGGCCCCAGTTTCCTGAAAGTGTAATGAAGTGAAGACACTACACTGCCCGACTTCAGTGGATTATCTTAATTTAAACAGAATGACTCCTCTGCCTTCTGTCCTCAGCAGTGGGCAGAATCTCATCTGCTGCAGTCTCCTGCTCTTTCCTGAGCCTGTCTCTTTGTTGTCAGATGTTTCAATACGCCATTCCCCTCCAAAAAACTATCTCCCTCTCTCTTCACAGACAGAGATCAAAGAATATTTCAACACAAGACTGGTTGATGTGTTCTTCTGATTACTGAGAGGAACGAAACAAGTTGCTTATGGTTTCGCCTTTGGGGGAAAGCAATTTCCAAATAGCCAAAGAAATTTACTAGAATGGTAAAACAGTAAAAGCTGATGTCTGACCCTGTATAGCAGTAATTTTCACCTCATAGTTCTGTATCACTTCATTACTTCATCAGATCACCTGATTGGTTCCATAGGAAGGTAGAGGGCATTTTAAGGTTCAATAAATAGTGTTGTTGCAATCTCTGAAATAAGTCATATGATCTTTAGCATACCAACTATGTAAACAGCAGGTTGGCTAACTTACTGCGGAGATTTAATCAGCTGGCAGCTCTGCACTGCAGAATTAATGATTTTCTTTTACAGCCTTATTATGTGCAGCAGTCTGGCCTGGACACCTTTGCTGCCTTCACAGCTTGATGTCCTTGACAAAGCCTGTAGAGAGGCAAAAATCTGACCAGCTAAAGCTATGATGGTGGAATTAATTTGTGAATTCTACGGAAAGATTGCTTGACAGCGCAGGCATCTTCTAGACTAACAAAATACCAATATCACTCTCACTCACAAAAGGAGAAGAGTCCCTCATTTTACTCTTGAAGTGATTTGCCAGACAATATCAAACTCATCCATCCAGACCACATTAGCAATCAATGAATATTATTAGGTAGCTTATGAATGCTTTGTGCTATATCGCACAACCTTGAACTGGTTGGATCATTTCCAAAGTTACAAGAAAGGTCCTTTTCTGCTCACGTTTACTTTTTGTGACAATATATTCAGATTTGGTAAGACACGTATCAAGTCTGTCCTTTATTGCAGTCCTTAAGTGTTGATTGAACCAATGATATAAACACCACTTGTTTCACAGTGGTGGTGCTCAGTGCTTTCCAGCCTCCTGCTATTTTAACTGATGATTTTGTATTTGACAATGGCTTTGCTCACCCACCCTGACACAACTTAAGTGAATTGTGTCAGAAAGGACCAAAAATATTCTTGTACATCATTGATGCCATTTTAAATAAATACATCCTACTTTTTGTACTTAAATGAGTTTGGTAAAATGATATCAGTGCTGAGGAATGGAACATTGTCCAGTTCAGGTATCACATACTCAGCACGAAGCAGCTCCATGCCAGGTACAACACAGCAAGGCTACGTGAAGTATACTCTGCTTGAACAATATGGCTTGGCCCAAACCTCAGAAGACAGCCTCTCACCAGGGTGGATTTTTTTTCCCATTTCCCACACCAACTTTCCTAAGTGACATTGCCAATTAATTCCAAGTGTGTGCTGTAAGTCCATACCCATTGGAAATGAGATGGAACAGTCTGAATTCTCTTCATGCAAGATTCCTATAGTGAACTGGTGAAGGAGATTTTCATCTTCTAAGTCTGGGCTGAATTTCAACTAAGATCCAGGAACCAAAGCAACCATATCTAATTCAGTTCCCATTTTCAAACCATTTAATGCCTTTGCAATCAAATTTGAAAAAATTGGACACTATGACCAAAGGTGAAGCCATGTTTATCTACTATAACACAAAGACACAAGGAATTGGTCATACTTCAGTTAAGCTCCTAGTGATATAAATGATGAAAAGATTATTCCAGGCATTTTATCCATTCATGGGATGTGGGTATTGCTGGCAAGGTCAGCATTTATTGCCCATCCCCAATTGCCTTTGAGAATGTGGTGGTGAGCAGCCTTTCTGAACCTTGGCAGATCGGGCATTGGAGATATTCCCACAGTGCTGGTAGGCAGGCAATACTAGGATTTTTCAGGGCAATGAAGAAACAGTGAAATATTTCCAAGACGGGATGGTGTGTGACTTTCCACTTGCCTATTGCCTTACCATTAATCTAGATGGTAGAGGTCACAGGTTTGGGAGATGCTGTCGAAGTAGCCTTGATGACTTGCTACAGTGCATTACCTGAGGAGTTATGGATGGAATTGAACACTGCAATCATCAGTGAACATCCTTATTTATGATGGGGGAAAATTATTGATGAACCAGCTGATGATGGTTAGGCTTAGGCCACTGTCCTGAGGAACTCCTGTAGCAATGTCCTCAGGCTGAGATGATTGGCCTCCAACAACCACAACCATCTTCCTGACTCCATCCTGTAGAGGGTTTCCCCCTTGATTCCCATTGACTTCAATTGTACTAGGGCTCCTTAGTGCCACACTCGGTCAAATGCTGCCTTGATGTCAGGGGCAGTCGCTTTCAGCTCATCTCTGGAATTTAGCTCTTTTGTTCATGTTTGGACCAAGGCTATAATGAGGTCTGGAGCTGAGTGGTCCTGACAGAACCCAAACAGTGACCAGGTTATTGGTGAGTAAGTGCCATTTGATAGCACTGTCGACAACATTTTCCACCACTTTGTTGATGAGTAAGGGTAGACTAATGGGGCAGTAATTGGCTGGACTCAATTTGTTCTGCTTTTAGCGCTTAGGACATACCAGGGCAACCTTTCATTTTGTTGACTATAGTTGCCAGTACTGCAGCTGTACTGGAACAGCTTGGCTAGAGGAGTGGTGAGTTCTAGAGTACAAGTCTTCAGCACTACAACCAGGATATTGTCGGCGTCAATAGCCTTTGTAGTATCCAGTGTGCTCAGATATTTTGTGACATCCCATGGAGTGAATTGAATTGGACAAAGGTTGGAATCTGTAATTATGGAGACCTCAGGACGAGGCCAAGATGGATCATCCAAATGGCGCTTTGGCCAAAGATTATTGCAAATGCTTCTGCCTTGTCTTTTGTGGTCATATGCTGGACTCCGTCATCATTGAGAATGGGGATGTTCATTAAACCTTCTTTTCCAGTTCATTGTTTGAATGTCCACCACTAATCATGACTGGATGTGGCAGGGCTACAGATCTGATCTTTTGGTTATGGAATTGCTAAGATTTGTCTATAGTTTGCATAAGTTTTGTTTTGTAACTTCACCAGATTGGCACCTCATATTTAATTGGATCTGGTGCTGCTCCTGCCTGCTCTTCCACACTCCAGGATTGGACTCCTAACTTGATGGTATTGGCGAAGTGAGAAATATGCAGGTCAGGAGGTTACAGATTGTGGTGGAGTATAATTCTGATGGACCAAATGATGCCCAATTTTGAGCTGCTAGATCAGCTCTGAATCTATCCCATTGATCCCATAAAATAAATTCGTAGAATTGAACATACTTTCATCAATAAAAACAAAGATTGAAGGGGCATGATTTAGGCATTTGAAGTGATCAGAAGGATAGATAATGGGCTATAAATTGGGTAGTTCCTGAAAACTGGCCTGTGGATTGTGATGCTCGATTAACACATGCTTGTTCAGTGGAATGCAGGCAACACATCAACTTCATGCTGCCTGCTCATTATAATGAAATCTGCAACCAGCAGTCCCCACACTGTTATGATGAGGCAATCGGAAATGATGGCATAGTGATATTGTCACTGGATTTGTAGCCCAGAAGCCCAGGATAAGGCTCTGGGAAACTGGGTTTGAATCCCACCATGGCAGATGGCATGGCAGAACCCATGGGAAAACTCATCTGGTTCACTAATGCCCTTTAGGGAATGTAACCTGTCATCTTTACTTGGTCTGGCCTACATGTGACTCCAGATCCACTGGTTGACTCTTAAATGCCCTCTGAAATGGCCTAGTAAGCCACTCAGTTGTATCAAACCGGTACAAAGTCTCAAAGAACGAATGAAACTGGACAGACCACCCGGCATTGACCCAGGCACCGGAAATTACAATGGCAAAACCAGCCCTGTCGACCCTGCAAAGTCCTCCTCATTAACATCTGGGGGCTAGTGCCAAAATTGGGAGAGCTGTCTCATAGGCTAGTCAAGCAACAGCCTGACATAATCATCCTGACAGAATCATATCTTATAGATAATGTCCCAGGCACCACCATCACCATCCCTGGGTCTGTCCTGCCTGTAGAACAGAGGTGGTGGCACAGTGGTTTACAGTTGAGAGGAAATTGCCCTGGGACCCCTCAACATCAAGTCCGGACCCCATGAAGTCTCATGGCATCAGGTCAAACATGGGCAAGGAAACCTCCTGCTGATTACTACGTACCACCCTCCCTCAGCTGATGAATCAGTGCTCTGCCATGTTGAACACCACTTGGAGGAAGCACTGAAGGTTGCAAGGGTGCAGAATGTACTCTAGGTGGAGGGACTTCAATGTCCATCACTCTGGTGATGTGATAGCTCGGTAGCACAACTACTGATCCAACTGACTGAGTCCTAAAGGACATAGCTGCTAGACTAGGTCTGCAGTAAGTGGTGCGGGAATCAACAAGAGGGAACAACATACTTGATCTCATCCTCACCAATCTGCCTGCCGCAGATGCATCTGTCCATGACAGTATTGGTAGGAATGACCGCTGCACAGTTGTTGTGGAGCAAAGTCCCGCCTTCACATTGAGGATACCCTCCATCACATTGTGTAGCACTACCACCATGCTAAATGGGATAAATTTTGAACAGATCTAGCAACTCAAGGTACTGTGGACCATCAGCAGCAGAAGAATTGTACTTGAACACAATCTGTAACCTCATGGCCCAGCATATCTCCACTCTACCATTACAGTCAAGCCAGGGGATCAACCCTGGTTCAATGAAGAGTGCAGGAGGGCATGGCAGGAGCAGCACCAGGCAAACATGAAAATGAGGAGTCAACCTGGTGAAGCTATAACACAGGACTACTTGTGTGCCAAACAGCATAAGCAGCAAATGATAGACAGAACCAAGCAATCCCACAACCAATGGATCAGATCTAAGCTCTGCAGTCCTGCCACATCCAGTCGTGAATGGTGCTGGACAGTTAAACAACTCACTGGAGGAGGGGTTTTCACAAATATCCCCACCCGCAATGATGGGGGAGCATCGCACATCAGTGCAAAAGATAAGGCTGAAGCATTTGCAGCAATCTTCAGCCAGAAGTGGCCTCCTCTGGAGGTCCCCAGCATCACAGATGCCAGTCTTCAGCCAATTCAATTCACTCCACGTGATATCAAGAAACGGCTAAAGGCACTGGATACTGCAAAGGCTATGAACCGTGACAATATTCCGGCAATAGTACTGAAGACTTGTGCCCCAGAACTTTCCGCACCCTTAGCCAAGCTGCTCCAGTACAGTTACAACACTGGCATCTACCCGGCCATGTGGAAAATTGCCTGGGTATGTCCTGTACACAAAAAGCAGGACAAATCCAACTCAACCAATTACCGCCCATCAGTCTACTCTTCATCATCAGTAAAGTAATGGAAGGCATCATGAACAGTGTTATCAAACTGCATTTGCTTAGTAATAACCTACTCGCCCAGTTTGTGGGCGAGGGCCAGGGCCAGTCACCTCTTGACCTCATTACAGCCTTGGTTCAAACATGGACAAAAGAGTTGAACTCCTGAGGTGAAGTGAGAGTGACAGCCATTGATATCAAGGCTACTTTTGACTGGGTGTGGCATCAAGGAGATCGAGTAAAACTGGAGTCAATGAGAATCAGGGGGGAAACTCTCTGCTGGTTGAGTCATGTCTAGCACAAAGGAAGATGATTGTGGTTGTTGGAGGTCAGCATTCTCAGCTCCAGGACATCACTGCAGGAGTTGCTCAGGGTAGTGTCCTAGGCTCCACCATCTTCAGCTGCTTCATCAATGGCCTTCCTTCCATCATTAGGTCAGAAGTGTGGATGTTCACTGATGATTGCACAATGTTCAGCACCATTTGTGACTCCACATGTCCAAATGCAGCAAGAGCTGGACAATATCAAGGCTTGGGCTGACAAGTGGCAAGTAACATTCGTGCCACACAAGTGCCAGGCAATGACCATCCCCAACAAGAGAGAATCTAACCATCGCCTCTTGATGTTCAATGGCATTACCATCACTGAGCCCCCCACTATCAACATCCCGGAGGTAACCATTGACCAGAAACTGAACTGGACTAGCTATATAGATATTGTGGCTACAAGAGCATGTCAGAGACTAGGAATCTTGCGACGAGCAACTCACCTCCTGACTCCCCAAAGCCTGTCCACCATCTACAAGGCATAAGTCAGGAGCGTGATGGAATAGTCCCCACTTGACTGGATGAATGCAGCTCCAACAACACTCAAGAAGCTTGACATCATCCAGGACAACGCAGCCCGCTTGATTGGCACCACATCCACAAACATTCACTCCCTTTACCACCGGGCGCCCTGTGTCATCAGTGTGTACCATCTACAAGATACGCTGCAGGAATTCACCAAGGCTCCTTAGACAGCACCTTCCAAACCTACGACCACTACCATCTAGAAGGACAAGGGCAGCAGATACATGGGAATACCACCAACTGGAAGTTCCCCTCCAAGTCACTCACCATCCTGACTTGGAAATATATCACTGTTCCTTCACTGTTGCTGCATTAAAATCATGGAACTCCTTCCTAACAGCACTGTGGGTGTATGTACATCACATGGACTGCAGCAGTTCAAGAAGCTAGCTCACCACCACCTTCTCAAAGACAACTAGAGATGGGCAATAAAGGCTGGCCCAGCCAGCGAAGCCCACATCCCGTGAATGAATGAAAATATAAAAATGGTTGCACACATCAGCAATGGGCTCAATATTGTTCTTAACTTTGGCCCTTTATGGCTATGCCTGCTCTTTGGTGAATCTATCCAAATTACACTCTCCTGCTCTTTATCCACAATCCTGTATTTTTCTGCCCTTCAAATATTTATCCATTTTCTTTTGACACTATTACTCTGTTACTATTGGATCTGCTTTAGGCAGTGCATTCAAAATGCTGACAACTTGCTGTGGAAAAAAAGTTTCTTCATGTCACCTTTGGTTCTTATGCCTTACATTTATATCCTCCGGCCCTTCTGCCATTAGAAATAGTTTCTCCATTTTAACTATATCAACTTCATAATTTTGAACACCTATATTAAATCACCCCTTCTCTGCTCCAAGAAGAACAATCCCAGCTTCTCGTGTCACTCCATATAATTAAGGCCCTTCACTCTTGGTACCATCCAGTAAATCTCATCTGTCCCATCTCCAAGGGCTTAACATCCTTCCTTAAGTGTGGTGCACAACGTGAAACACAATACTCCAGCTGAGGCCTAACCAGTGTTCTATAAAGATTAAGAATAACCTCCTTGCTTTTGCATTCTATTCCTCTGCTAATAAAGTCAAGAATCCCATATGCTTTATCAATAACTCTTTCTTCCTAGCACCTTCAAAGATTCATGCGCATACAATCCCCCAGTTCTCTCTGTTACTGGACCCCCTTCTAAATTGTTCCATTTGGCTCACATTTCCTCTCCTCATTCTTCCTACCAAAATGTATAACTTCATGTTTCTCTGCTGTAATTTTCATTTGCCTTGCGTCTATCCATTTCACCAGCCTATGTTGCCCTGAATTCTGTTACTACCCTCCACAATGCTTGCTACATTTCCAAGTTTTGTTTCAGCTGCAAACTTAGAAATTTTTCCCTACATACCAAAATCTAGACCACTAATATATATCAAAAAGAGCAGTAACCCCGAGCTCACCCATGAGGGAACGCCACTATATACTTCACTCAAGCCTGAAAAACAACTGATCATTACGACTAGAAAGCTAAGGTGCTTTCTGCCCCTTAGCCAATGTGTATCCATACTGCCACTGTCTTTTTAATTCCATTGGCTTTAATTTTGATAACAAGTCTATTGTATGAAACTTTGTCAAACTCCTTTTAAAAGTCCATATACATACCAACCACACTACCCTCATTGACACTTTACTTCATTAAAGAACACAATCAAGTTAGTCAAACACAATTTGCCTTTAACAAGTCAGTACTGACATTCATTTATTAGCCCATATTTGTCCTAATGTTGTCTCTGATTATTGTCTCTAAAAGTTTCCCCACCACCAACTTTAAGTTGACCGCCTGTAGTCAGTCAATGTTGAGTTCACAACACCTGGTCTTGCTAGATGTGTTCAGGAAGAATTTCCTTTGCAGGAAGAATAAAAATTCTGGCCTCTGATATAATTGGCATATATATCCTAGAAGTGAGAATTCAAAAAGTACATGGTGTACATGTCATGTGTTCAGTGTGCTCTATATTTTGGACATGGACCAGCTTTAAACCAATATAATATTTGTATGAAATAAAAACAGAAGATGCTGGTAAAACTCAGCAGGTCTGGCAGCATCTGTAAGGGAGAAACAGAGTTAACATTTCGAATCTGTATGACTGTTCTTCAGAACTTTGTATGCATTGTATAGCATTCAAAAATGGCATAGTAGTAATATAAGATTTGTTTTTTAATAAAGGTTTGATTGATTTATTGCCATGTCATGGTTGACCATTTATCGGGTTATACACACAGAGCTGTTTCATTAAAATTGATATTGCCCAAATCTTCCATGAAGCAGCAATCATTGTCAGATTGTCTTCCAAGCCTGGCTTCTCCAAAAATGCATACAGTCCCTCGAAAATTTCCATCACAGTGCTGGAATATCAGGTGGAAGACTGGGCATGACCCCTTTTTCACAGCACTAGCTGTCGTAAGGTAAGTTTAAATGTCCTTGTGAATGTTAGTGAATGGATGAATGTTAGTGAATGGATGAATGACTGAGTGGATGTATGAGTGAATGGGTAAGATGGTAGTGTGGGTAGGTGGTTGAGGTAAGTGAGTAGGGTGGGTGAGGTCAGCGGGTGGGGTGGTAGGTGGGTGGGGTGGCAGGTGGGTGAGTGGGTTGGTGGGTCGGGGGAGTCTTGGGGTGGGGGGGTGGGTGGGTGTGGGGGTGGGGGGCGGAGGTTGGGGTCAGTTAGTTCTGTTGTTACCCAGGAGTTAGATTATGATTTTTCTGCCTAACATTTCCTGGGTAACTATCCAGGTCAGCACGTTAGAAGTGTCTGAAGTCTCTGACTCTAACTCAGAGTTGGAGACTTTTGCGGAGGGTCCATGGAGCAGGGGAATTGCCCATTGTAGGCAATTCCCAACGTCTTCTGCGGGGTCCTAACGCGCATCTTGGGTCTCTGATGATCCGGAGACTGGAAGATCTGGGCCAGTATAGGTCTGCGTACATTTTTCCATTGTAAGTTCCTTCTCCCCATTTAAATCTATACTTCTCATGGCTTTAATTACACTCAACTCCCATTGGAGGCTCTGCAGCTTCACCACTGACAGGAGGCACATCAGCACCACCACTGGTAGGCAGATGTGATTACAATGTGACAGACAGCTGCTGTTATAAATGTGACCATGGGAATTTATAGTGGAAAAGAATCAAAACAAGGATAGAATGCATGGCTTTAAAATAAGGATTGAATCACATCAGTGTACTCAATTATCTCGCGTTTCACTTGAAGACTGCACTCTGATCTTGACTCCCTCTTCTGCAAAAGAGAATTAATGGAGACTAGGAGCATAATATGGAGCATTAATAGGAGCAGCAGTACATTCACCTGAGGATAGAAATGATTTTTAGAAAAAAGTAGCGTCCTTTTCTTTAGTTTTCTGGTCAAAGAAAGCACTTTCATATCAGCCACAGTATGTAAAGGCAGCTGCATTGAACAGTATTGACATCCTGCAAAAGAGGACTCCCAGCTGTTGTTTCATGCCCTTCATTCTTATGACTTTTCAAGCTCCTAAACAGAACACTTTCAATTAGGGTATGTGACATTTTTAATGGGAATAGATTGCCATTCACTGTCTCCATTTTGCTGATTGAGTAAACAGTACTGCCTGTGGTTTTCATGTGCCATAAGCTTGGATAAACATGATTGGTGTTGCTCTAGCTGCATAAGTGCTGTAATTTTGTTCATTAGAGATGTTACACAATAGAAAATATGAAGAAAGCAGAGACTATATATCTAGCGTAAAGCAGAATAGTTCTCACAATGTGGATGATGTTGAAAAAGCCAGTTTTATTCCCCATCCCTAGCCACCCTATGGTGGTGGTGTACTTTCTCCTTGAACCACTTTAGCCGTTGTGGTCATCGTGCTTGCACTATGATGTTAAGGAGGGAATTCCAGGATATTGACCAAGCAATGAGGGAGGAACTGCAGTAAATGTCTAAGTCAGGATGGCGCATGACTAAGAGGAGAAATGGGAGGTAATGGTATTTCCAGTCTTCCTGTTGAACACACGCTGTTGAAAATAAAATGCACTCAAGAGTAGGGTTGCCAACCCTCCAGGATTGACTTGGAGTCTCCAGGAATTAAAAGTCTAGCACTTTTTTTTACCAGCGGTAAAAATATTGGCCACAGCGACAAAAGGCTGTTTAACTGACAGTCATGAATCATCCCATCAAGTAATGAAGAGTTGATTCAATTTCCAATAGGCGTAGGAAGGCTGTACACAATGAGAAAGGATATGTTGGGCAACCAATGGAGACAGCATGGAGGGCAGGGCAGTTAGAGGCAGGAGGTCGTGTGATAAAACCTCCAGGAATATGTGTTACCTGGATTGGCAATCCTACTCAAGGGTCAGATTTACACAAAGCAGATTTTCAACTAATAGGTAAATGATCAGGAGAACAGAAACAATAGAGTGGATAACCAACATGTATGATGCCGTGTATTGTTGCCAGATTGTGAAGAAACCATCATTCAGACAAGTATCACACTTCAACTTCAATTTAAAGTTCTTTGGGGGCAATTAAGATTTATTTGGCCTTTGAATAGAAAATTTAATTTATAAACCATTTTCAGAACACTTTACAGATTGAAGTGCAACCTTAATTTCAAAGGGCAGTGATAAACATGGCTTGAATCTGTGAAGCACATTGAGATAAGTGGTATGTTGATGTAGTCATGGAATGCATTAATGAGGCAGCATAGTAACTGTGACAGACATCAATGTGGTGGCCAATTTGGGAACATGCCTACTGTGTTCAGTTAATATGAAATATCCTCTAGGCACTTAAATTAAAAAGGCATGACCTCCAGCTCGAAGGAGCAGAGGCTTAGGCATATGAAGTTTTAAGGACAGTGACTCAATTGCTGCTCAACTGACAACAGATTAAATGTCAGGAGAAATAAACAGCAAAGGGTCTCTGAATTTTTATAATGTTGGTTGCAAATTTCTTACATTTACTATAACAATAAGAAGAACAAAGATTTTGTTACATACCTATCAGTCACGCTATGGCATTGATTTTTATAGGGCAGTTTGTTTGTGCACAACCTTCTATACATAGGTGACAAAGTGCCTTTTAAGCCTATGAACCCCTTTTAGAAGAATATTTTTTGGCGTAAGCTCTAAACTGAGTCCATTCAAACTGCTGAAGTTTGACTTACTCTGAACTTCGAAGCTAACACTAATTGTGTGCAACATATAATAAGTTTGTAATCTAATATTAAAAGAATTGGGATCAACTTATTCAAAACCTATTTCAGTCAAATAATTGAAACTGGTGTAGGAGCATCAGTTACCTGAACCTCAGTAAGAACCAATGTGTAAAAAGACGATATATCCATAAGAACCTGATCTGCAACCTATATCAGCTCTTTCGTATGAGATGCTAAACCTTGTCTGTCCTCTCTGTTGAATGTAAAAGATTCCATAGCACTACTTCAAAGAATAACAGGGAAGTTCTCCCTGGTGTCCTGGCCAATATTTATCCGTCATCCAACATCACTAAAACATGATTTGGATATTTATCTCATTGCTGTTTCTGGGACCTTGCTGTGTGCAAATTGGCTTCTGTGGTTCTCTAGATTTCAACAGTGACTGCATTTCAAAACTGCTACTAAAGTGCTTTGGGACCTCCTGAGCTCATGTCATTCTTAAAACAAACACAGATTTCAACAGGTTAGCATTTGGGTCCACTCTTCAATATCACTTCTACCATCTGATATTGTAAGCTCTACACCGTGGGATATTCGTGGGGTTGTGAATTCTGTTTGAACATTCTTGGAGGTTTCATGAGATGACCTCCTGTCTCCAACTCCCCTGCCCAATCAAACAGCCTTTTTTTCTGCTGTATCCAATATTTGTAGACCAATAAGCAAATGTGTTGAAACAAAATGGAAAAAGAGCATTTAATTTTTTAATGGCTTTATGATATTTCTCCTAGGATGCTCACAGAAAGTGTCCAAGAGATTAACCTTTAATTCCTAGAGATTCTAGGGCAATTGTGGGAGCTGGTAAAACACACTATTTGAATATTGAACAGTAGGGATACTGTTGAACTGAAAATTTCCTCCCCCTTCAGCTGGCGATAAAGTAGCAAAACTTTATGTGGGCTATATTCAGCACCATATTCAGGAGCTACATAGCCTCTGATGTGACCAGGATGGGAACTTAAACTCAAACATGGTTTAGCCCATATTTAGCACAAGATGCCACCTTGGTAAAGGAGTTGAAGTGTGCATGATGGATGGCTGCCTGGATAGGAACAGTTGCCACTTAAGATGTCTATTAATGCTAATTAAGAAGGCTGCACAGCATTTTGGTGGCTAGCACTTGTCCTAACACTCTCTTTTATCAGCTGTTTGTGAGTAGCAGGTCGTTGCTGAGTATTTCTAACACTACTTAAAGAGACACTCACCTTTCCACATTCATTTGCTGCTGAGGCTTTGGGGGGCCTCTGAAACACATCATAAGACTTTCTGGTACATTTTGTCAAGAATTCACCAACACTCTCGCCACAAATTCTATTCCACAAATTCCCTGAGGACGCCTCCTAAAAGGGCTAAGTGCTGTACTCCTCCATCTTGTTGGATGCCTTATAGAAGTCACCATGAGAAAGGGAATACTTGGTCAAGGGGATCTTGCTAGGGGTCCCCCTTGATTTCGGCGAAGAATGGGAGGAAAACATGGTGTAACGAGTGCAAGTTTTCTAAGATGGTTGTGTTTTAAACTGCCTCTTTTAATTTAAGGTGAAATGGAGCATGTGACCTCCTACTAGCTCTGTCCGGCGACAAGCCAATGTGACCCAGTTGTCATGGGGGCTGGACTATCCAGGTGAAGTGCTATTGAAACCCAAGAGCCAGATTTAATGCTTGAACACAAAGGGAGAAGCAGCTTGTGCAGACGTACAGATTCCCAGGCAGTCAGACTTAGAGAACCTGGAGACACAGCAAGAGATAGTGCTGGGTGAAGACGCAGGGAAGCTATGGCTGTGAGAGCAGAATGCTGGTGAGAAGAGATTCCCTGTTGTAAGAAATGAACCTTGTAGAAATTTGAAGACTGAGAAGTTGCCACACATGCCTTGCTTCTGGAGTCCATTCAGGTATGCTCAGGAGGATTGGATGAGAAGACTTTTAAAAAGATTCTGGAAGACTTGACCCAGTGTAACAGGGAGAACAGAACCTGTTGAAACACCAGGAGGGATTCAGGATTTTAAAAACAAGATTACAGTTCTGCTGGGAGTGTGGCATTATGTATATTGGGTGTCAGGAAGATATAATAATGTTATTGGAATTTATTGCAAAATTGTGGTATCGGTGTCTTTATGTGTCTTTGTGTGTGTGAGAGAGACTAAATTGGATTAAAGGCAGCTGGTCTGGAGGCTTTGATGTGGTAGAAGATGAGCTAGGTTTGAAATGTTAAGTAGGTAAACATAGGGAACATTTGCATTTTTAAATAAACCACACTAGATTGTTTTCAAAGGAGGAGTGAAATGTGTCACATAGTCAGGTGAAGTTTAGAAACAGTGTGCTTATTTTTCCCAAAGATTACTGGTAAAATGGGTACTATGCTAAATTTTTATGATCAGAAAGGTAAAGTCCAAAGACATAGTGAGACAATGGGAATTTGCATTCAAAGGGGAAAAAATGTATAAAGGAGTGAAGGCTGTGTGTAAGGGTAGGCATTTTAAGATCCAACAAGTGTGAAAAGCCTTCAGCATCTATGCTTCAAGCTGCTGTCTTCAAAGAACTGAAGTTAAGAAAACTCACTTTGAATTTGGCTGGTTCAGGGTATTGTGTGTTACCTTACCTGGGTCTTTTAAAATCTATGTGTCTTACTGTTGCCTTAACGAAAGTGTAACTGGGAGTCAGATTAAGTAGGGGATTTAGAAGTTATTACAGTAGCAATTTGTAGACATATGTATGTACTTAAAAATAATTTTTCTTGTTAACAGATGTTTAACCTAATTTTGTAAAAACCTATAAGACTTGGTGGTCTTATTACTACTGAATTCAAGGCACGTGTCTTGAAATTTATACAAATTGCAGAACAAGTTGTAGCAGTTGTTTCAAGTTTCCTTTTGGGATTTGAACAACTCAGCATTTACCATCAGCTGTGCCATAAATAGTGTTACTGGTCATGTTAAGAAACTAGTAAGGAATACCTGTTCTGTAGTTTAGATTATTAATTGCTTACTTAGCAATGCTTAGTCGATGTTGCTTTTAGCTTGTTTTTTTTTATTCATTCATGGGATGTGGATGTTGCTGACTAGGCCAGCATTTATTGCCATTTCCTAATTGTCCTTGTTCAGAGGGCATTTAAGAGTCAACTACATTGCTGGTTTGCTACTGTAAATCTCTTGGGACTTGAAATCTTGTCTTGCAATTCCTTTAAGTAGGTCACTGGGAGTTCCAAACTCTTTTTAAAAATTATTGAACTCTAAGTAAACATTTTTTTTTACTGTATTTAACTTAAAGTAAGGGTTTTTTTTCAACAAGAGGCATGGCACGGCAGCTCAGTCCCGTGTTATGTGCCGCCTGCAACATGTGGTAAGTCCTAGACGCTCCTTGCGCTCTGACTGACCATATGTGCAGGAAGTGCCACCAGCAGCAGCTACTTGAGCTCCGAGTTTCAGAACTTGAGCAACAGCTGGAAACACTGAGGTGCATCCTCAAGTTTGAGAGTTTCGTGGCTAGCACATTTTTAGATGTGGTCACCCCACAGCTTATGGAAGCGCAGACAGAGAGGGAATGGGTGACCATCAGTCAGAAGAAAGGTGTCAGGCAGGTAGTCATGAAATCCCCAGGGTGCATCTTGCTCGAGAACCGTTTTTCTGTGTTGGGAAATGATGAGAGTGACGGTTCCTCTGGGTAGTGCAGCCACACTCATGGCACTGTGAGTGGCTTAGCTGCACAGTGGGGGTAGGAAAAAGAGGGGAAGAGCAATAGTGGTAGGAGACTCAATAGTAAGGGGAGTAGACAGGCATTTCTGCGGCCGTAGACGTGACTCCAGGATGGTATGTTGCCTTCCTGATGCCAGGGTCAAGGAAGGGCTGCAGGGCATTCTAAAGTGGGAGGGCAAAGAGACAGAGATCATGGTACAAAAGACATAGGTAGAAAGAGGGATGAGGTCCTGCAAGCAGAATTTAGGGAGCTAGGAAGCAGATTAGAAAACAGGACCTCAAAGGTAGTAATTTCTGGATTACTTCCGGTGCCACGTACTAATGAGTATAGAAATAGGTTAGTCCAGATTAATTGAATGCATGGCTGGAGAGATGGTGCAGGAGGGAAGGCTTTAGATTTCTGGGACACTGGGACAGTTTCTGGGGGTGGTGGGACATGTACAAGGCAGACGGGTTCCACCTAAACCGGAATGGGACCGACATCCTTGTGGGGAGGTTTGCTAGTGCTGTTGGGGAGGGTTTAAACTAACTTGGCAGGGAGATAGGATCTTGAGAGGAGGTTCAGCAGGGGGAGATGCACAGCCGAAATTAGAAGAGAGAGCAAGTGAATCTGGAAGGCATAGAAATTATAGGCCAGTTAAGGTACAAGGGAGTTTGGCAAGGTTGGATGGTATTTATTTTAATGCAAGGAGTCTGACCAATAAAGCAGATGAGTTGAGGGCACAAATTAACACATGGAAGTATGATGTCATTGCTGTCACAGAGACATGGTTAAGAGAGGGGCAGGATTGGCAGCTCAATATTCTAGGATATAGGGTCTTCAGGCGAGACAAGGAAGGAGGTAAAACAGGAGGCGGTATCGCAATATTAATCAAGGAATCAATTACAGCAGTAAGGAGGGATGACATCTTAGAAGGCTCCTCAAATGAAGCCATATGGATAGAACTGAAAAACAAAAAAGGAGCAATCACATTGCTGCGAGTGTACTATAGGCCCCCAAACAGTCAGAGAGAAATCGAAAAGCAGGTATGTAGGCAAATTTCAGAGAAGTGTAAAAAAAATAAGGCAGTAATAGTAGAGGATTTCAACTTCTCATACATTGACTGGGTTAGTCACAGATGGAACAGAATTCTTAAAATACATCCAGGAGAGCTTTTTAAGCCAGTACATAGAAGGTCCTACAAGAGAGGGGCGGTCCTGGACTTAATTTTAGGGAAGGAAGCTGGGCAAGTGGTAGAGGTATCATTGGGGGAGCATTTTGCAGATAGTGATCATAACTCCGTTAGATTCAAGGTTGTTATGGAAAAGGACAAGGATGGGCTAGAACTCAGAGTTCTAAATTGGAGGAAGGCCGATGTTAATAAGATCAGATATGATTTGGCTAGAGTGGACTGGGAGCAGCTACTTTTAGGTAAATCTGTGTCAGAACAATGGGACTCATTCAATACAGGACCAACATATTCCAGTAAAGATAAAGGGTGGGACCAACAAATCCAGGGAACCCTGGATGTCAAGGGATATACAGGATTGGGTAAAGAGAAAAAGGGAGACTTATGGCAGATACCGAGGGCTCAAAACAATGGAAGCCTTAGAGGAGTATAGAATGTGTAGGGGAGAGCTTAAAAAGGAAATTAGGAGAGCAAAAAAGGGGGCATGAAAAAACATTGGCAGGTAAAATAAAGGGAAATCCAAAGTTATTTTACAAGTACATTAAGAGTAAGGGGATAACTAGGGAAAGAGTAGGGCCCATTATGGACCATGGTGGTAATTTGTGTGTGGAGCCGGAAGACGTAGGTAGGGTTCTAAATGAATACTCTGTGTTGGCGTTCACAAGTGAGAGGGACGACATGGGTATGGAAATCAGGCAGAAGGACTGTGATATAATTAAAGAAATTAGCATAGAAAGGGAGGAAGTTCTAAGTGGCCTGGCAGGCTTAAAAGTAGATAAATCTCCAGGCCCAGATGAAATGTATCCCAGGCTGTTGAGTGAGGCAAGGGAGGAGATAGCAGGGGCACTGGCAATAATTTTCAATACCTCTCTGGCCATAGGAGACGTGCCAGAGGACTGGAGGACAGCCAATGTAGTACTGTTATCCAAGAAGGGAGGAAGGGATAAACCAGGGAACTACAGGCCAGTCAGTCTAACCTCAGCAGTGGGGAAATTATTGGAAGCAATTCTAAGGGACAGAATTAATCTATACTTGGAGGGGCAGGGATTAATCAAGGACAGTCAGCATTGTTTTGTTAAGGAAAGGTCATGTCTGACCAACTTGATTGAATTTTTCAAAGAGGTGGCCAGGTGTGTAGATGAGGGCAATGCATTTGATGTAGTCTACTTGGACTTCAGCAAGGCTTTTGATAAGGTCTGGCATGGGAGGCTGATAACGAAGGTAAGAGCCCATGGGATCCAAGGCAATTTGGCAAATTGGATCCAGAAGTGGCTGAGTGGCAGGAAGCAGAGGATGATAGTCGAGGGGTGTTTTTGTGACTGGATGCCTGTATCCAGTGGGGTTTCACAGAGATCAGTGTTGGGTCCCTTGCTGATTGTGGTATATCTAAACGATTTAGACTTGAATGTAGGATGGTTGATCAGTAAGTTTGCAGATGACACAAAAATTGGTGGGGTGGTAAATAGTGAGGATAGCCTTAGATTTCAGGAGGATATAGATGGCCTGGTCAAATGGGCTGATCAGTGGCAAATGGAATTTAATCCGGATAAGTGTGAGGTGTTGCATTTGGGAAGGACAAACAAGGCACGGGAATACACGCTGAATGGTAGAACCCTGGGAAGTACCGAGGATCAGAGGGACCTTGGTGTGCATGTCCATCGGTCCCTTAAGGTAGCGAGACAGGTAGATAAGGTGGTTAAGAAGGCATATGGGATACTTGCCTTTATTAGCTGAGGCATTGAATATAAGAGCAGAGAGGTTATGCTGGAACTGTATAAAATGCTGGTTAGGCCACAGTTAGAGTATTGCATGCAGTTCTGGAATCTGCATTATATGAAGGATGTGATTGCACTAGAGAGAGCGCAGAGGAGATTTACCAGGATGTTGCCTGGGCATGAGATTTTTAATTATGAGGAGAGATTGGATAGACTGGGGTCATTTTCCCTGGAGCAGAGGAGATTGAGGGGGTACATGATTGAGGTGTATAAAATTATGAGGGGCATAGATAGGGTAGACAGGAAGAAACTTTTCCTCTTGGTGGAGGGATCAATAACCAGGGGGCATAGATTTAAGGTAAAGGGCAGGAGGTTTAGAGGGGATGTGAGGAAGAATTTTTTCACCCGGAGGGTGGTAGGAATCTGGAACTCACTGCCTGAAAGGGTGATAGAGGCAGAAACCCTCAAAATATTTAAGAAGTATTTGGATGTGCACTTGCGATGCCATGGCATACAAGGCTATGGGCCTAGTGCTGGAAAATGGGATTAGAATAGTTAGGTATTTGTTTGACCGGCACAGACTTGATGGGCCAAAGGGCCTTTTTCTGTGGTCTAGACCTCTATGGCTCTATGACGATGACTCTACTTGATGTTGCAGGATAAAGAGGCAGGAGGACATAGTGACTTCAGATGATATTTATTCCTGTTCCTCCAGATCTCCACTAGGTCCAAAAATGTCATGTCTCAGAACCTGTGTGCTCCCTCAACCCATGAGCCAGCCTGCAAAGTGCCACTGTGTGTCAGCCAGCATACTCCACATCTTCAGTGGAAATGGATGCAAGATGCTCATATATACCCTCTCTCTTTCTCTCTCTTCAGGTACTATGCCCTGAGAGGGCATTGGACCTCCATGTTCATCTTGCTCTGGAGGTGTAAATCATCTTCATTGGTTGTATATTCACCCAGTTTATGAGGCTCTTTAGAAAGGTCATTTTTTGTCTACCTCAATCGCTTTTACCATTGACCTTTCCCATCAGCATCAGACTTTCTAAATCATGATTTCAATTTTGTGCCCAAGAAATTTCCAACTGTCTCTTCCTGATCTTGGTCAGCAGAGTCCATTTGGTCTCAAATTTTACTCGCACCTCTTCATTGGTAGTTTGACCTGTCCAAGATATCTTCATTATTCGCCTCAAAAAACACAATTCTGCAGCCTCAATCCTTCTCTGCATTGCTTCACTGATTGTCCAACGCTCACTTCCATATGTCAAAATTGGTGTGATGTAGTGTTCCAGGATTCTCAGCTTTGTTTTCATGGCTAATTTTGAGTTGATCACCATCTTTTTCATTTTTTGAAATGCATCTTTGGCCACTCCAATCCTTCGTCTTATTACATACTGCTCCACAAAAATTGTGTCAAATCAGCACTGAGTATTTGTACGTGTCTTGTTTAGTACCTCCAGGCAACTTTGAATTATGGTGATCAACAGTTAAGACCAAAGTTGTGTTCTAAATACAGACGGACTTTCAAACAGGCATTTGAAACAGCCCGACATCCATTAGTATCTGTTTTAACCCTTTATCCAAAATAACTCCTGATATATTTAAAAAGACCCTATGGAGCCCTCCAGTGGGGAAACGTGGAATTCTTAGTGAAATTGAAGCCTTTCACTGTCATAAAGTAAAATATTAACAGCAGTGGAATAGAAGCCTCTTTATGCAGTAGCTGATTCACATTTGGAAAGGTCAATGTGCAGATAAATGGTGCAACCCATCCTCAAAGCTCAGTTGCTTCAATGCCGTCATCAGCAACAGCAACATGTATCTCTACAGCATCTTTAACATAAGAACATAAGATATAGGAGCAGGAGTGGGCCATTTGACCCTTCGACCCTGCTCTGCCATTCATTTTGATCATGGTTGATCTTCTACTTAAATTTCATCTTCCTGCACTATCCCCATATCCCTTAATTTCTTTGGTATCCAAAAAAAAAACTATCGATCTCTGTCTTGAGTGTGTTCAACAACTGAACATCCACCGGTCTCTGGGGTAGAGAATTCCAAAGATCCAGAATCCTTTGAGTGAAGACATTTCGCCTCACCTCAGTCCTAAATGGCTGACCCCTTATTCTGAGACTGTAATAGCTTGTTCTAGACTCCCCAACCAGGGGAAACATCTTTCCAGCTTCTAGCTTATCAGGCCTTTATAGGAATTCTATGTTTCAATGAGATCATCTCTCATTCATCTGAATCCCAGGAATTAGCATCCCAGTTGACTCAAACTCTCCTCATAGGACGAACCCCTCATCCAAAGCAGCAGTGTCATGAACCTTTGTTGCACTCCCTCCTTAACAAGTATATCCTTCCTTAGGTAAGGAGACCAAACTGTACACAGTACTTCAGGTGTGGTCTCACCAAGATCCTACACAATCATAGTAAGACATCTTCACTCTTATATTCTAATCCTTTAGTAATAAAGGATAACATACCATTTGCCTTCCTAATTGCTTGCAGTTCATACATGTTAATTTTCTGTGATTTATGTGTGAGGATACCCAGGTCTCTCTGAATACCAACATTTTCCATTTTCTCATCATTTAAAGAATAATCTGCTCTTCTAATTTTCCTTCCAAAGTGGATAAATTCACACTTCCCCACATTATACTCCATCTACCTTGTTCTTGCCAATTCACTGAACCTGTTGATATCCCTTTGCATCCTCTTCACAACTTACATTCCCACCTAACTTGATATTTTCAGTAAACTTGGATACATTATAAAATATAACATAACTTTAAATAGTTGAGGTCTGAATACTGGTTCCTGTAGTACCCCACCAGTTACTGCCTGCCAACCTGAAAGTGACCCGTTTCTTGGTACTTTTTGTTTTCTGTATTTTAACTAATCTTCAATCCATATTAATATATTAAACCCCATCCCATGGGCCCTAATTTTCTGTAATAACCTCATGTGTGGTACCTTACTGATGCTTTTTAAAAAAATACCAAATACACCACATTCACTGGTTCCCATTATATGTCCTGCTGATTACAACCTCAAAATACTTAATAGATTTGTCAAAGACAAATAGAATGAGAGGAGCAGTTGGATATAAAATAAGGCCCCAAAGTAGATCTGTGGGAGATTGAGAGGAGTGTGATAAAGGAAGACCTGAGAGTGGACCTGCAAGAGGAGCTGTGATAAAGGAAGGCCCGAGAGCAAACCTGTGAGGGGAGCTGTGATAAAGAAAGGCTCGAGAGCGGACCTGTGAAAGGAATTGTGATAAAGGAAGGATCAAAACAGCCCAACATCCATTAGTATGAAAATGGACCTGTAGTGATGGAGGAGGCTTGGCCCTTATTTTTGTCCAATTGGTATGAGGTACTTACTACCTGTGTGGTTAAGAGCAAGGATGGATGGGCAAACTGACCACAGACCCATTGCAGAGAAGTCCTTTCAAATGGAATTGGTGGGTGGGCAGTGAAAAGGAATGGGGTAGTCAGAGGGGCAGTATAGACAGTGGAACAGATACTGTCCTCTGCAGCCATGACCAGGAGTTCCAAAGGTTGCCTGTCAAGTGCCAGGGTTCAGTACATCTCAAGGCTGGAGAAGAGCTTCTGGGTGGGAGGGGCACGACCTAGTTTTCGTGGTCCATGTAAGAACCTACAAATAGGTAGAACTAAAAACAAAAACAATGTTTTATGGAGGGAGTTTGAGGAAATAGGTTCTAAATTAATAAGCGGAACCTCAAGAATAGTAATCTCTGCTTTACCACCTGAGCCATATGTAAATTGGAATAAGGTCAAATTGATTAGAGATCTAAACATGTGACTCAGAATGGTGTGGGAAGAAAGGGTTTCATTTCATGGGGCACCAGCACAATACTGTGGGAGAGGGAACAATTCAATTGGGATGGACTCCACTTAAACTGGGCTAGGATCAGCATTTTGGTGAATTGTATAACTAGGACTGTGGATATGGTTTTAAACTAAAAGATGGGGTAGAGTAGTCAGGTGAAGGGAAATTTAGAAATCTAACAAAAAAAGCCAAGGCAACAGAGCAGTGTAGCGAGTGAAGAGAAGCAGAGTGGAACAAGAAGAGACAGAGAGTTTAAAGGTATTAGCACATCAGTGAATAAGGTCCATGCAAAGAATAATGATTTAAAAAAATAAAATTAAAGGCTCTTTATTTAAATAACAAAGCATGTGTAACAAGATAGATGAACTAGTGGCACAAATAGAGATAAATTGTTTGAGTCTAATCATCATTGCAGAGACATGGTTACAAGGTGGCCAAGGTTGGGAAATAAATGTTCTGGGTAGGGTACACAATATTTTGAAAAGAGAGGCAGAATAACAGAATAACAGAGTAAAGGATAACATAAAGGATCTTGGCTCAGAAGGTTAGGAAGTATAATCAGTGTGGGTGAAGTTTAGGAGTCCAAGGGTCAGAAAGTGCTGGTTGATGTAGTTTATAGACTCCCTCACAATAGTTATACTGTTGGAAAGAGCATTAGACAATACATAATTGGAATTGTAACAAAGACAATGTAATAATCGTGGGGTTTTAATCTTCATATGGGCTGGCAAAGAAGAGTTTGTAGAATATTTTTACAACAGATTCCTGGAACAATGCATTGTGGAAACAACTAGGGATAAAGTTATTTTAGATCTAGTAATGTCGAATAAGACAGGATTAATTAGTAATCACATAGTAAAAGACTATCTGGGAAAAAGTGATCATAATATAATTGAATTCCATATTAAGTTTGAAAGCAACATACTCCAATCACAAACAAAAAATCTTAAACTTAAACAAAACCAATTAAATAGGTATGGGGGATACCCAGCTAAATGGGTAAATAGACTAAAAGGTATGACAGTAAATAAACAGTGGGAAACATTTAAAGAAATGATTCAAAATGCTCAACAAAAAATATGTTCCATTAAAATACAAAAACTGAGTGAGAAAAAGCCTTCCTTGGCTTACTAGGGATGTTAACAATTGTATTAGATTAAAAGGAAAGGCTTATAATGTTGTCATGATTAGTAGTAAGCCTGAGGGTTGGGGGAGTTTTAGAAACCAGCAAAGGGGGACCAAAAAGTTGATAAAAAGGGAAAAAATAGCATGAGAATAAACTAGCCAGGAATATGAAAACAGATTTAAGAATTTTTACAAAGTTTTAAAAAAAGGAGAGTAACTAAAGTAAATATTGGTCTTAAAAGATGGGAATTACCATGGGGAATGAGGAAATGTCAGAGATACATCTTGTTCACAGCAGAAGACAAATTACAAACCAGAAATAGAGGATAGCCAAGGGGCTAATAAGAATGAGGAATTTAATTAATATCAGCAGAGAAAAAGTGCTGGAGAAACTTAAAGGACTAAAAGCTGACAAATCCCCAGGATCTGATGGCCTACATCTTAGGGTTCTAGACGAGGTAATTACAGAGATAATGGATGCACTGGTTATGATTTTCCAAAATTCCCTACATTCTAGAACAATTAGAGAATTGGAAATTGGTAAATATAACATCACTATCCAAGGAAGGAGAGAGAAAGAAAACAGGGCACTACAGGCCAGATAGCCTGAAAGCAGTCATCAAGAAAATGCTGGAATCTATTATTCAGGAAGTCTTAACAATGCACTTAGAAAATTATATTATGACCAGAGAGAGCAAACATGGTTTTACAGAAGATAATTTGTATTTGACAAATTTATTAGAGGTTTTTGAGGATATAACTACCAGGGTAGATAAAGGGGAGGCAGTAGATATAATAAACTTGGATTTTAAAAGACATTCAATAAAATGCCATACAAATAATTCCTATGCAATATAAGTGCTTGTGGAATTGGGGCTAATACATTAGAATGGATGGAGCATCGGTTAACAGACATGAACCAGAGAGTAGGGATAAAAGGGAAATTGTCAAGTTTGCAGGTTGTGACCAGTGGAGTGCTGCAAGGATCAGTGCTAGGTCCTCAGCTTTTTACAACCTATCTTAATGACTTAGATGACGAGACCAAAAGAAGTGTATCTAGTTCGTTGACAATACGAAGTTGGGTGGGATCGTAAGATGTGTGGAGGACATAAAGAGGCTGCAAAGAGATATAGGCAAGTTAAGTGAGTGGGTAAAAAAGTGATAGATGTAGTATAATGTGGGGAAGTGCGAGGTCACTTTAGTAGTGAGAGTAGAAAAGCAGAACATATTTTTAAAGATGTGAAACTTCTAAATGTTAATGCTCAGAGGCTTGGCTGTACTCATACAAGAAACACAGTAGGTTAACATGCAGGCACAGCAAGTAATAAGAAAGACATTGGTATATTGGCCTTTATTACACGGGGATGGGAGTACAAGAATGTTGAAGTCTTGCTATAATTGCTTAGGGCTTTGGTGTGACCACACCCAGAGTACAGTGCGCAGATTTAGTCTTCATATCTTAGGAAGGATAGAGTGTAGGCCATACTCAACCAGCCCACACTTGCAAAATCCTAAACAAACCTCTGATATTAAATGATTCCATGATTGGGCAGCAACTGCTGAACAATCCTGAGCGTGCTAATAGCTACGTTAACAACCAATTTAAGATAATCAATTGAGCTTGAAACATGGCTCATTTGCACTTGGTAGAGGTAACATACATTCAGATGCAAGGACCCATTCTGTGAAAACGAAAGGAATATGTTCACGTCTTGCTCATTTTTGATTTACCCAGGAGCTTGGGAACCCCATAGTTCCTCATTGCTTTCTCCATGGCTAATCAAGTTGACCTGACAACCAGTCAACACCCTTTTCTCCTTTAGTATAAATTGTTGTGATTGTTTGAAATTTGGCATTCTTGTATTTGTCCTGATGAGTACAAGTTCAGCAATGTATCTCTCTTTTTAGCAATATTCTTGTTCTGTACCACCAAACAACTGTTATTAAATTGATCTAACATGGAGCTAAAGTAATGAGACCACACAAATGGGATTGGAATGGAGAAACACAGCACAGTAAGAAAGCAAACATATGCAACATTAGAATTTTTCTGTGGATGACTTACCAAAACTTTACACAAAGGGTGACATACATGGCTATAAAGTGCTTTAAGGTGTTCTGGGATTGTGAAAGGTGCTATATAATTGCAAGTCTTTCTTCTTTTAATGGATTTCTGGAACTCTTTTCCCTCAAAAGCTGTTGAGGCTAGGATAATTGAAGATTTCAAGGGTTACAGAATCAAGACTGGTAATTGGAGTGGATACATCACAGCCATGATCTAATTGCATGATGGAAAAGATTCAAGTGGCTGAATAGCCTGCTTCTGTTCCTATGACAAGTCAACAAAGAGCTGACATTTTCAAACTCTCCAACCCCAATTAGTTATTTTGCAATGCTTTCCTGCCATTACCACAGATGCAGGATGGCGGTGGGGAGGGCTCGTTAGCTCAGTTGGATAGGCGGCTAGTGTATGAACCAGATTAATGCCAGCTGCACAGGGTTTGATTCCCGTTCTGGATGAGGTAGATTCAGGGTCTGCCACTTCACTCTACCCATAATAAAAAAGATCACAGCACTTTTCCATGGTTTGGTAAATAATCGGTAAGGACCTGCCTTCAGGCTGAGAATTGAAGAAGTTACAAGATATGAAACGTGTTCATATCAAACTAGCTCATATGCAGACTTTTTTTTTTAAGGGATTGCTCTTTTTCTGAAAATAGAAAAACATAATGGAATGTTGAATATTTCAATATAAATTGAAACAAGAATCCCTTATTCTGCCCCCTTGAGTAAAGGATTTTAGTGAAAATGTTTTTTTAAAAATATATTTGGGCATTGCTCAGCAGAAACTGGCCAGCTTTGCCTTGCTTTACAGATTGAGTGCAAAATCGCTACATGATACTGTTGCATTGCCTTGCAATGTTGGAGAAGCTGCCTTTCAGTTGAGATGTTACAATTGAGGCTCTGTCTGCCCTTTTTTTATTCATGGGATGTGGGCATCACTGGCTAGGCCAGCATTTATTGCCCATTGATTGCCAATCCCTAATTGCCCATTGATTGCCAATCCCTAATTGCCCTTGTTCAGAGGGCATTTTTAAGAGTCACTTGTAGGCTAGGCAAGGACAGATTTCCATTCCCTAAAGGACATTAGTGGTGGGTCTTTAGACTATGGTTTCATGGTCATCATTAGACTTTTAATTCTAGGTGTTTATTGAATTCAAATAAACCCAGGTCCCCAGAGCATTAACCTGGGTCTGTCTCTGGATTACCAGTCCAGTGACAATACCACTACGCCACCGCCTCCCCATAATGTGTATGTAAAAAATCCCATGGTGGTATTTGAAGAGTAGAGGAGGTTCTAGCCAATATTTAATATTCAACCACAGCACTAGAGAACTATCTAGTCATTTGTTTCACTGCTGCTTGTGGGGCCTTACTGTTTACAAATTGCTTGCTGTTTTATCTGCATTACACTTCCAAAAGAATGTGAAGTGCTTTGGGATATTTCTGAAAGGTGCTCTGTAAATGCAAATATTTTCTTTGTAAACCCTCATTCTCTTCATGATATGGTGACCGAAACTAATTTTTAAATTTGATCTTAGGATATGAATGACATTGACAAACCAGTATTTATTGTCCACCACAAGCTGCCCTGAGGTAATTATAGTCAACCACAGTGTGACACTGAAGTTGGCTAGAACAGCTAGCTGTTCTCAAATAAAAACATTTCTTGATTTGTTTCAGGGCAGACAGACAATCCACAAGTACTATCTGAAGGCAGCAATCAACTTTAAATGAAAACACCCCATCTCTGTTAGTGAGACGGCCTCATCAGAAACTAAAGAGACCACAGTTATTTGAAAAGCACTTTCATTTTTGAAATAACATGAGTTAGATTCAGCAATTTCAGATGTTTGGCTGTCTTTTAAGAGCCTGGGAAGATTTCATGGACAACTTGAAGGGTGGAATAAATTAATTATATGACTTTGTGGATTGCGCAAGAAAACCAATTTTTGGTATTGAACAAGTATGGCAGTTTGCCAATTTCTGGTTGGGGCAGTTGGAGGGGCTTAGTATAGCTCAAGTACCCACAGTATATTCAAAAGATTCAGTTAACAAAATCCTGTAAGGTCACCAGAATTTTTGACTTTTGTTTTCAGGACTGTTTACTATACTGTGTAAGGCAAGCATTATTTTGTTGTATTTTGCTTCAGTGTAACTACAATTCCTGAATATAAATTGCACAACTAGTTATTGCCAAAACAATACGGTCCAATAGTGTGGTATATTTCAAGCCTATACTGTATCATTCATTAATTTGCAGGTCTCAGGTTATAGATATGGTCTACTTACATATAGAAAAAAATTGCTGAGAATTCAAGGAGTGGAGGTACAGCATGAAAGAAAACAGATTTCCTCAAATATTGGGGCAGCTCCACCACCGGGTTAGGAACTATGAAGCAATTCACGTATGTACTGTCATTGAAACTGCTGCATAGAATGAACGGGGCCCAATGTAGCATTAAGAGAACTAGTAAGATAGCAGAGGGTATGTGCTATAACAGCATTGACCTCATTTAACAGAATACATAGGCTGCAATTTTTGCCTATAAAACAGCTTTCTACATTTTCACAAGCAATTAAGTGGTTGGGAAGTGCTTTTGAGACATCTTAAATACCAGACCTTCTAAAAGTAAAATGAATAACTCAAGATTGTGATTAGTTGTAGGAACTTTATCAGAAAATTCCAAAAGCCATAGTGGGCCAGGATTCAGCCAAAACATAAATCTAAAATACAGAAGCTAAAATACCTAGAGTAAAGCTAGAAAGGCCCAGGATTGCAAAATTGCATGCAGTGTGACCAGGTTTCCCTGTTGAATGGACCATTCATTGGCTAGACTCATGAAAAAGTGCTTCAGGATGGCTACTACCTATAGAACCATTGAACTTATTTTAAAACCAATTTATACCTTAAATTTCCTTTTTGGCTAAAAAGAGACTCCCTTTCAAATTTGCCCAAAATACACACAATTTTCTGTTTTCATGGTAAGGAGAATACATAACACACTTGCAAGGCTGACAAGAATAAGCACACAAAAAAGTTTTTCCTTGCATCCTCACCAGTGTTGCAGTGCTTGTTTGCCAGGGAGAAAAAAAAAATCGCCAGACCTTTTATCATAGCAATATCATCTCAAAGAACGTTGCCCTGTGATCTTGCCTATTGCCAAGCAGTACATTAAGGGGATCCTCACTTGCAAAACATTTGCACCATCCAAACCCCCACACAAACTTGACAAAACATTCACAGGTACTGCAAGATCGATTAATCCGAGAATGCAAGTTCAAATCCCACAACAGTGAAAATTTGTATTTAATAAATTTGGAAATAAAAAGCAGATATCAGTACAAGTGATCGGAAAGTTGTTGGATTGTTGTGAAAAATCCAGCTGGTTCACCAATGTCCCCTAAGGAAAACTACTAACCTTATCTCGTCTGGCCTTTGTGTGACTCCAGATCCAACCTAAGGTGGCTGACTCTTAACTGACCTCTGAAATAGCTGAGCAAGCCGCTCATCAGATCATTAAGTCAAACACCATCTTCAGGGGAAACTAGGGATGGGCAATAAATGCCTGCCTTGCCATTGACACCCACATTGAGAGCGAATGAAAGAAATTCACACTTATCTGCATGAGATACTTGGTAACTTTCTAAGTTCTTAATTGTTGGCATTTCATTTGTGAACACTAAATCGGTTTGTTCGTATCCAGCTTTCTTATCAGTACCGTTTGGTACCCAACTTGTGTCAACTTTGTACTCTCTACTTATAGTTCCATAAAGATTTTATAATTGGTGCTAATTTTCCAAAATTTGCTAGATTCTGGAAAGGTTCCATCAGACTGGAAAGTAGCAAATATAACCACTTTATTCAAGAAGGGAGCAAGGCACAAAACTATAGGCTTGCCATCGTTCTTGGGGAGTTGTTACAATCGATCATTAAGGAGGTTATAGCTGGGCACTTAGAAGAGCTCAAGGCAATTGGGGGCGGAAGGGGCACATTGGGGTCATATATTTTTGTACTTAAAGTCAGCAAAATTGAACATTAGATGGAAATGCTTCAGCCTTCACTGCAACAGATGTGTAGAACAGCTTCCAAGCAAAAGCACTTAGCACAATGAAATGTTGATTCATTTCTTTTGTTATACAAATGTATAAATGAAAGTGAGTGTCTAAACCTATTCCACTCCTAGCCAGATAGACACAGACAGAATACATCATGAAACATGATTCTAGAGCTGCAGGAAAGTCAGACTACATTGGATGAGTAAAGTTAAGGTGCCTGGTTAGAGACATTCTCCTCTTTTGCTCAATGTACCTGGAGAGAAAGGAGATATTGTGCAGACGGGTTGGGCAAAGTCCATGACTCTCATGAACATGTACTCAGTTAAAATGTTTCTAAGATCAGTATTTTGTGTTGCTAATTCATTATGGCTAACAGATTTCTTCAGGTCACAAAATTAAAACAGGCGGCCTGAACATAAACCCCTCATTAAGTTTTGCCACTATTTTACAGCTGTTCATTTGAGATGATTCATTTGAATTAAAACTTTACATATTGAGGGCACGGAGATAGCAACGTTTGAATAATTTATTTCCAGCATGTTTAGTGTTGAGCATGTTAAAGTACAGTATCCTTTTGTTCACCTATCCAAGTTACCTTTCATAACTATTAAAAACAAATAAACACATTTGCTTTACAAATTCAATCTAAATGCACAAAAGTAATGCTTTAAAATCAATCCAAAAGGAGAGATAACCAATTTCTGTAATACTATTATCTTTTATTAAATCTAATATAATTTCAAAAAGTGAGGCTAGTTTATATTAGAGAAATCTGTCTGTCCAATTTGTTTTTAAGCCATTTTAAAATCCAGACTGCTAGGTCAACAAAAGCATTGAGGTATCTATAAATGAAGTGTTGTAGGTTTTAACAGAGCATGACACATCAACTATAAAGTAATTTTTATAAACTACCAAAATTAAAATAATACCTCCTGTATCAACCAGCCATGCATTTAAAAGAAAGAGACAATTCAACAGTTGTTAACAGGATGCTTCCTCCGTCCTTCAGGATGAACAAAATCAGATGCTCAGCTGTCACCTAACATATTAAAACACTGGGTACTGCTCACACAAAGTACAGACCAAGCTTTTACTTTGATTATCTGTACAGTATATATACTGTAGAATAGAATATTTACATTTACACTCTTGTCCATGGCTATAACTTACCCTAGTCAACAAAGGAACAGACTCGCCAACCGCAAGGCAAAGGAATGCTCCGACCTGCTTCAAATCATCAGCTCATTAAAAGGGAATTTTTAAACGCTTAAGATTTTCTGCAACCTTAAATGTCCTAGGATTACACAAAGTATTCTATTTTACAGTATACACACAGATATAATACAAGAGGTCCACAGGCCAGGTACAGTACAATTTACCACTTACAACATTTGAATAACCCACTCATTATTCAATGAGTAGTACATCTTTTTAAAATTCTTTCATATGCACATTACTAATCCCCCCCCTCCCCCAACTTAAAAGCAAGTTTACAGCTCCTTCTAGTAACACACATTAACAGAGAGCTAAAGTCTGTGCTTTTTTGATCTATAATTGGGAATGTTAGAGCTGGAAATATTTTGTCTAAGATGCATAGGAAGTAATCAGTAAAGTAGCCAACAGACTGTAGTGCATTAAAAGCCAAGCAATAATTAATGCAGTACAGTAAACAGTATCCGCAGTACGTACAGCAGTAGCAGAAAACAGTATTTAGTGCCCTCAAGCTTCTACACAACAGCATATTCTTCTGATTTTACAATGTAACAAGTTGATGCAAGCAGATGTCAGTTCTAATTCAGTGTTGCATTTTAATTGGCATCTTCAAGGATATTTTAAGTGAAGTAATCACTGTAAAACTACCTGATAGAATTTAAAGTAAAACCTGTACTAAAAACAGTTACTCTCCAGACTTGCCACAACTGGTTGCTTAGGAACAATTTCATTGTTGGGCGACTTCAGTTAAATACCCACAATCAATATTCTTTAAAAATATTTAATCAAGCTAGGTATTTGAAATTCAAATTATGCCAAAAGCGATGGAAGATTATGCAAAATAGGGTTAGATGAAGTCAAGTGGAAGGGGGCTCGTGCGGGGTATAAACATCGGCACAGGCCAGTTGGGCCAAATAGCCTATTTCTGTGCTCTAACATCTATTTAATCTGTGTACCAAATTAATAATACGTTTCCCAGTGAACAATCCTTGTAGCGGTTTGGGAGCATTTTAGGTGGTCAATCACACTGTATTGTTCAAAAGCCATATTAATTGTAATGTGGATTACATCAATCCCTTTTTTTAAAAACCCATCCTTTTTTAAATAAAAGGCCCAACTAACAAAAAACTAACCTGGAATTAATGCAGCCCTATACATCCTAACAGGTTAATCCAAACAATGGATTTTCCCCCTCAAAAAAACAGTTTAGTACATATAGCCTGATACCAAAACTTTCACACCTCCTTACAGTTTGACAAAATGATGAACATTAAATGATATATAGAACAAACTGGGTAAGGTTTAGGAATGCAGTTTCAAACTTGATAGAAATATGGGCCACACAGGTATTGGGGAGAATGAATGTGGGTCATCCATCAACAACTGAACTTCACACAAGATGACTTTTCTCTGCTGTTTTACTGTTGACTGACGCTCATATGCTGGCTATCTGCTTCAGGCTCCTCCTCTTCAACATCGGCATTGTAATCTTCAAATGCATCATCATCTACATCAGGAAGACCCAGCAACTGAGTGAACAAAAAGCTGAGTTAGTTCACATGATCATAAAAAACAAAATGAACAAAGTAGAAAATTGAGCAAAAGTTGAGTTCCCTACCCACTTCAAAACATAGACAGTATAAATTAATAAAAGCACTTAATAAAAGCATGCAATCTACACCTAACACAGACAATAGTACACATTGTCTATGTGTGTATAAAATGTGAGATATTCATCGGGAAGCATGGATGTTATATGGGATATGAAACTTATTCCATTTGCTCAAAAAAAAACTAAGAACAATTTTCCTCATAAACCAGCAGTCGGTGGGAAGGAAAAGCTGCAGCTAGGCACCTGCTCTCTGTGCTAGCAAGAGTCAACTGTAGCAACTCACATCATAATTACTCAGCTTTCTGCAGTGTCAGCACTGCAAACAAAGCAACCTCACAGAGTGTAGCTGAAACTAAATAAAAGACAAACCAACCCTGGTGTTCAGTGGCCTACCCGTTACCGTGACAACCACCTGAACATGCTCATAAAACCGTTCCTCAACGCGACTTGCTCATTGAGAACAAAAAGTAACCATTAAAATTATATTGCCGTTATGCAATAATTTTGAATGCAGTGTTTAACCCATCAGGCCAGAACTCTCCTGAACCAATTAGTAAACACTCAAATAATTAAAATAATATACTTCCTCACTACATTAGCAATAAACTATGTATAAATCATTCACTGTATCCCTTTCCCGAGATTCCTCATAAAGTGTACAAAGATGCATCTCAACCTGAAATGCAACGTTGTAATATAAAACTCCATCGCCATGGATCAATGGAGAGAAGAAAGCGGGCGCGAAAGGAAGAGAAAAGGCCAGGCGCAGCGCGCAGCGAGGGCCAGCAGGCATCGTGTGAGGACGAGCCAAATATCAGACTAAGTATATTCTTTAAACTAAATATTTTTGACAAATGTTAGCTTGGCACTTATTTCATGCATGCTTGATGTAGGTTGCCCAAACAAAAGAGTGTGTTTAATTTCCAAGAAAGAGACTTTGAATATCTGTTGCACATATAGTTCTCGGACGGGGAAATGAGGATATTATCAAACATCCAGTTGCATTGTGCAAAAGGTATCAGTAATCATTTTCTTTTAATCTCACATCTCCACTTTAATCAGCTGGCCATCTCACGCATATTCCAGTTACAGTTTGTATCTCAGTTACACAATCTAATTATGATGTACCATTTCAAGTTTTGACTTTGTTTCTCTAATATGGCATGCATTCATGCTCCTTTCCTCTACTTCCAAAGCACATAGTGTTCTTCAGACACAGTTTATTCCAGTTGCTTAATTATGACTTGATTTATACAGCATTGTTTTTTTTCTTTATCCATTTCTTACCTGTGTTATAGTCTACGTAATGAGATGGTGAAGGATAGAAATGGGGCCAATTTTCCCATACTTTTTACATGCTTTTATTTAGTGAGATACACATCACCTTCCAACCCAACCTCCACCAAAGATTGTCTGCTCCTATTCTTAGGAGTACATGTGGATCCCCAGTTAATACCTACCACCTCCAAATAATTAAACACAATTAACCTCATCTGCTCTTATTTCACTTTCACAATTTTTGACAAATGGTACAGCAATTATGAACAAGACTTTTGTGGCTTTTCTTTAATGTCTCAACACATTGGCTTTTTTCCACTTATGCAGAAAAAGTCAGCGTTGCTCCACATGCTGGTTTTTTAAAAAGTAAATATTCACATTTGTTTCTCATCAATTCTTTCCTTGGAATCAGACAGCAGAGTTAGAATTTCCTGAAGCAAGTTTCTAATATTAGGAACACCTGCAGTTACCACTAACCAGTTCAGAACTGGCTAAAACAACAACTTGTATTGATATAGCGCCTTTAATGTAATAAAATGTCTCAAGATGCTTCACAAGAGTATGATAAAACAACATTTGGCACCTAGTCACAGGAGCTGGTTATTAGGGCAGATGGCCAAAAGCTTGGTCATCGAGGTAGGTTTAAAGGAGCATCCCTGGGATGGGGTGGGGACTGGGAAGAGAGAAATACAGGCACAGAGTCAGGTAAAGTTACGCAGCTGGAAAAACCACGGCTTTAGTAGCAACGGTGCAAATAGGTGGTCGGATGCAGATCTCACGGTCAAATATACACCAAGGTTGTGAACGGTCTGGTTCTGCCTCAAACAATAGCCAGGGAGGGGGATGGGGTCAGTGGGCTAGGGAATGGTGTTTGTAGTGCGGACCGAAGACAATGACTTCGGTCTTTGCAATATTTGATTGAAGAAAATTTCTGCCTATCCAGTACTAGATGTCAGATAAGCAGTCTGATGATTTAGAGACTGTGGAGGAATGGAGAGAGGTCTGGAAGGGTTAGAGCTGGGTAGTGTCAATATAAAAACTGATGTTTTTGGATACTGTCACTGAGAAGCAGCATGTAGAGAAGAAATAGGAGGCCACAATTCAGACAGGGAAGAAAAGCCTTTTACAGGTGATTTGCTGGTTGCAATTATATAGCTAAGAAAGAACATCGGAGAGGTGTTAGAGGAGCATGGTGTGGTTAACCATATAAACCACGACAGGTTGAGGAGGACAAGGAGGGATGGTTTATCTTTGTCACAGTTAAACAGCATGTTATTTGATAAGAATCATTTTGGTATTGTGGCAGGGCAGAAACCTGATTGGAGGGATTCCGGACATGGGTTTTCAGTAAAGATGGACATAGATTTGGGAGGTGACCACAAATACAAGGACTTCGGCAAGGAAAGGGAGGTTGGAGATGATGTGGTAGATTCCAAAGATGGAGGGGCCAACAGTTGGTTTTTAGAGAGAGATGATACGCAGATTTGGGGTGGGGGGAAGAGAGAGAGAGAGAAAACCATTGATTACATCAGCTAACATGGGAACAAGCACTTCAGTGCAAATAGGGCTGAGGAAACAGGTGGTGGCTTTCCTGGACAAGATGAGTAAGAAGGGATAGGAGAGAATTTTTAAAAATTCTTTCATGGGATGTGGGTGTTGCTGGAAAGGCCAGCATTTGTTTGCTTGAAATGAGTGGCTCGCTAGGCCATTTCAGAAGACAGTTAAGAGTCAACCCATTACTGTGGAACTGGAGTCACATGTAGACCAGGCTGGGTAGGGAGAGCAGATTTCCTTCCCTAAAGGACATTAGTCAACCTGATGAGTTTTTACAACGACCGATGATACTTTCATGATTACCATTATTGAGACTAGCAATTCCAGATTTAATTGGATTTAAATTCCATGGAGTTGAGCCCATGTCCCCAGAGCATTAGCCTGGACCTCTGGATTACTACTCCAGCGACATTACACAACCATCTCCCTTAAGAATTTTGAGATCAATGCACATTCAGGGTTAGGGCAGGGGGGAGATTTAGGGAAAGTTTGGCTCAGTGGGTTATCAGAAGAGAGGAAAATAGCAGAGGCAGCTGATTGGATATTCTAAATCCTAGAGACAAAGGAACCCATGAATTCCTTGAATATGTAGTTGAAGGTGGGGGTGGAGGAGACAGAGGAGAGGGCTTTAAGGAAGTTTCCAGAAGAGAAAAGAAGCTGGGGGTTAACTATGCATTCCAAGATGATCCTAGGATAGTGAGCAGTTTTGGCAGATGAGAACTATACTTAACAGTGCTTGATGTGGTCAGCCAGGTTTGGCAGTGAATGGCTATGAAAACCCAAATTATTTCAGCATCATTCCCCATGAAAAATTACGCAACACAGTAGGAATGGTTTTCTAAAAACAAAACTGAACTGTGATCTGAATAAGTTGGGACCATAGGTTGTGGTGCATAGGTTGACTTTTGAAGAATCCTTCTAAGTAGAGGGTTGACTTATACACCAAGTGTAAAATGTGAAAAAACATTGATAATTCAAATTAAGTCCATGAGTCATGTTTTATTTAATGAAATAATTCTACAAGCATAGTTCGAACTGCAATCATGTTTTAGAAACCGTCAAATTCATCGTTTTTGGCATCTGGTGCAAACTCAAATTCATCCTGAGTCATTTTGGCGAAGGCGCCATCGTAAGGATCCCAATCTAAATCAGATGTGGTGCTTTCAGTTTCATAAACAAATCATCCTCCCCTCAATTGATTGAATTTGATATTCTGCATTTTTTGAATGATCTGATGACATGTTGTGCATAACTAATAACATCCCATGATTTGATGACAAAACCACACAACGCATCAAATGGGGGCAGCACACTTAATTCCACTCTGTGAAGGTTTTTAAAAAAAAACTGTCAATTATCCAGCTATTCCATTTGGCGCGAACATGATCCTTGAATAAATAGTTGAATCCAAAGGTTGAACCCCTGGTATAACTGAAATGTGGATGATATTTCTTACCAGGCACCTCGATCTCATCAATTATACGGGATCTGAATATGTCCCACATGACACTGTGTCCTTTGTGTAGGCCGGTGGGATGCCTATTCCACACATTGTAAATCCACAACTTCACTCCATCGTCATCCATCCAAACATTGTCAAAGGTATGCACAAAAAAATCTTGCAGGCTTCACATTTGAAAATCACTGCAGGCTTTAGTTTTGTTCTGTCAGCCATGCAGGCTAGTACCACCGTGAATATCATCTTCTCATGTCCTGTGATTTTTACTCAAACTGTTCTCAAATTTTTTTCCACTTCACAGTTTGGTTGCTGATATAACAACAGGCACTCATGTTTTTGCCACTATCTGATGACTATTCACTGGAAACTGGTAATTTTGGCATCGAGATCCTTTCGTAGTCCCCGAACAACGTTGGTCTTCTGCTACACACAAGACTTATTTATTCCATAAAATAGCTACACTAATTGGTTGTTGCTTTGAAATCTGCCAGACTCGAGGTTTGATTTGACTCACTTAAGTGCATATATATGTATTGCATTTTTTGCGACAATTAAACTACTCTCATGATTTTCAACCCATTCCAATACACGCTTTTCACGATCAGACCAGTGACTAGACCCTGTTCAAGGCACATTTGTCCTCGGGCATCTTCTTCAGGGCGGATTTCTTCTTCTTCCATTTTCACAGCAGTTTTTCATTCATACCGAATTACCTTGCTGCAGCACAGTTGTTTGACAAGTTAGCAAATGCTACAACTTTTAGCTTGAAACTAGCTTCATATTTTTTTTTTGGAAGGGCCCATTTTGTTAGTTGATTGCCATGCATGCTCTGCTCTTTGTGGGCATGTCTTAAACACCTGCATCTTCTTGGGAACAGTGCCTCCTTTTGAGGCGGACTATAACCCCAAACATACACTTCTGAGTTAAAAACGGAAGATGACTCCTAATGTGAATATAGCCCTAAACATGCAATTATTAGCTGAAAAATGAGGGGACGGGGGCCAATTTATTTACCATCTGTTTAGAATTGTTGAGAAGTGTAATACTGTAATGGTTATAAAAAAGTACCACAAGAAGCATGCTATTAGTGCTTTTCAGCAAGAGTGCTACTTAAGGCAATACACAAATGCTCATTGCAATCACACCAAATATAAATTCAAAGAATGGGTAGTGATGGGGAAATCTTCCACTACCTTACATTCGAGGTAAAACCATATCTCTGTTTGCCATACAGCAAGGGTAGGTCTTTCCTCCCAAAAAGCTCCACCAAATAATTTTAAGTTAGCATTTCACAGAATCACAGTGCAGAAGAGGCCCTTTGGCCTATCGAGTCTGCACCGACACGTGAGAAACACCTGACCTACCTACCTAATCCCATTTACCAGCACTTGGCTCATAGCCTTGAATGTTATGACGTGCCAAGTGCTTATCCAGGTACTTTTGAAAGGATGTGAGGTAACCTGCCTCCACCACCCTCTCAGGCAGTGCATTCCAGACTGTCACCACCCTCTAGGTAAAAAAGTTTTCCCTCACATCCCCCCTAAACCTCCTGCCCTTCACCTTGAACTTATGTCCCTTTGTGACTGACCCTTCAACTAAGGGGAACAGCTGCTCCCCATCCACCCTGTCCATGCCCCTCAATCTTGTACACCTCGATCAGGTCGCCCCTCAGTCTTCTCTGTTCCAACAAAAACAACCCAAATCTATCCAACCTCTCTTCATAACTTAAGTGTTTCATTCCCAGGCAACACCCTGGTGAATCTCCTCTGCACCCCCTCCAGTGCAATCACATCCTTCCTATAATGTGGCGGCCAGAACTGCACACAGTACTCCAGCTGTGGCCTCACCAAGGTTCTATACAACTCCAACATGACCTCCCTACTTTTGTAATCTATGCCTCGATTGATAAAGGCAAGTGTCCCATATGCCTTTTTCACCACCCCACTAACATGCCCCTCTGCTTTCAGAGATTTATGGACACACACGCCAAGGTCCCTTTGTTTCTCAGAACTTCCTAGTGTCATGCCATTCATTGAATACTTCCTTGTCAAATTACTCCTTCCAAAGTGTATCACCTCACACTTTTCAGGGTTAGATTCCATCTGCCACTTATCTGCCAATTTGACCATCCCGTCAAAATCTTCCAGTTGCCCAAGACACTCAACCTCACTGTTAGCCACCCAGCCAATCTTTGTGTCATCCGCAAACTTACTAATCCTACCCCCCACATAGTCACCTATGTCATTTATATAAATGAAGAATAATAGGGGACCCAGCACTGAACCCTGTGGTACACCACTGGACACTGGCTTCCAGTCACTAAAGCATCCTTCTGTCATCACCCTATCTCCTACAACTAAGCCAATTTTGAATCCACCTTATCAAATTACCCTGTAACCCATGTGCCTTTGCCTTCCTTATAAGTCTCCCATGTGGGACCTTGTCAAAGGCTTTGCTGAAATCCATATAAACTACATCAATTACACTGCCCTCATCTACACACCTGGTCGCCTCCTCAAAAAATTCAATCAAATTTGTTAGGCATGGCCTCCCTCTGACAAAGCCATGCTGACTATCCCTGATCAAATCTTGCTTCTCCAACTGGAGATAGATTCTCTCCTTCAGAAATTTCTCCAATAGTTTCCTTACCACTGACATGAGACTCACTGGCCTGTAGTTCCCTGGCTTATCTCTACAACCCTTCTTAAATAGCGGAACCACATTAGCTGTTCTCCAGTCCTTTGGCACCTCCCCCGTAGCCAGAGAGGAATTAAAAATTTGGGTCAGAGCCCCTGCGATTTCCTCCCTTGCCTCCCTCAACAGTCTGGGACACAAATCATCTGGACCTGGAGATTTGTCCTGCCAACATCTCCAATACCTCGTCACTCCCTATATCAATTTGCTTAAGAACCTCGCAGTCTCTCTCCCCGAGTTCGATACCTTCATTCTATTGGGTGAAGACGGATGTGAAGTATTCATTCAACACTCTAGCGATGTCATCTGGCTCCACCCATAGATTGCCCCCTTGGTCCCTTATGGGCCCTACTCTTTTCCTGGTTATCCTCTTCCCATTGATATACTTATAGAATATCTTGGGATTTTCTTTACTTTTACCATATCCATGACAGAAAGTATCAAAACAGGTTCAGAACTATAAAGCCTTCCTTGCAATTTCTATACTGTATCCTTATTTTGTAGTTAAAATTTAAATCCTATCCCATTTACCTGATAGATTTTAAAATTCAGGAATACTACCTATGTAATGGAGGAAGAGTTCATGGGTGGGGGGGTGGAGCAGGGGGGAAGGGAAGGGCAGTGAGTGCCAAGACGTGTATAGCTGGAAACCGTGCGCACAGTTAACATTTTATCAGGAGAAAGTCAAATGAATTTAGAAAGAAATTGTTGAGGACACAACAGGTTTTATCAAGCGGAAGAGGCCAGTAGTAAATGCAGACTGGGAGGAGTGTTGCTCAAAGAAGCAGCAAAGACTCAAAAATCATTCTGGGGAAGGGAATGGATAAAGAAGGACTGGACGCCTGGGGTTAAAAGACGATTGGATCTTGAGAATCTGAAAGAGTTAAAGCGGTAGAGTGTCTTACAAATACACAGGTAGATGGGTAAAGATAGGCAGAGAGGAAGGAGAATAAAGAAATGGGTTTTGTGGGACAGAAGCAAACTAAAACCATGAGTCCGCTGAGACGCCCTGTGAATCCAATGGAGGAGCTACAAATAGTGAAAATGTTTAGAAACAAGCAGGTTGGAAACAGTCTCCCAAAACATAACATCAGTGAGTCTGAAAAGTGACCTGCGTTTTGTAGTGGATCCATTCTCGGGGAGGAGATTGAATCTTAAGCAGGTACTGGTCCTTGCATCATACTACAGCAGTACTACCTTTGTCAGCAGCTAGACAACAATGACAGGGGTAGAATGCAAAGAAATAAAGTGAGAGCTAGTAGGATAAGATAGTAGAGATAGTAAGGGCAGTAGAGAACCAAGGTGATATTTATTAGAGAAAATTCCCAACAAAAAGATAGAGGAATGGCAAGACACCAGGAGATAAGAAAAGCAGTTGGGAAGTGCTAGGAAATGGAACAATACCCATTTCAGATATCCACGTTATTTTTAAGCACTACCTTGTCAGGTTTGGTGCAGAACAAGGTTCTTCCTCCTCTGCCCCAACATGTCTGAGCCTCAAATGGTTCCTAGCATTGTACCACTGACACATTTTTTCCATTTCCAGGACCAACCATCCTGTGATCATAGTGAGATTAGTAGTTAAATGTAAAAAAAAGACTAATTACAGACAGCTGTGCACAGGCCCCATGCCCATTAGGAACTAAGTTAATAAGAACAGAAAACAATGGAAATACCTGAAACGTTAATTCTGTTTCTCTCTGCACAAATTATGCCTGACCCAAGTGTTTCCAACATTTTCTGTTTTCCTTTCAGACTTCCTGCCTCCGCAGTATTTTGCTTTTCTAGGAACTAAGCTAATTCTGCCCAAATTAATTTCACATGTGCCTTAAGAACGTGTACACGATCTGGACTCGATTCAAACCCAAGTACTACAGCCGAAAGGCTGCTGTGTAAGCCATTGCAGCATCCCGCTAAACATCATCGGTTCATCAAGAATAGTCATTAGAATCATTTCAGTAATGAACAGCGAGGGGATGGACGAAATATTTGGCCTTAATACAATCAGGCTCCTTTCAAACAACTAATAGGGCATAAAGCTGAAAAACTGGATCTATTTCTGCAGTCTGTACGTAAGATTTAAAAGATGAGCTATAAAATAACGTTTGGTTCAAGTAATTAATTCTACATTTTTTTTCTTTTGGCACTTACAGGTTTGAATGATTTAAAGACCTTTTCCAGTACTTCAGAGAGAGTCTTCTTTCCACAGGATAAGATATATTCTTGTACCAACTGTAGGAATGGTAGACAGTCTTCACTTTCACTCCACACATGCTGAAGAGATGGAGATAGGAGGGAAAAGCATGCATTAAGTGAACAGTCTAATAGTTTAATATAATCCAATCCACAATTACATTTTTTTAAAAACAAGGTACCAGGAGTATCTAGTCCAATGTCCATGCAAGATTATGGTATCATGAATAATTTCAATAAGTCATGCTAAATTATTAATTGATATGCAACAGTGTGAATTTGTTGTATGTCAGTTATGTATTTATCTGTAGTCTTTCATGTACCATTGGTGAATATCTCATTTTAGAGATCAGCGCATTGCTTGTTAAGTTTTGGGCTCCAGATCACAGATAAAATGCTTGCTTTTCTGTTGCTCTTTTTAAAAGAAAAATCTCCATTTGTAACAAACTGCAATAGTGTGACTGACAAGTTTAAAAAAATCACTGCAGATCTCCTGTTGCGTAAGTCACAATAATCAGAGAATGCACTATTTTATATGGGGAGAAACTTTTAAACTATGGAATGAACAATGCATTATTTTATTGCTAAAGTGCAGGTGTATGTCATTTAAGATCATGATGAAATTACTTTACAATGTGGAAATCAATTGGTCTTAGTAGATAATCAGGCTAATTAGAAGTCAAAGAGTGATTTTGCTATCAATTACGCTATAGCCATTTGGAATCTCACTCCAGTCGGGTACCTTATTTTTCTGGGGAGTTTCTTTTCTCCCTTCACCTTTCCTCTCTCATAAGTAGAAGCAGAAATCAGCTTATTATTTTTTAACCCTAGTCTTTCAGCTGTTGAAGACTCATTACTTGAGAAGGGCTGCAGAGGAAAGATAAAAATACTCAAGTCTTTGAAGCCATGGTTTAGTAGGTAAATGTATTGTAACGTTCAGGGATATTGACTCCTATCTGAATGCATGCAATATTTGTAATAAGATGGATGAATTGATAGCACAAAAAGAAATAAATGAGTATGATATGATTGCAACCATGTCTCTAATGTCTAAGTGACCATGGCTGGGACTTGAATATTCAAGGATATTTCATATTTCACAGGGACAGAAAAAAGGAAAAGGTGGTGAGGTAACTCTGTTAATCAAAGATGAGATCAGTAGTGAGAAAGGAGCTTGGTTTGGAGGATCAAAATGTAGAATCCGTTTGGATGGAAATAAGAAATAGCAAATAGGAAAGAAGTCACAGGCGGGAGTGGTTTATAAGCCCCCTGAAGTTGCTACACTCTAGGACAGAGTATCAGAGTATAAATCATGAAATAATGAAGGGTTGTAAGAAAGGTACTAGAATAATTGTGGGAGATTTTAAGCTTTACCTAGATTGGATGAATCAAATTGTAAAAAGTAGCCTGGAAGATGAGTTCATAGAGTATATTTGGAATAGTTTCTTAGAACATTACGTTCTGGAACCAACCAGGGAACAGGTTATTTTAGACCTGGCAACGTGTACTAAGATAGGATTCATTAATGACCTCATAGTAAAGTATGCTCTAGGTAAGAGTGAACATAACATGAAATAATTTCACATTCAGTTTGAAAGTGAAAAATTTGGATCTGAAGTCAGTGTTAAAACTTAAATAGAAGTAATTACAAGGGTATGAAGACAGGGTTGGGAAAATAAGTTAAAAGGTAGGATGGTGGAAAGGCAGTGGCAGGCATTTAACTCTCAACAAAAATATAATCCATTGAGAAGGAGACTACAAGAAGGATACACCATCCGTGGCTAACTAAGGAAGTTAAGGATGATATGAAATTGAAATAAAATATGTACAGTACAGCAAAGATTAGTGGTAGGCCAGAAGATGGGGAACATTTAGAAACCAGCAAAGGATGACTGAAATAAAAATAAAGAATGAGACATTGGAGTATGAGAGAAAACTAGCAAGAAATATAAAAAAGATAGTAAAAGCTTCTACAAGTATATAAAAAGAGAAAGAGTAGCTAAAGTGAGTATTGGTCACTTAGAGGGTAAGAATGGGTAATTAATAATGGTAAACAAGGAAACAGCAGAGAAGTAGAACAAGTATTTGGTATCTGTCTTCACAGTAGAAGACACAAAAAGCATCCCAAGAATAGTGGAAAAGCAGGGGGCAAGAGACCCTCAAGAGGAACTTAAAACATTCATGATCACTACAGAAAGTGTACTAGGAAAACTAATTGGATGAAAAGCTGACAAGTCCCTCTGATGGCCTACATCCTAAAGTCTTAAGGACGTTTTTTTGTTGTTATTCTTTGACAGAATGTGAGCATCATTGGCTAACCCAGCATTTATCATCCATCCCTAATTGCCATTGAATTTGGGCAATTAAGGATGGGCAATAAATGGTAGCCCAGCCAGCAACACCCACATCCCGTGAAAGAATTAAAGGACTTTTTTTTATTAAGTGGCTGCAAAGATACAAGATGTATTGACTGTAATCTTCCAAACTTCCCTAGATTCTGGAAAGGTCCCAGTGGATTGGAAAGCTGCGAATGCAACAACTATGTTCAAGGAAGCAGGAAACTATTGCTAATTAGTCTTGCATCTGTCATTGGGAAAATGCTAGAATCCATTATTAAGGAGGTAGTAACAGGATATTTAGGTAGACAAAGGGGAGCCAGTAGAGATAGTATACTTGATTTCCAAAAGGCATTCAATAAGGTGCCATATAAAAAAGGTTACTGCACAAGGGGTCATGGTGTTAGGGGTGATATATTAGCATGGAAAGAGGATTGGCTAACTAACAGGAAACAGATTTGGGATAACAGGTCATTTTCAGGTTGGCAAACTATAACTGGTGGAGTGCCACAGGGATGAGTGCTGGATCTCAACTATTTACAATCTATATTAATGACTTGGAAGAGGGGGCTGACTTTATTGTAGCCAAATTTGTTGCTGATACAAAAGTGGGTAAGAAAGCAAGTTGTGAGCAGAATACAAAGAGTAGAAAAGGGATATAGATAGGCTAAGTGAGTGGGTAAAGTTTTGGCAGATGGGGTACAGTGTGGGAAAATGTGAGGTTGTCAACTTTGACAGGAATAATAGAAAAGCAGAATATTATTTAAATGAAGAGGTGCCGCAAAATTCTGAAGTACCGAGGGATCTGGATGCCCTTGTAAATGAATCACAATAAATTAGCATGCAGGTACAGCAAGTAATTAGGCAGGCAAATTGAATGTTGGCCTTTGTTGCAAGGGGATAGAATATAAAAATAGTCAAGTCTTGCTACAACTGTACCAGGCATTGGTGAGACCGCATCTGGAATATTGCATAGAGATTTAGTCATTACTTAAGGAAGGATATACGTTGAAGTGTTTGTCTTATGAGGAAAGGTTAAGCAGGTTGGGCATATACTTATTGGAATTCAGAAGAATGAGAGGTGATCTTACTGAAACATAAGACTCTGAGTGGGCTTGCTAGGGTAGACGCTGAGAAGATATTTCCTCTGATGGGGGAGATCTAGAACTACGGGCACAGTTTCAAAATAAGGGGATTTCAGTTATGACAGAGATGAGGAGGAATTTCTTCTCTGAGGGTTAGTCTTTAAAATTCTCTTCCACAGAGAGCAATGGAGGCTGGGTCATTGAATATATTCAAGGCCAAGTTAGACAAATTTTTGATTGACAAGGGAGGAAAAATGGAGTTTTGGTGACATTCAGATCAGCCATGATCTTATTGAATTGTGGAGTAGGTCCAATAGACCAAATAGCCTACTTCTGCTCCTATTTCTTATGATCTCATGAATTAAAAGATCCCATAGTCTGTGCTATTAGACATTGCAATTTCTAGATGTATTGTAGAAAGTGTGAACAAGAAACGTACCCAAGCTTGATCATGGTCCACTGCTTGGCAGTGTGTGCATCTCAGTGGATGGAGGTAACAGGATGAGAACAAAACAGATCCTGTTTTCACAGGAGGAGTCATTTTCAGGAGTTTAGAAAGTGAGTTTATTGAAATTTTTGGGGGTTTAGATGACCTAAATGTAAGGAACATTTTACAGAATTTACCAATTTCCACATAATTCTGACATTTTCTGAAAACCCCAAGATAATTTCATTGGTTTTAAAGTTACCCACTATATCTGTACAGACTGTTAATTCAGTTAAATAAAACTCCTGAAATGAGCACACTTCTTCCCTTCCTCAACTCATCACTCTGTTTTAAACTTCAGAAACAATGCATTATGGTTGTGTAGGGTTTGAATGATGCTTACATTCATCCAGCAACTTCTCTAAGTAGACATTCTTCATGACTTCTGGAAGTTAGTGAGCTATTCAACTGCAGAAGGGTCATTACAAAGCCCATTCTTACCCTCAACCAATATACAGATTTCTAGCGAGGATTATGAACTCACAATCATGTATCCTCTCTTCCTTACAAGGCCTATTGTATTGCCCTGCCCCCCACCCGATCAGTGTCCCATCCAACATTTCACCTGGATGTACCATGTGATTGGTATGGTTTTTTACTATATGTGCAGAGCTTTATCCAAATGAGTCAAGAGACTGTTTGCAGCTTCAATAAGAATCTTGGCAAACACTTTCATGTAAATTCACAACCTTTCAGATAGCATTACTATCTGAATATGGAGCCACACGCAAAAAATTACAACTTTGAGGGGTATGCAAACCAGGCAGAAGTTAATCCAGCCACCCGCAATATATGTGGCCCAACTTTCCGTTCCATCGACTTCCCTGATCTGGTCAGCTACCCTACACAAGCTTTTTTAAAAATATTACTTGGGTCAGAGAAAGAGAATGAGGCAAGTGCTGCTGGAGGAAAACTAAAATGTCAATGAGAGCTCTGTATTTACTTACAAAAAGCAATACAAATGTTCTAATGTGGCCCCTTGCAATAGTGCAATCATAATGACTCAGCAAACCATGTGCTGGCAATGGCAGGATTACATAATCAGTCAAGAAAAATTTCTAGAATGGAGCCAGAAAACATAGCACAATAAGTTTTTTTTAAATTGAGATCCAATTATCTTAGAGGCTGGTTACACAGTAAAATTACATTGTACAAGGAAACAAATGAACTTCAGCAGCAACTTACATTTCTAGAGTGCTCACTGTATGATTTACAGGTTGATGGATAGTAAATGGGCACTTCACAAAGATCTAGGGTTTAGGAAATACTTGGGAAGTTAGTCTTTAACAGCCTGAACCCAACCCCTACTCTCGCCCACTATAACAAAGCAGTGCTGAATCTAGAAGTGGAAATTTGTGAACTTATGTGAATAGACAAGGTTGAAACACAAACAATTAGTCCATGATCAGTTCAGGTGCAAGTAAAATTATTCCTTTAAGATCACTGAATAGGAATAGAGGGTTGCCTTAGCCAATATTTATGCCTCAGTACCACCAAAAACAGATTAATTGGTCACTCAGTGATGCAGCAGGATGTGGCCATATGGTCCATTGTGCCTTTGCCAACTCTTCTGTACAACAATCCAATTAATCCTACTCCCCTGATCTTCCCCTTGCTATGTAATTTTTCCAAATATTTATCAATTATCTTCTGAACATTACTAATGAATTTGTTTCCACCACTCTTTCAGGCATTGTATTGCAGATCTCAAAAATTCACTGTTTAAAAAATGTTTTACATCTGGTTATTTTGCCAATTAACTTAAATCTTTGTCCTCTGGTTCCTAACACTGGACTGCCGTCACTTGAAACAGTTTCGCCTGATTTACTCTTATCAAAACTATTCATGATTTTGAACCAAAGTCTCATAACTTTTTCTGCTTAAGGAGAACACCACTAGCTTTTCCAGTCTGTCCACATAACTGAAGTTCCTTATCCCTGCTACCATTCAACTAAAGCTCTTCTGCACGCTCTCCAAGGCCTTGATTATATATCCATTTATCAACGGATTTTATTTTATCACATTTGGTTTAGTGTCCGGTATACAAAGCAAGATAATTAAGTTAGAGATTGGCACCTTGTGTTTAGCAACACTGGACAGAAAGTTTTGCAATTCAGTAACACTGAGGTTCAGTAACACTGTGGCAAGGGAACACGCATCTTAGCTCATTGGTAAATTCCTGAATTTGACAGCTTTGGGGATCCAAGGTTTTGTGAATAGTTCCTAAAGCGTAGATTCTGATTTCCTTAAGATAAATAAATATAACAGCTGAATAAATATAAATTAACAAATCTCATATGGTATGGCTCACAAAGAGTTGCAGGTTTAATATCAATAGGGGTGTTATGTCACGTAATCAATTGGGAGACTGAATCACTTGCATGGTGTAACACTGGAATTTGAAAGCACTGGAAAAAAGGCCCAGTGTGTTGGCGATACCAGGATGGAGCCTAGTGGTAGTTCTTTCAGGTTTCAGGGACATGGTTTTTTTTTGGGGGGGGGCGGGGGGGGTGAATGGGGACAATGAGGGCATCCCAATATTTTGTGCACGTAGGAACAGACCTATAAATGTGGGTTAAATATCCAACTGCCTAAACGTGATGTTAGAATCATATCACTCAAGGCTGAAGTTTTCTTTTACAAAATGGGAGGACCAGGCATGATCTGGTCATCTGGGACTTAACCTGGGATTTTTTAAAAAAGGCAGGCCTCTTCCAAGAATCACCTAACCCTTATGGTAATTGAGAAGAAGTTCATGTGGGTGTCGAACTGCAAAGCCCTTAAATTAATGAAAAGCTGGGAGACAAAAGGCAATCACATGGCAGGAGGGGAAAAAACTTAAGTAGTGAACGTGCTTGTTTGGAAGGCAGTCTTGCTGGAGAGCAAGCTGAGGAAAGAAGGCTACCTTGACCGGCTCCCTCAATCTACCTTGCCTAAAATTGTGTGTAGCTATCAACCTATAGCCAGAGAACCCTCATCTGAGTGTAACTAGTCTGCATCTGGACCTGCAAAACCGAGACCAGCGGTGAGAATGTCCAGGCATCCACAGGTACCAGCCCGTCCTCACACGAGAGAACTCCAGGACGACAACTTCGAGACCCTGTAAGCTTTATCCTTTATTTTAGGTTTAGGCAAAGCCCATCTCTACAGAGAGACTCTATCTGTTTGCCCTTTGTTTGTGTGTCTGTGTGTGTATGTATACTGGGGGAATTCTTTAGGAAGAGATAGATAGTTATACTCCCTGATTACAATTGTGTGTTAACCAGTACTTGCAACTTGTTAAAAGAAGTTTTGTTTTAAAATAAATTAATCATTCTAAGTTTTTGAAAGAAGCCAGGTCAGAGTTTCCTTTTCTTCTGGGTACTAGAGGTATAGGTACATAATAAGACATTTTGATGAGAAAATTAAGCATTTAAATTAATAGTATGGCCTGCAGAGTAGTGGGACTTGATAATTTGCTCACTCTTCCTGTAGAAACTCTTGCTATCCGTTTTTACATTTCTAGCTAGCTTCCTCTCATATTCTAATTTCCTTCTCCTGCTTAACCTTTTAGTCATTCTCTGCCATTCTTTAATTTCTTACCAATCATCTGACCTGCCACTCACCTTTGCACAGTTATATGCTTTTTCCTTAAGTTTGATGCTTTCCTGAATTTCTTTAGCTAATCACAGATGGTGAGTCCTCCCCCTTGGAATTTCTCTTTATAGTAAGAATATAGTTATTCTATGTATTCTGAAACATCGTCTTAAATGTCTGCCACTGCTTCTCTATTGATCTATCCTCTAGCCTAGTATCCCAGTTCACTTCAGTTAGCTCAGCTTTCATGACCACATAATTACCCTTATTTAAGTTTAAAATATTAGTCTTAGACCCACTCTTCTCCCTTTCAAACTGGATGTAAAATTCAATCATATTATGGTCACTGCTACCTAGGGGTGCTCTTACTCCGAGGTCATTAATTAATCCTGTCACATTACACAATACCAAGTCTAATATAACCTGCTGTCTATTTGGTTCCAGAGAATGTTGCACTAAGAAACTATCGTGAAAGCAAGCTGTGAACTCCTCATCCGGGCTACTACTGCCAATTTGACTTTTCCAGTTTATATGTAGATTTAAATCATCCATGATCATTGTCGCCCCTTTATCACAAGCATCCAATGCTTCTTGTATACGTTGTCCTATATTGTGGTTACTGTTAGGGGGCCTGTAGACCACTCCCACAAGTGACCTCTTTCCCCTGCTATTCCTCATCTCTACTCAAATTGATTCTACATCCTGATCTCCTGAACAAAGGTCATCTCCAACTATTGCACCAATGCCTTCCTTGATTAACCGTGCTAGCCCTTCACCTAGCTTCCTATTCTTCTTGAAGGTCATATAACCCCTCAATATTCAGGACCTAATCCTTTTCAGTCTGCAGCCACGTCTCCGTAATGGCTATCAGATCATATTTATTTCCTTCAATGTACACTATCAATTCATTTACTTTGTTATAATGCTACGCGCATTCAGATAGAGCCTTTAGTTTTGTCCTTTATTATCTTTGTAACATCTACTCTTGACTGTTGGTGTATTCTTAGGGTTTTCTCTCTGTCCTTTCCTGCCATTCTCTGACCCTCATTTCCCATATTACTATTTTGCTCTCCTGCCATGACCCTACCCCTTGACTTGCTACAATTACAATGGATTCCTCACCCCCTCGTTTAGTTTTCTCAGAGTCTTTAAACTATCAGAACTAAAGGCCGACAAGTCCCCAGGCCCTGATGGACTTCATCCTAGGGCCTTAAAAGAAGTGGCTGCTGAGATAGTAGATGCATTGGTTTTAATTTTCCAAAAGTCCCTTGATTCTTGAAAAGGTCCCATCAGATTAGAAAATAGCGAACGTAGCTCCTCTATTCAAGAAAGGAGGGAGACAGAAAGCGGCAAACTACAGGCCCGTTAGTGTAACATTTGTCATGGGGAAAATGCTAGAATCTATTAAGGGGGTAGTAGCAGGGCACTTGGAAAAATTTTTATGCAATCAGGCGGAGTTAACATGGTTTAGTGAAAGGGAATTTGTGTTTGACTAGTTTATTAGAGTTCTTTGAGGAGGTTAACAAGCAACATGGATAAAGGGAAACCTGTAGATGCGTTGTACTTGGATTTCCAGAGGGCATAAGGACAAGGTGCCACATTAAAGATTACAACACAAAATAAGAGCTCATGGTGTAGGGGGTAACATATTAACATGGATAGAGGATTGGTTTGGTTAGCTAACAGAAAATAGAAAGTGGGGATAAATGGGTCATTTTTGGATTGGCAAGATGTGAGGAGTAGAGTGCCACAGGGATCAGTGATGGGACCTGAACTACTTACATTCAATCTCTTCATCCAAGTCATTAATATAGATTGTATGTGTCGTTAGCAAATTTAGCAACCAAAGATAGATAGGAGAGTAAGTTGTAAAGAGGACTAGGAGTCTGGAAAGGGATATAGATAGGTTAAGTCCCAACAATTCCACCCTGATGGCACTGTTGGTGTACTTACACCACTTGGACTGCAGTGCTTCAAGAAGGCAGCCCACCACCACCTTCTCAAGGGCAATTAGGGATAGTCTGGCCTAGCCAGCAGTGCCCATATCCCATGAATGAAAAAAAAAAGTGAATGGGCAAAAATGTAGCAGATGGAGTATAATGTGGGAAAATGTGAACTTATCCACTTTGGCAAGAAGAGTAGAAAAGCTGTATATTATTTAAATAGAGAGAAATTACAGAACTCTTGGGTTACAGAGGGATCTAGGTGTTCTGATACATGAACCACAAGAAGTTAGTATGCAGGTACAGCAAGTGATTAGGAAGGCAAATGGAATGTTGTTGCTTATTGCAAAAGGAATGGAATATTAAAGTAGGGAAGTTTTACTACATTTGTATGGAGCATTGGTGAGACCACCAATGTAAATCCTGTGCACAGTTTTTGGTCTCCTTATTTCAGAACGGATATAATTACACTGGAAGCAGTGCAAAGAAGGTTCACTTGACTCATTCCTGAGATGAAGGGGTTGTCATGAGGAAAGGTTAGACAGGTTGGACCTGTATGCATTGGAGTTTAGAAGAATGAGAGGTGATCTTATCGAAACATTTAAGATCCTGAGGGGACTTGACAGGATGGATGCTGAATGGATGTTTCCCCTTGTGGGAGAGACTAGAACTAGGGGGACACAGTTTAAAAATAAGGGATCTGCCATTTAAGATGAAGATGAGGAGAATTTTTCTGAGGATATTTAGTCTGTGGAATTCTTTTCCCCAGAGAGCAATGTAGGCAGGGTTATTGAATATTTTTAAGGCTGAGTTGGATAGATTCTTGACTCACAAGGGAGTCAAAGGGTATGGAGGGTAGATAGGAAAGTAGAGGCCACAATCAGATCAGCCATGATCTTATCAAATGGCAGAGCAGACGAGAGGGGTTGAATGGCCGACTCGTGCTCCTAATTCATATGTATATATGTTTACACAAACTTCAGCTTCCCACTGCATGGTGAGGCATGGTGTTGCACATAATTAATGGGGGGGGGGGGGGGGGGAGAAAAGAGAGAGAGAGAGAGAGACCGTGGTGTAGTGTTAACATCACTGACTAGTAACCCAGTGCCCAGGCTAATCCTCTGGGTCAGATTCACATCTCACCAGAGCAATTGGAGGAATTTAAATTCAATTAATAAAGTCTGGAATTGAAGGCTAGCCTCAGTAATAGTGGCTGAAACTATCATCGATCATTGTAAAAACCCATCTGGTTCACTAATGTCCTTTAGGGAAGGAAATCTGCCATCCTTAACTGGTCTGGCCTACACGTGACTCCAGACCCACAGCAATGTGGTTGACTCTTAACTGCCCTCTGAATTGGCCTAGCAAGCCACTCAGTTCAAGGGTAATTAGAGATGGGCAACAAATGCTGGCCTTGCCAGTGACTCCCACGTAAGAATAATTATGTTGTATTGAACAACTGTACACTGCTGAAGTGCCTTTCAGTCATTGTAAAAACAAACAGATAACTAGGACAAGTGAGAACATTTGTATTACAACAGGGTTCTTTAAAAAGATGCTACTAATTCCACTCAGAGAAAAAGAGTTTATCTCCAAATATGTTCAATACAGCTTTATTGTGTTGTCAGCTGTATTACTTCAGTTTGAATGCCTCATTGAGGACTTTAACAGGTAGCAGATGCTTCCACTAAATGGACAGAACTAATTAATGATTCATGTCCCTATCCCCCTGTCACTGTGCAAACTAGTGGGAGTCCCAATTCAGCTTAGAATTTTAATTCTGCTTTCTGAGGAGAGAACTGAACCAAATAAAAAGCCTGGTATCTTATTGTGCTGCCACCTGTGGGCTCATCTATGCAAACATTCCAACTGTTTCCAACACAAGGAAGAGTTTATATTAACATAAAACACACTTTCTGTAAAACACAGTGGGATATGAAAAACAGTCACCAAGCCAGGAAAGGAAGATTCGGAGCATTGACCAAAATTTTGGTCAAATATTGGTCAAAATCTTGAGGATTTTAAAGGAGAAAAGTGAGGAGAAGCTGAGGGAGGGGATTCTGGAAAGTAGGATCAAGACAACTGAAATATCTGCCATAGGGGCAAGAGGGCAAAAGAGTCAGAACTACAGAAAGTTGTGGGAGTTATAGAGATGGAAGAGGGAGAATAGATATGATGGGGACAGGCCATGGAGGAATGTAAAGATGATTTTAAATTTGAGTAACTAAGGAATAGAGAGCCAATGTAGGTCAGTGAGCACTGGGGCATACAGGACTTAGTGCTGCTGCAAGCTTACAAAAGGCCAATGAAAGTGCAGGAGTAGTCAAGTCTGGAGATGAAAAGACACATATAATTGTTTCAAGTAGAAGTGCTGAGGCAGCAGACATTGTAACAGTGGATGCAAGTGATCTTGGGGATGGAAAAGGTTTGTCGTTGAAGCTAAGTGCAGACAGTGCAGTATTCCAATTTATTCTACAAGTCCAACAGGAAAATGACAACACCCCACCTTTCAGAAAGCTAAGGTTCAAACATGAGCCTCTGCAATCTTCTACGTCTGAACAAAAAGGAACACAATGGAAGGAAACAAAAATACGCAAGTACATTTTCACAGAGGATTGACCAGATAAACAGCCTGCAGTTAGTCAGTCACTGGTTTTGTATTTCAAACTCTCCTGTAAAACATTAACAGTTCACATGATTAGGGCTTTTCTTTAAAACCAGGTTGGTCATCCAAATCTAACCAGATTTTAAAAAAAATAACCTATAGCAGCACTGAAAGAAATATCCCTTATTTGTAAGCAAGAATCCATACAGCTGTGCTACCCATATATCATTTGGTAATTGTGATTGTTTTTTGAATTTACTGTTAAAAAAATAATTAGTGTCTAAACTAGTGACTTCAGTTACAAAGGATTTAGTTAGGCATAGTTAAAACATGCAGCTGTTCATTCAAAAAAGTATGCTTTAGTTAATTTACTCTCAATACATCAACTGCATGTTTTCTGAAGTTGCATCATTTATCTGTGCCTAATAAGATGTAGATAAGAAATATCACTTTGTGAATAATGAGAACTCCAGATCCTAGGACAATGTAACACTTCAGCATAAACTAGACACATGGTTGCCAGGAATTAGAATGATAGGAGAGGTTAGCAGAATGTTTTTTATGCAGAGGATTGTTCGAACGTGGAATGGCCTATTACAAACAATGAAGGAAGAAGAATCTATGATCACATTTTTAAAAAAGAGATATGGATAAATATTTGAAAATTAAATATTTAAAAAGGCAAGAAAATAGTACCAAGTAGATAGTTTTTTCAGAGAGCCAGCACTGGCACTTTGTGCCAAATGGTTTCCATATCTGGTGCAAAATTTTATGAATCTTAAATATGTCTTTATAGGTATCCAGAATGATGACAAGCAACCAAAATGAAACACTACTTTCACAGTATTCTTCAGTATAGAGCAATCCTATGATTTCATTTGTTAAAAATTTGCTCATGGGATGTGGGCATCGCTGTCTAGAATAGCATTTATTGCTCATCCCTAATTATCCTTGAGAAGGTGGTGGTGAGCTGTCTTCTTGAACCTCTGCAGTCCATGTGGTGTAGGTACACCCACAGTGCTGTTAGGAAGGGAGTTCCAAGATTTTGCCCCAGTGAAAGTGAAGGAACGGCAAAATATTTCCAAGTGAGGATGGTGAATGGCTTGGAGGAGAACTTCCAGGTGGTGGTGTTCCCATGTGTATGCTGCCCTTGTCCTTCTAGTCGCAGTCGTGAGTTTGGAAGGTGCTGTCTAAGAAGCTTTGGTGAGTCCCTGCAGTGCATCTTGTAGATGATATAAACTGCTGCCACTGTGGATGGTGTCAAGCTTCTCGAGTGTTGTAGGAGCTCCACTCATCCAGGCAAGTGGAGAGTATTCCATCACACTCCTGACTTGTGCCTTGTAGATGGTGGACAGGCTTTGGGGAGTCAAGAGTTACTCTTCACAGAATTCCTGGCTTCTGACCTGCTCTTGTAGCCACAGTATTTATATGGCTAGTCTAGTTCAGTTTCTGGTCAATGGTAACCCCCAGGATGTCGAGAGTGGGGATTCAGTGATGAATCTGTCTTGTTGGAGGTGGCATTGCCTTGTTTGGAGTGAATGTTACTTGCCACTTGTCAGGCCAAGCCTGGATATTTTCCAGGTCTGGCTGCATTTCGCCATGGACTGTTTCAGTATCTGAGTCATCACGAATGTGCAATATTCAGCACCAATCATCAGCGAACATCCCCACTTCTGACCTTATGATGGAAGGAAGGTCATTGATGAAGCAACTAAAGACGGTTGGGCCTAGGACACTACCCTGAAGAACTTCTGCAATGATGTTCCGGAACTGAGATGATTTACCTCCAATAACCACAACCATCTTCCTTTTATGCTAAGTATGACTCCAACAATGGAGAGTTTTCCCCAATTGCTATTGACTCCACTGTTGCTAGGGCTCCTCGATGCAATACTCGGTCAAATGCTGCCTTGATGTCAAGGGCAGTCACTCTCACCTCACCTCGGGAGTTCAATTCTTTTGCCCACATTCAAACCAAAGCTGTAATGAGGTCAGGAGCTGAGCAACCCTGGTGGAAGCCAAACTGAGTGTCAGTGAGCAGGTTATTACTAAGCAAGTGCCGCTCGATAGCACTGTTGACAACCCCTTCCATCATTTTACTGATGATCGAGAGTAGACTGATGGGGCAGTAATTGACCAGGTTGGAGTTGTCCTGTTTTTATGTGTACTGGACATATCTAGGCAATTTTCCACATAGCCGGGTAGATGCCTGTGCTGTAGCAATACTGGAACAACTTGGCTAGGGGGTGGCAAGTTCTGGAGCACAAGTCTTCAGTACTATTGACGAAATATTGTCAGGGCCCATAGCCGTTGCAGTATCCAGTGCTTTCAGCTGTTTCTTGATATCACATGGTGTGAATCGAATTGGCTAAAGTCTGAAATATGTGATGCTGGGGACCTCTGGAGGAGACCGAGGTGGATCATCCACTCGGCACTTCTGGCTGAAGATTAGCCAATCTCCAAAATATGAACAAATGACATGCAAGGTTAGATATTTTAAAACACTACTTTACTACAAGATCTCTTGTGACTGTTTAAAACTTTGTGATTGAATTTATCCATCGTTGCTTCCCCCCACCAACCCTTGATGTCCCCTCCATTCCACTGACTTCCTGGGGAACAATGCCTTTGAGCATCTCACCCAAGTGCCAACATTTGTTTGGACCCAATGGGCAGTGGAGGTCTACCCAGCTGTGGAGGGTGTCAAAGCTATGCTCAACATCCACACCCATGTTCACTTCCCAAAAGCAATAGCAAACTCTTCTCTAACCTAGGAGGTGCTCTTGCTAGCTTTAGTATCCTCCTTCACTGCCCTACCAAAATTTACACCGAGGATATTGATGTGTACAGCTCAACTCCTTGCTGGGCCACTTGATACAGGGAGAGGTGGTAGAGTCTTTCATGCACCCTTATTTTTTTTAAATTAAGGACAGAAATTTTGTTATTTTTCATGACATTTGATCATTAAAAGCTTCAGAGCTGTGGTCTCCAAAGCCAAAGCTCTTTTCTCCCATTCTTCCCAAAAAACAGTTGTTTTCCAGAGAAACAAACTGCCATTAATAATGAATGCCCACTTGTGATCAGTGTGCTTGTGGAGCCAATGCACTGAACGAGGCAAGTCATCTAATTTTTCATACTGACAAGGGCATAGCAATTAAATAATTTGATGTGGGCAACAATTGGCCAACTACGTGATATTGTGTAGGATCCACACAGTTCTCCAGAGAGTTAAAAAAAAAACCCCAGCTCTTTCAACACTTTCTTAAATGGGTGGCGAGAGAGGAGTAGACGACATGAATTGGACATAAATTTAGATTTCCCATTTACCCCAAAAACGGGTTCTCCAGCCGTTGATAAGTGCGACACACGAGAAACTTGTAGCATACAAATAGTTGGCTGTGGACGTTACCATTTTTTTTTTTAAAAAAAGGTTATATAAGTATGCAACTTTCCAAACAGAGGTTTGATAGATAATCTGAACAACCTGTTCTGCATTCTGTAAAGGCGAAGGGAGGGACATCAGCTGCAGCATTATGTAACTGCGCCTTGCACTATGAATGTAGACTCAGCTCCGCATCCACCCACCCACCTCAGGTCCCCCTCACACAGATATAAAACTCGGAACATGTAATTCAATAAACAGCTGCCCGCATTCACCGATCAGAAATGGGGAAAGTGTCATTCTCGACAAGGAAAACGCAATGAAGTCTGACGCTTGGGTCTTTTGTTTGGCGAGCATTAGCGGGGAGCGAGGGCAATGAGCCGAACCCTCCCCCTCCCCGATGTGGGTATAATCGGGGGGGGAAGGGAAGAGAAGGGTTGAGGCTCAATGGGAGGTGACCCCCTTCCTACCACCCCTCCCCCTCCCGGTGGGCTTCTGCCATGATGGGGGGTGGGGGGGACTCGCGCTCAATCGGTGCGGAGTGAGTGACACAGGTGGTGGAGGGGCCCTGACAACCGAACCCAGGAACCGGCCCGAGACCGATCCGGGTCAAACCCTGATTGGGGGCGGGGGGGAATGCGCTGATTAATCGCCCCCCCCCCCCCCCCCCCCCCCCGGGGGTACCTCCCGCCCGCTCCTTCACTCACGAAATTATCCCTGAAGTCGCTGTCCGGGCACAGGACGTAGAAGGAGACACCGGGGTCCGCGTAGAAATCCAGGCGACTCTCGGCCTCCTCGGTGGCGATCAGCTCGAATGGGGTGTTGTAGCACCACTTGTCCGCGATGTCGACGAACTGCTGGAATTCCATGGCCTCCGGTGCGGGTGCGTGTGGTCCGGTCCGTTACCTCAGGCGCGATCTCTGCCGCCGCATCGGCCTAGGGGAGAGCGCGGCCCATGGCGCGCGCCGCTCTGTTTTTTTTTTCTCTATGGGAGGAGGGGGTGGGGGATGCGGAGTGGTCGCTACTCCCCTTGTGGCGGACTGTGTGCAGCTCAATGGCTGTAACCTGCCGCCGCGCTCTCTTCTTCACTCCGGCTCGCGTTCCTCCAGAACCCACGCCCCCAGCAGCACGCTGACCAATCGAATGGCGGCAGAGTTGGGTCGGTGGCGCCTCCAGCGCGCGCCCTCAGTCCTCCGTGCCCCACATTTCAATGGCAGGAACACTGCACGTGCTTCTCTATCATATCTGAGACTCTTTGGTTTTCCCCCTCCAACCGCAGGGAGGGCCTTCCCCTCAACGTCCATTCCAGGGGGCAATCAGTGTGTTACCATGAGTTACCTTTCGTAAAAATAACTTGCATTGAGGTAACGCCTTTGACATTTCAAAGAACTTTGCTGCCAATTAGGCATCTTTCGACTACATTCCCTGTTGTAATTTAAGAAATGTGTATGTTACTGAACTAATAATCCATTGGAGTTCAAATCCCATCACCACAATTCGACAATTTGAGTTGTTTGAAAAATATAAAAAGCTGAATCTATAAGTGATCTCGAAACTGATGGAACGAAACATGCAGTTTTACACCCAGTCTGACCTATATGTGACTCCAGTCCCACACCAGCTAGGGTGCCAACCTGCTACATAGTTATCCATGGTATTAAATTTACTCTGATATATTTTACTAAGAACAAACATGAGCTAGATCATCTGCTTAGATAAAGCAGAGAAATGCATATTATGATTGGCAAAACCAAGTTGACTTTTTCTAAAAGGAAATCTTGTTTGATAAATTTATTAATGCTTTTTGAGGATGTAACTAGTAGGATAGATAAAGGGGAATCAGTAAATGTAGTATCCCTGGATTTCCAAAATGCATTTGATAAGGTGTCATACAAAAGGTTAATAGGCGAAATAAGGGCTCATGGAATTGGGGGTAATATTTTAGCATGGACAGAGGATTGGTTAACAGATAGGAAACAGAGAGTGAGCATAAATGGGGCTTTTTCAAATTGGCAGGCAGTGAATAGTGGAGTACCACAAGAATCAGTGCTGGGGCCACAGCTATTTACAATCTATATTCATGACTTAGATGAAAAGACAGAGTAATGTATCTAAGTTTGCTGATGATACCAAGCTAGATGGAAAGGTAAGCTTTGGAGAGGATGCAGAGGCTGCAAGTAGATATAGACAGGTTAGGTGAATGGGCAACAAGATGGCAGATGGAACATAATTTAGGGAAATGTGAAGTTATTCACTTTGGTCATTTAAAAAAATATATTCTGCTATTTTATTCTTAAGGTAAAATACTTGCAGGTGTTGATATTCAAAAAGACTTAGGTGTGCTTGTACAAAGAATGCAGAAAGTTATCATGCAGGTGCCACAAGCAATTAGGAAGGCAAATTACATGCTGGCCATTATTGCAAGGAGATTAGAGCACAAGAATAAATAACTTTTGCTACAGTTGTACAGGGTTTTGGTGAAACTGCATCTGGAGTACTGTGCGGTTTTGGTCTCCACGTTTAAGAAAGGATATACTTGCATTTGAGGCAATACAGCGAAGGTTCACTAAATTGGTCTCTTGAGGGGGCTGTCCTATGATGAGAGACCGAGTAAATTGGGCTTACATTCTCTGGCATTTAGAAGAATGAGAGGCAATCTCATTGAAACCTATAAAATTTTGAAGGGGCTGGATAGGGTGGATACAGAGATTGTTTCTGTTGGTTGGGGGATCTTAAACACGGGCACAACCTCAGGATAAGGGGCTTGATCATTTAGAACCGAGATGATGAGAAATTTCTTCACTCAAAGGGCTGTGAATCTTTGGAATTCTCTACCTCAGAGGGTTGTGGTGCTCCACCGTTGAATACATTTAAGGCTGGGATAGACAGATTTGTGATCTTTTGGGTAATTAAGGGATATGGGGAGCGGGCAGGAAAATGGAGTTGAAGCCCAAGATCAGCTATGATTGTATTGAATGGCAGAACACGTTTAATGGGCTCTGTGATCTACTCCTACTTCTTATGTTCCTTTGGATAAATTATACAATCACCATAATAGCCTTTTTACCTTCTGCTTGTTTAGATGGGTGAACAAAGATCACAAGCCACAATTGTGGAGTGGCGTTAAATAACTCAACTAACATCACCAACTGAGTGTATATTCTGGACACAAAGCAGCTTTATTCATGGGAGACGTGAACAAGTACTCTGTTTAGATTTATGCAATTTTCCAAAGACAATGAAAGAGCTTAATATTCTTCAAATCTGCAAATAAAATGTAAAAATTATCTTGATGTTGAAAACAAAAATGAAGGGCAGCCTCTGAGTTTACCTTCAGCCCAACCAGGATCTAACAGCCAAGGCACATGACTAACCTGGAATTAGTAGTGTCGATCTATTAGATCATTAAGTTTTCAACTTACACAGGTATTTCCTCCAGTTTAGTGTAACCCTCACTGTGATAGGTAGATCTAAGAAACACTAGTCCTGAGTAAAGTTCTTTAATATTCTTCAGCGGTACTAGCTTTACAAACATTTAAATTGTAATGAACAAAATACATACATCAAGCTGCTGTATTAAGCAACACAATCACACAATAAAGAAGTTAGAGGGGTAAGAGTGTAAACATTAAAACAGAACAGTCATCAGCATGCTGATCATGAAAGAGATCTGAAGTGAAATTTATGAAATCTGAGATTTATGAATCCATCAAGCCAGTGTGTGGCTGTGGCAAAAATGGTGCAGGAATACATTGGCAGAGGGATGTATAAATGTTAAAGTTGCTAATCAGACCCATCAACAGAGCTATCCACAGTAGTGGTCTTCTAATCACTGGAAGAACATTACCACCTAACGAGACAGTATTGAAACACTGGTTATCAGAAATTTATTGATAAAGGAAGACTGCAAATGACAGGGGGGTCAGAGGATATGAGGCAAAAATGTTCTCCTCAAAGAGTAATATAATTATGGAATAAATTACAAGAAAAATGGCTATGAAATAGTCACTGTAAATACATTTCAAGGGACAATTAGATGTGGAGAGGAAAGAAGGGCAGGAGCCAGAAAAATGAATGGAGAGAAACAAAAGAAACCTGTTCCCAGTCTTTCAATGTTATGAGGAAATCAGGTTATTCCTCTCAATTAGTCATTTTATTTTGCAAATTACTATTTAGCAGAGCATAACGTTCTTAATGTATCCAGTGACATTTCATATTAAAATGTATGTTATTCCGCTCACAGCGTCTTGATTTGGCAGGCTGATGCATTCAGTATGGCTTCTAGTCTTACACATCAATCTTGTTAGAAAACATTAAATATTAATTTCCTAAACGTATAAATATCTTGCTGCATGCTTTATTTTGAATCGTTCCATATTGAAAGGGCATAGCCGCTGCAGTTTAGAAAGCAGTGGGACTGTTAAATAAGGTGCCAATGCACTGCTGTGTTTCAATTGGAAATCGTGAGTGACATTTCACAGACAAAGTGGATACAAATCATAAACCCTGCATGATAAGGTTCTTACCTTAGATGAGTTGCAAGAGGATGTAGTGGAAAGTTATGCAAAAATAAAAAGATGAATCACCCGAAGCGTCCCCCCCCACCCCACCACCTTACATACCTTCCAGCGACTGTTTACTGAGTGTTATTGGAAGAGGTTTGGGAACAGATCAGCAGCCCATTCATTAGGGCTAGGAATGAAATACAGTGATTGTGAGCAAGGAGAAGACAAAATTGCATCAGACATAAACAGGAATGTGTTCTCTATTTTATGCACACAAAATTCAAAAATATCAATCAAATGAGAGAAATTCAAAAAAATATTCTGGACATAGATTACAGCAATTTTTACTGAACTGCTTAAACAGTAAGAAATGTCCATTTTATATGGAAACACTAAGGAAACATTGCAAGCTGGGGGAGGGTTCAGTCAACATAGCATTTAGTCTCAAACATATTCTTCCATCAAAGAAAAAGATGCTAATGCTGTTCAAGATGTACTTCATTCACATTGTTATTATATGTTCAGATCACCATGCCCAAAAGGCTTTGTTGGAAATTAAAACCCAGTATAGCACCTTTTCCACAAAGAAAATTTTAAAAAGGAAACAATCCTGCTGTTGATTCATATAAAGTCTAACGTGCACATTGTCGTCCTTGCTAAAGGCTTCAGGCTAGTATCCAATAAAGATTCATATCATTAACCATCATGAAACCAGCCAACTTAATATCAGTCACTTCACAAACACTTTTGTATTTGTGGGACACTAGTTCTTCCAGAGAATTGTTTGGTTTCTGCATTGTGTGATATCTGTTCTGATATATAAACTTGCTGTATGATTCATGTTAATATGTAAGGTAAACAATGCCTTTATACATAATCGAAATCTATTTCTACTTGGCTATAGGTTCAATTCTGAATGTGTAAGCTTGGCGTTCAATCCATTTAAAATATATTTGATCAATAAGTCTTCAGAAAAATGAATCGGAATACCTGACAAAATATACAAGTAAACCAAATTTTTCTAGTTTAACTTTAAAAAAGCAGTTAAATATATTTTTAAAATAAAACGCACTGCATTAATCACCCAACACACATCTGATATCAAAACTGCAGTAAGGACACACAATAAGTTTTAACAGTAAAATCACGAATCTAGCTAACGCATCAGCAAACTTCTACACCAATGTCATCTCCGTATTAAGTCATTGTGGAGGTAGTGGTCCATTTTCTTAAACTTCAATCATCACTGTCGCTTCCAGATTCACTCAATTGCAAGTCATTTCCTAAAAATAAAGGTTCATGTTATATACAGCAAGCAACTTTTATGTAGCTTTTCACATCTATTTTTACTTTGTAGCTAATCCTCTCCTATAGGGGGAGCATTAAGTACTGGCTAGGCCACCTGCCTGGGAGCTGCAGTAGGATCCTGCAAGCCAGCTGCCAACCTGAAAAGGACATCTAGAGGTAGCTCAACTGATTTGGACCTACGAGGATCAGACAGCCCAAAGGCCACCAGGCAAGTCATGGGGAGGGGCCCCAGGAGAATTTTGTCAATGGGAAGTGGGGCCTACGGTGGAAGTCCAAATCTTGTAAGTGGGATTCGCAGGAGTACTCCCGTAATAAGCTATTCTATAGTTAGAAGAAAAACCTCAGGTAGCTGACTATTCGTTATCCTATACATTTCATGGACAGTGCTACCTAAGAATTAGATAGAAACTAATGTATCACAGCAAAGTATTAGTGTCCTACTGTTCACAAGTCTTGTAGGATAGGGTTCTCACCCACAGGTACGCAGCCCCATAGGTGTCTATGAGGTTTCAAAGGATCAATCAAAATTAAAATCCCAGTTGATACTGCTTTTTGCCTCCACCTCAAAGCCCTTTGAACCCTATTTAGAGTGGGGAGGGTGAAGCAGTGGGAAAACAACTCAGTGCAACTAATAAGGCTTGAGGGTGAGGAGTGCAGAGCCTATCAGGAATATCTCAATCTGCTACAATGTAGCTCATGTGCCAGTTCACATAATCTGAGCCCAGGTTGTCCGCAATAACGGCACAACATAGACTTGCAGGAGTAGTCAGGACCTCTTGCTCTCTTCAAGGTGGATGAGAAGATGGCACAGTCCCTCTGCATTAAATATGACAATGTAGACATAGAAATTGTGTGTAAAATTGCTGAGTGCAACCCAGTTACTGGCTGCATCTGAAGACCAAACGCACTGCAGCCATTACAGAGTCTGCAGCATGCAACAAGAGGGAAACAATCCAGCTGGTGTAAATTAATAATACTGACAGGTCGGGTGGACAGACCGGCCTTAACAAGGTGTGTGCCGTTTTTGGCTTTTGTTATTATAAAAACTGGATTTTATTGTAATAACTATTTGAAAACAATGCAATTCTTTAAGTGACTACAGTATAAGCCGCATTTATTTTTCTGCTGCAAAGCTGCTATCTTCTTATGCCATGTCTGGACCTCCTGCAAGATCTTGTTGGACTTTTGGTTGCAAACTTTCCAGCGATTAAAAATTAACAAAACCGCTTTTGATACCTTTCCCCAACTTAAATGTTGAATATTTATTAATATTTTTGTACATATCTCTACTTATGTCAAGTTTTGCATGGGTTTAGAAACATACAGGTCTTAATGAGATATATTACTCATAATTTTATGATGGAAGCTGGGGCAAATTCCTCAGGATATCCAAGTTTCCCATTAAATAAAACAAAAATAATAAATATAAATGTTTAATTGTATAACTAATTTTTATACATAAAAATACTTATGTTAATGGGGTCTGTGGAAAAACACGGGGGGGGTGAGGGTGGCTGGGGTCGAGAAGCTAAAGATTGAGAATGCTTGCTATAAGACATCAAAATTAAGGATATTTGATTAAGGTTCATTTTCACTGCTGACATTCTCAAACAGGAGATAAAAAGTTGCCTTTGGATAGGAACTGGGGATATCTGTAGCTTTTCAGGACATTTTTGAAAACTATGTAATCACTGCAGACAGTGGGCAATACTCTGGGCAATAACCAACCGGTTTGGGGCATTCTTGCCATAAACAAACATGTTCACATTGGCATCAGCAGCTTTTACTTTCGCTTGATATTGACTAATTAAGGGCCATGCATCTAATTACAAACACGTATTGCACAGAAGGAAAGCGGAACATAAACTTGGTATCTTGTACAACCACAAGTAATGAAGAATGCAGATAAGCACTGCATACTTACTCAGTGTGCTCATAAGCTGATTGCTTCCTGGTCTGCTGGTGCCATTTGTAGCAGCATTTCTGTTACTGTACTGCTGGTATGGCTGTTGTGGCTGCTGTTGCTGTTGGGGCTGGGGTTGGGCTTGGGGTTGCTGTTGGGGTTGCATCTGTGGTGGTGTAGAGGAGGGGTGAGCTTCATTTTCGACATCACTGCTAGAGCTGTCATCACTGCCAGAGGAACTTCCTGAATCTGAGGAACTACTGCTGCTACTCATCTGTTCAATAATATCAACTTCAGCTCTCAATTCTAGGATGGGGAAGAAAAAACTATTAACAGAGGATATCAGCTCTAAATTCACTGGCTTTGTTTGAAGAGATGTAGCTCAATCTTTCTAAGACATTGTGCCTTGTTTTTGCATTAACAATAAACATTTTCAATAGGGAAGGATAGAATACAGCAAAATAAAGGCAACAATTTAAAACTATATTAATGATCAAGTTCATTTAAAAATCTATCCTTTTCCACCTTCAATGCCTTATGCCATAAAGCTGAAATCCATGGACATATCATCACCGTGTAATTCTGATCACCTGTAGTAAATAGAACCAGGCCATACATTTTAAAGAAAAAAATATGTCTGTGATAGTTACAGTTATCAATGGGAGGAAAAAAATAATGAACTCCTTTTGCAAAATCTTTGATTAAATGGTAAGAGATTAGAAAGTGTAGAAGTACAAAAGGACCTGGTGTCCTTGTCAATAAGTCACTGAAGGCTAACATGCAGGTGTAGCAGGCAATTTGGAAGGCTAATGGTATGTTGGCATTTATCACAAGAGGGTTTGAGTACAGGAATAGTGAAGTGTTGCTTCAATTGTATAGAAGTTTGGTTAGACAATACCTGGAGTAGTGTGTGCAGTTTTGGTCCCCTTATCTTAGGAAGGATATTATTGCCATAGAGAGAGTGCAACGAAGGTTCACCACACTTGTTCCCAAGATGACAGGACTATCCTATGAAGAGAGATTGGGGAAACTGCGCCTGTATTCTCTAAGTTTCAAAGAATGAAGGTGAACTCACTGAAACCTACAAAATACTTAAAGGGATAGACAGGGTAGGTGCAGGTAAGATGTTTCCCCTGGTTGGGGAGTCTAGAACCAGGGGACACAATTTCAAGGAAAGGGGGAAGCCACTTAGGACTGAGATGAAGAGAATTTTATTTACTCAGAGGGTTGTGAACCTTTGGAATTCTCTACCTCAGAGGGCCATGGAAGCTCAGTAATTGAGTATGTTTAAAGTTGAGATTGACAGATTTCTAAATGCCAATGACATAAAGGGAAATGGGGATACTGTGGGGAAAAAGTTATTGAAGTGGAAGGAACAGCCATGATCATATTGAATGGTGGAGCAGGCTTGAATGGCCTACTCCTGCTCCGATGTTCCTGGTCAAGCATAAACAAAACTATTTTGTTCACACACAGAGCTATTTCTTTACCTTCTTTTTGAAAATAAGGAGGGTCATTGCTTCTGCTATTAGAGAGATTGTAATCACAGACATAAGCAGATCCATAACGGAACTGAAACCAAGGGGAACATTATCCCCCCGTCGGAGGGGAAGTGCGGGAGCAGGCACCGGTGTCCGGCCTTCCGACTGGCGCCCCCAGTCGGTGGGGTGCCACCATTTTACGTGGGCAGGCCAATTAACCCAGCGTGACGTGCGCCAGGAAGCACTATGCGAAAGAGCGCACAGATCTTCCTGAGGCAAAGTGCTGCCTCAGGGAGATCGGCTCCGATTCAAAAGTTGACAGAAAGGTAATTTAAAAATTTCCCTGGCGGTGTCCCCTCATGTGACACTGTCACATGAGTTGGGACATGTCCTTAACTTATATTTAAACATTTGATAAACATTTAAAAGCCCTCATGAAACCTCATCCTGCCCGTGGATGAGGTTTCATGCTTTTTCCGAGGCCCACCTGGGCTCCCGGCCTGCCCGCCAACCCTAAGCTTGGACGGGCAGGTCCGTCAATCAAGTTAATTAGTCTATTAATGGCCTTAATAGGCTGCTGACAGTTCAGCGGGTGCGCAGCCGAATCGGCTGCGTGCCCACCAAACTGAAAATCTAAATGATGTGGGGTGATGTCGGGACGCATGCCCAAGGTATCCTCGCGTCATTTTACGCGTCGGCGAGCGGGCCCCGCCCCCGCTCGCCGACCAGAAAAGCCTGCCCCAAGACTTCAATTGTAAATTAAACTAAAGTGGTAGAAACATAATGAGGACCAGTGCAAATAAATTTAGAAAAATTTGAATCTTTTGGGAAACAGGACAAATAGATGGTGCATGCAGTTGAATACTGACAATTATAAAAACTAATCTGTAAACAAGGAACTAAGACAATGCTTTCTGAATTCAATCATGATGGGGCACAGAGAAGAGATTTGAGGTCGTGGTGGAAAATAATAAAACCAAATAGTGTATGTTTGCAGTAAATGAAGGCAAAACAAACCACTGAGTTGGATAAACAAAGAGAATTAATACAAAGAAAACAAGCTAAATTACTGTATAAAGATATGGTTAGGCTCCATGTTCATCATTCTGAGGTGGATATTATTGACCATACAAGGTTACATTTTAGTGCATTCAAGGTAATGACGTATTGACATTAAGGTAGTAGAAATCTGGAAGCTCCCAAAAAGCTATTGAGGCTAGGTCAAACAATCAAAGTTTTAACATTTTTGGGAAGTCTTTGTTGAGCAAGGGTATTAAGTGATGTGAAACTAAGGTGGGTAAATGGAGTTAAGATATCGATCAGCCACAATCTAGTAGAAAGGTGGAACAAGACGGAGGGACTGAGAAGTCTACCCCTGTTGCTTTGTTCCTATGCCTCAAAAATTTACATTGAGGAAGCATGAAAAAACAAATCGGAAGTTGGCTAAAGAATAGAAACAATGGTGGCTAATAGATGCTTTCTGAGCTAGAGAGATGTAAATGGTAGTCTCCCACCAGATAGTGGTCAAGCCATTGAAGTTTACAGACCAGGAAGAGACTCATCATGTCCGTACTTGCCCTTTGCCATGAAATAACCCAACTGTCCTATTCTCTCTCAACAGCCAAGTATCTTACTCAACTTCAAATAGTGATCTACTTTCTTTTAAAAGATTCGGTGGTGAGCTACTTAGCTACTCTCTGCAGTAAAGCATTCCAAGCTCTAACAACTCCTGTCTCAATCAGTAATAATTTTAAATTGATGTCTCCCCGTAATTGGAGGAAATAGTCAAAATTCTTCATAATTAAAAGACACTATTAAAATCTCTTTTTCATCCCCTCTGTTCTATCAGAAGCTGTCCAAGTATCTCAACTATCTGGAGTTCTGAAGAAGAGTCATATTGGACTTGAAAAGCTAACTCTGTTTCTCTCTCCCCAGGGGCTACCAGACTTGCTGAGTTTTTCCAGCAGTTCTGTTTTTATTTCAGATTTCCATTATCCACTGTATTTTGCTTTCATCTCAAGTATCTCCCCATCACTATAATTTCTCATTCCTGTTGGATCTATGCTGTATGCCTCTATGGCTCCAATGTCTTTTAAATAATGGGGCACCAAAAATGTACATACAGCATTCGACTGTACTTTGACCATTGCCTTGTAACTATTTTTCATAACTTTTATGCCCCAATTTAGAAAACCCAAAATGTTACTGGCCTTTTTATAACGATTTACCTGAATTCATACTGTAAAGGAGCTATTTAAACCTCTGGTCTTTCTGTTGCTACATATCTTTTATGACTTTCCTACTGAATGCATACTATACTCTAAAATACAAAACTCACTTCTCTACTATAATTTGTATCTGCCAATCACCAGTCTGTTCTTCTAGCCTATCCAAGACCTCCTGAAGTCTGACAACCACCCCCCAACTAGCCAAACCCTTTACTTGTACTGACCGATGGGGAACACCACTGTTAAGGCTTTTCTATTCCAAGGGATTATTCATTTACCCTCACCTTCTGTTTCCTGTTAGTCAACAAACTTTCTATCTATGCTGCTACAATTGCTCATATACCAGGCTTGAAATTTTGTAACAAGTTGCTTACGAGGTAACTTATTAAACACCTTCTGAAATGTCATCAGTATATTTACTGTATTCCTTTGTCTATCCAAATTGGTCACTTCTTCAGCATACTTATTTATCAAACATATATGCATGAATGACCTGGACTCAGATCTCTATCAAAATCTACAGATGACTCAGAAATGGGAAGCTTGGCCAACTTTGAAGACGACTGTAAACAACTTCAGAAGGACAAACAGGTTTGTAGGCAGGGCATATGGATAAACTGTAGAGAAACGTGAGGTCATACATTTTGGGAAGAGGAACAGGATAGAAAATATACACTAAATAGTAAAATGTTGGAGAGAGCTGTTGGGGCGTGTTGCATCATACAGTTTTCCCTGCTCCTAAAAGTTTCCATATTGACACCTACACAGATCTTTTATTTGTATACCTCTTTTTATGTCATCAAGTTGTGGTTCAGGTGATGGGTTGTCCTTCGAAGGAGACGTTTTTGGTCCAGGACATGGCTTGTTTGGGGCTCTAAACTGTGCAGGAGGCTGAGATCTTCGCACCACCTGCGACTCCAACTGAGCCTGGATTTTACTGCTTCCTTCAGCTCTGAAACAATTATTGGCAGTTGAACATTAGGGTGTATTCAGACATCAATCATTAGACAGCAATAAGAAATCTTTTAACATTTCCAACTCAAAAACAGCTTTAGTAGAAAATAGAATATATCTAAATTATTCCATAAAACTTAAGTAGATCTTGAAGGGGAAAAATGTTCCCATTTCTTATTTATCATGTCCATTTTTTTGCTTCTTCTCCTAAGAAACCAACTCTGAATGGAGCATAGTTCCAGGGGTACCACCTGCCCTCAAAGTGGCCATTCTTCATGTCTGAGCCCAGCACCGAGTGTCAGGAGGATAATTAGTTGTGGGAAGCCTCAAAACAAAGACTGTATCTTCACCCAATGTTCATAATCACATTTTTCAGGAATAACTCGAGTAGTGATCAGCAATGGCACAAGTATATCACTGTGAAAAACTGACTCCAATAAGCAGTCATTACAATGTTTTTTCTAGAATCATTCCTGTAAAACTTCTCATGATTACGCCACATTGTCAAAAGTTAGAAAAAAAAACACGGGTAGTAACAGAAGACAAAAAAATTCAACCAGAAAAGATTCAAGAATTTGTACTGTGTCTAAGTGTGTAACATTGTCAAGACTCACGACATTTACAAACCATTTCAGGTTCTTAATAATTTCACATTTACAATTAAAGCCTCAATTTTTGTTTTATAATCTGAAAAGAACTTAACTGCAATGCCAAAGGACTGAACTCTCACTTAGAAAGGCCTGTTGCAATTCATTTTAACTGTGTTTGTTTCCAATAAAAGTCTTCAACTTACATCACCAAAATAGATGAGAACACTCACTACAGCCATATGATCCACTGAATTACTTTGTATCCAATCTTGGCTAAAATAAAATTGTCTGGGGAAACTAGGATACCTGCAGAACATAGCTGGATAACAACATAACAGTGCTATTAAGCAGCACTTCAGAAATAACCTGCTCCCTTATCCTCAGTTTGGGTTCTGCCAGGGCCACTCAGCTCCTAACCTCATTACAGCCTTGGTCCAAACATGGACAAAAGTGCTGAACCCAAGAGGTGAAGTAACAGTGATTGCTCTTGACATCAAGGCAGCATGTGACTGAACGGCATCAAGGAGCCCTATCAAAATTTAAGTCAATGGGAATCAGGGGGGAAACTCTCCACTGATTGGAGTCATAGGAAGATGGCCCAACAAATTCAGCTGCTTCATCAATGACTTTCCCTCCAGCATAAGGTCAGAAGTGGGGATGTTCGCTGACGACTGCACAATGTTCAGTACTATTCGCGACTCTTCAGATACTGAAGCGGTCCATATCCATATCAGTAAGACCTCGATAACATTCAGGCTTGGGCTGATAAATGGCAAGTAGCATTCACGCCACACTAGTGCTAGGCAATGACCATCTCCAACAAGGGAGAATCCAACCATCTCCCCTTGACATTCAATGGCATTACCATTACTGAATCCCCCCACTTTCAAAATCCTGGAACAGGACCATGGACCAGAAATTGAATTGGACCAGCCATATAAATACAGTGGCTACAATTGCAGGTCAGAGGCTGGGAATTCTGCGGTGAATAGCTCACCTCCTGACTCCCCAAAGCCTGTCCACCATCTGCAAGGCACAAGTCAGGGGCGTGATGGAATACTCTCCACTTGCCTGGATGAATGCAGCTCCAAGAGCACTCAAGAAGCTGGTCACCACCCAGGACAAGGCAGCCCACTTGATTGGCACCCCATCCACTACCTTCAACATTCACTCCCTCCACTACCAATACACAGTGGCAGCAGTTTGTACAAAAAGGACAGCAGCAACTCACCAAGGTTTCCTTGACAGCACCTCCCAAACCTGAAACCTCTACCACCAAGAAGCACAAAGGCAGCAGATGCATGGAAACACCACCACCTGCAAGTTCCCTTCCAAGCCACACACAATTTTGACTTGGAACTGTATCGCTGTTTCTTCACTGTCACTGGGTCAAAATCCTGGAACTCTCTTCCTAACAGGGAGTACACTCATAGACTATAGCAGGTTCAAGATGGCGGCTCACCGCCACCTTCTCAAGGGTAATTAGAAATGTGCAATAAATGCTGGCCTAGCCAGAGACGTCCAAATTGTGTGAAAAAATTAAAAAAACCATGCCGCCATAAAATAACTGGTGAGCATTAAATGCTTTTCGACATTGTGATATTTTAAAAAAAAATCAAGTGGCAATCTGCCTGATATCTGCAAAAATCTTGGAAGCTGAGTATTTTAAAGATATTAAATTTATAATTCAGGTGATCATTCATTCCATTGTGTCTATAAATACTAAAAGAACAAAAGGACGATGTTAGGAGAATAAAATTAACAATTTAAAGGTCATCAGGACTGAGTAGAGGAACAAGTAAGCCCTTTGAGAGCTGGTATGGGTACAAAAAGTTCAATAGCCTTCTTCTATGTGATATGTTCTTAGATTCCATAAATACCCAATTTACTATTACTGTATTAATTATAGTTAGTTAGATTGTATAATTTTATACAAGTGTAAAATCAGAAAAAAATGGGATAACCAATGTATCATATTGACAGAAATACTATATTATCAGTCACAAAAATAATTATTATTCAAATCAACTTAAAAGCCGGTATGTATTCTCACCTGGTTTTCTTCACCTGTATACTGCTACTGAGTTTTTCAAGCACAAACTCCCCAGTATCATGGTTAATGATAAGTACACAATCCTTCTGATATGGTCTTTTATTACCTTTGAAGACAGTCATTGGTGGAGTAGAGCCCTGGTGACCAAGAAACCAGATATTATTGTAGTTTTGTTTTACTTTGGCTTGTGCCAGAGTTCAAATTGGCAAAACAATAGAACTGCAGTCACCAAATATTCATTAATATTCTAACAAAGGTCCTAGATAATTTCTACTTCAGTAAATACATCTTACATGGTAAGGTAAAGACCTGTTAAAATACAAACAATGTGCATTAGAAGTTGATTTGAAAAAGTTTGTTTTGAAAAAATTGTGTACTACTCTACTCCTGAAAATTTCAAGTTGATTATTGCTGAATTATTCAATAATTTTAATCAAGCAATTAATTAAGCAATGCCCATAACAGTAAAGTTGGAATTTAGTGCAGAAAATCTGATAATTCCATGTTGCTTAATTGAAGTAAAGAATATACTTTACTGATTCACAAAACTTCTATCTTTTGAGTATTCATATAAATTGGAATGGAATATCTGTGCATAAATACTTTGGGTGGCTGACAAGTAATTTTTAGGTGATCTCTTTAATGTAGTGTGAATAGAAAAAGTCAGAGAGCAGAATATTTACTTCAAATCAAAAACGCTTATCTGAAATAGTATTAAATATTACCAAAACGCAACAGATAATGGGATTATTGAATGAATACAAATTTAAAAAGTTTGTAGTAAATAACTAGATTGAACACACTTGGAGCTAACAAACGCTGAAACAGAAACTTATAAAACAGTGATACACAATTTCACTGTTCGTCCAGTAGTGTAACTTGCTCAAGTTCAAGAGTCACTTTCAGTAATATTTCAGCATATTACTTAAAGATGTGATGGGACCGCAGATCCCCATATATTCAATTCTCAATTTCAAATATGCTAGCCTGGACGACTGCTAAGTGGACACCAGGCATTTTCCAATATTAAGTAATGGATCTGATGATTTCCAAATGAATGTTCATGCTATAGTCCTTTAATTTGCTCCATGAAACTGAGAGTACCGATTTGCCTAATAACACCCTATCTTTTTGCTGTTTAGAAAACAAGAATTACGCTAAATCCCAGCTTTGGTGACATCACACAGCCAAGTAAATATATACTTGGAGGTACACTGGGGAAGATTACTAAAGACCACAGATGAAAGCAAGGCAACCACCTTTTATCTACCCTATTTCTAGCATTATTGCTAATATCTATTCCAACATAACCAAGGCATCTCTGGCAATGAGTTCTTGACTGAGCACATAATCTAGGCCAATACTCCGATGTAATGTTGAGGGAGTGTAGTACTGTAGACATGCTGTCTTTTGAAGGAGACATCAGCCCTCTCAGGTGAATCTCATGGCACTCTTTTGAAGAGGAGAGTCTTCCAGGTGTCCTGACCAATATTTATCCCTCAACCAACACCCATGAACAAATTACCAGATCATGATCATATTGCTGTTTGTGGATCCTTGCTGTGTGCAAATTGGATGAGTATTTCTTGCATTGCAACAGTGACTGCAATTCAAAAACTATTTAAATTGACTGTAAATCTCTTTGGGATGTCCTGAGGCCATGGGGCACAATATAAATGCGAGTCCTTCTTTCTTTCCCACCCCACACAATCACCTCTACAGTATCCCACGGGTTGGTCCTTTTGTTTCCATTTACCTGATATCTTCAGAGGCATCATCCATAGACATGGGACCAGTTTCCACATGTATTTTGATAATGCCAGCCCTACCCCATCATCACCATCCATGACATCATGCCCATCTCAGTGCTGTCAGGTTGATTATCCAATGTCAGAACTTCCGCAACTGAAGATCACACAAAGGCACCCTATTTGGCTCTTGTCAAAAACTTCCATACTTTTACTGGTTGTTCCATTGTACTCCCTGGCTGCTAAATGCAGATTGAACTTTGGTATATTATTTAAGCCAGAACAAAGCTTCAAATCATTCATCCTATCACCATGACAACAGAATTTCAGCTCTAATTGATACTGTCTGCTTCATCTATCCACCACTGCTGAGATGCCTATCAATACTTCTGTAAGTTTTCCAAAAACATCCTCATTGATATACCTAGTTCCATTCTTCACAATTTCTATTTTTTCAGGACTCTGGCACCCACATCCTGTCCTGCACTAAATTCTGCTTGCTCACCACCCTGTTATTTTCAGTCTCTATCAGCTCCCTGTTGTCCAAAATCCGATCTTTACTTACAAATGGCTTTACCCCTCATTAACTCTGTAACTGTCTCCAGCCTGCATATTCCTTTGTATTTGCATTTATACTGATTTTATAATGTAAGAAAAATATCCCAACAAGTTTCACAGGAGATATCAGGAGGGTGACCAAAACCTTGGTAAAAGAGGTTAATTTTAAGAAAGATCTTAAAAGGAGAAAAATGAAGCAGATTAGGGAGGCACTTCCTAGGCAGTGCCAAACATACATTGCTCACCTTTCCCAATTTCTCTTTTACTTTTGGCATCCACCACCTCCTTAAGAAACACCAAGATATTTTATGACACCCACTTGGGAGACAAATTTCTTCCAAATAACCAGTCTGAAACTGACCTAGAGGAATACTCATTACAACTTCAAGCATTGTAGGGTTTTTACTGAACAACTAGCCAAAGCAGGAATCTAGCACACAATCACAATAATTTCCTGTTGTAATTTAAGAAGTTTTATTTTCAGAGGCCACGAGAGGGTATTTGAAATATTGAGATTAAAATAAACGTTGCCTTGGGCACCTCACTCACAATATTCTTTCTGATGCCGAATGTGCTGAATCTGGCACTTATGTTTGTAACATCTTAAAATGTGTATTGCCAAAAGGCAGCGGGAAGGATTAGGTGCTGGATGGATTAACAGCAAGCTATTCATGTTCTGATATACAGATCTTGTGGACCAAACCATATTTGAGGTGGAAACAGCTTTGATTTGACAAGAACAAAACCTGTATTTATAAGAACTTACTGGGATGTGTGGCAAAGTTATGGTGACTTGGTCACCTTTTCCAACCTGTAGCTCACCCTCACAAGAGGTATCGATGGATGCTGGTTTAAAATCATCTGAAAGAAATGCACAGAACAGTTATCAAAAAAGTATGGACTTTTCAACAGATCAAATATGGCTGCATATATCTACTTCTTTGCATATGAATGTGAGCAGTGAGCATCCATGAGTGATTTGACTATGAGAGAATCACAATGCCTAGTGTTCTGCACACACCAACATTTGTCTAACAAGGGTCATTGGACAGCAATTGGGAACAAGAATCCCTGTTGATTTAGGATTAAGGCCTTTGGAGTTGCATTCCAACAAGTAGCCAGTGACTCAGCATAGGAGAGGGAGGTAGAAAATAGACAAAAAAAAGCTGGGAATCCCAAAACCTCACTGCACACCAGTCATTTGTTGGCAGTGAGGTGGAATGCACTCACTCGTTGAAACTCCCTATAATTAAGATCGTGAGAAAGGCCCACAGTAGGGAGAGCAGGTTCCTGTACTCGTGGTCAGACATTTAGCACAGTAGAAAATTAGGACTGGAGTAGGCCATTCGGGCTCTTAGTTTACTTTGCTTTTCATCAGATCATGGCTGATCTGCACCTCGACTCCATTTGCCCAACAAAGTTCCATATCCGTAGATACTCCTACCCAATAAAAATCTATCATTCCATGCCTTTAGCATTGCAATTAAATACTTTTTAGGGAACCCTTTTTATGAAAAATGACTTTCTGGCTTCATTCCAAAGTGTCCAAGCTCTAATTTGAAAATTGTGTCCCCTTGTTCTGGATTCCTTAGGAGAAAAAAGTTTCTGTACGTGCCCTATCAAATCCCTCATCCATTTTAAACACATCATTCAGATCAGTGTGTCAGCCTTGACTCACTCTTGCTTCGCATCAGAAGGTTGTGGGCTCAAACCAACAGAGCACAAAATCGCGGCTGACTCTCAGTACCGAAGGAGTGTTGCACGGTCAGAGGTACCGTCTGTCAGACGGGACTTCAAAGGGTGGACCTGTCCGTCTTCTCAGGTGGATGTAAAATATCCAGGCACTATTTCGAAGAGCGGGGAGTTCTCACAATATTTAATCCCTCAACCCGACGTCACGAGAAAGTAAATGGTCTGGTTATGATTACATTGTCAATTGTGGGACCTTGCTGTATGCAAATTGGATGCCAGGTTTCTAATAATGTGATAAAAGCAAAATACTGCGGATGCTGTAAGTCTGAAACAAAAACAAATATTGCTGGAAAAACTCAGCAGGTCTGACAGCATCTGTGGAGAGAAAGACAGAGCTAACGTTTCGAGTCCGTATGACTCTTCTTCAGAACTGAAATGTGAGGCGTTTTGGGGAATCTCAGGGCAGTTAAAAGCAGTATATAAAGGCAAGTGTGTTTGGATCACCCCTCAACTGTGTAAATGCTGTCTAAGACCTTTCTGCCATGGTGCACCGAGGGGCTGGGAATTGTATAGACCCCTCGGGCTGTACGGCTCACAATGAATGTATGGATTGAATACTAATTGTGTTATGATTGCATTGAAGCACCTCAGAGTGCAACATGATGTATGTCGATAACTCCAATACCACTGCACTGTCTGATTGTCGGTAATGACCATATTGAAATGATTGTAATATTCATTAATTGTATTGAAGCACCTCATGATCCATGCGTAATAGTTGAATCTGATTGCACTTTTTGTGATGGCGATTGAGAAATGTTTTGTAATGTTCTTCCGGATATTTTGTGAATAAAGTGTATTTTTCAAAAAATAAATTAAAGGGATACAATACAAAGCCAAGTTTAACTAACCTAGAGTGAGGGGAGGGGGCTTTCATTTAGCCCTTTAAATCCTGCTATCTTACAAGTTGCCCTGTTGGCTACCAGGAATGGGAGCCGGAGAGGGGGGCTCCGGGTAACCAGGGAAACAGGAGGGAGGCGACGGGATGGGCAACACTTCCAAGGGTGGGTTACGGAACAACATCAGGCCCGTCATCTCAAAGCCGCCTGCTGAACACTGTGGCGTGGCTGGTACTTTCGCTTTATGCTTTTAGTGCTGGAACTCTCTCTCTCTCTCTGCTTCTCCTTTCCCCACTGAAGATCACAACGGTGGATGCGGCCCGAGCCCCAGGCCTCAGGCTCCTAGGCCTCGGGGCTTCCCTCTTCGACCTACCCCCGTCTCCCACTCACTCACTCACAGCGGATAGTGTGGAACGAGCTCTTGGGCCGTTTCTCGAAGCTCTCGCCCAGTTTCAGCACATGCTCTTCCTTGCCCAGCGCCGGCTGCGCAGTGCCATTCATCGCCGAACGCTTCAGTCATCAACCCTCCGGACCGGCAGCTGCCGTCTTTCCTTTCCGATGATTTTTTTTTTCAAACGCGACCGACCGAGCACTCGGAGGGGGGGGGCGGCCGTTAAATTCAAACAGTAAACATGGCGATGTCGCGAGCCGCGCCCGCGCGCGCTGTCTGGGACATGGCGCACGGACGAGGGCGGAGCGGCGCGCGTGAACGTGCGTACTAGGAGGCGGCGCACGGACGAGGACGGAGCGGCGCGTGTGAACGTGCGTACTAGGACGCGGCGCACCCAGATTCGATCGTCTCGCTGTTCCTTGGGGGGGTTGGGGGTACATTTGTTCGGTAAGAAATGTTCGGACTCGGAGGTTTTAATCTTTGTTTTTCTGCCCGGCTCTCCCTTTCTTTCTCTTCTCCTACTCGAATGAGAGTCGCTCAGGTCCTACATAACAACAACAACTTGCATTTCCACAACGCCCTTTCAAGCATTTAGACGGTTCAGGGCCCAACTAGGTTGTCAGGTAGTTAAGTTGATAACTGGCGGTCTCTGAGATCCACGGACTGGTAACTGGGTCTCTCTCAGATACTCTGGGAAATTAGAGAGAGGCGCAAAGACTATCGAGTAGGGATTAAAAACAGAAAGTGCTGGGAACACTAAGCAGATCTGGTAGCATTGGAGAGACAGAAATAGTTATTGTTTCAGGTCTTTAACCTTTCATCAGAATGGTTGTGTTAGACCTGAACTTTTCCAGCATTTTCTATTTTTATTTCAGATTTCCAGCATCCACAGCTTTTTAGAGCAGTGATAATGGGGGACTACAATTATCCTAACAAAAAATGGGATAATAATGATGTAAAGGGCAGTTGGTGGGGGAAGAATTTCTGAAGTGTGTTCTGTATAATTTTCTTGATCGATATGTTTCCAGCCTAACAAGGAAGGAAGGATTGCTGGATCTGATGCTGGTGAATAAACTGGATTAAGTAGCTCAAGTGTCAGTAGGGCAACATTAAAGAGACAGTGCTCATAAGCATCATAAGGTTTAGGTTCACTATGGAAAAAGACTCAATTGGAGGAGGGCCAATTTAATTGGGGTGAGAACAGATCTGTCCCAGATAAATTGGAATCAAAGATTGGCAGGCAAAATTGTAATGGGCTAAATTTATAGAATCATAGACTAGTACAGCACAGACAGGCCATTCAGCCCGTTGAGTCTGCACCAGCTCTTTCAAAGAGCAATCCAGTTAATTCCACTCCCCCACTCTTTCCCCATATCTCTGCAATGTTTTCTCTTTCAAGTATTCATCTAATTCTGTTTTTGAAGGCTACATTTGTTAAAGAGCAGATTATTCGGATTGAGTCGAGGTACATTCCCACAAAGGGGAAAGGTAGGACAAACAAAGCCAGAGCGTCTGGATGACCAAAGAAAAAGAGAGTAAGCTGAAGCAGAAAAAGTGTGTTTTATGACAGATGCCAGTTTGTATACAGAAAAGTTCAGGGGGTGTGGGGGAGTGAAAAGGATGCACGAGGCAAAGGGGCCATGAGAAGAGACTGGCAGCTAGCATAAAAAGGAATCCAAAGTCTTCTATAGGCAATTAAATAGTAAATGGTGGGAAGAGGAGAGATGGGGCTGATAAGGGAATCTACACATGGAGGCAGAGGGCTTGGTACTAAATAATTCCCTTGCATTTGCCTTTACCAAGGAAAAAGAGGCTGCAGATGTCATAGTGAAAGGGGAGGTAGTTGAGATACATGATAAGTAACAGTTGACAAAGAGGAGGTATTAAAAAGGTTGACTGTACTTAAAGTTGATAAATCACCAGGACCAGATGGCATACATGAGAGAAGGTAAGGGTGGAAATTGTAGAAGTAATGGTCATAATCTTGCAGTCCTCCTAAGAGAATGGTGCCAGAAAACTGGAGAATAGTAAATGTTACAGCCTTGTTTGAAAAACGTATAAGGATAACCCCAGCAACAACAGGCCAGTTGAAACTCAGTGATGGGGAAGCTTTTAGAAACGATAATCTCGGGCAAAATTAACTCACATATTTGAGGGTGAATTTATTAAGGAAAACCAGCATGGATTTGATAAAGGTAAACCATATTTAATGCACTTGATTGAGTTTTTTGATGAGGTAACAGAGGATTGATGAAGGTAATGCAGTTGATTCATGGACTTTAAAAGGTGTTTGATAATGAGCCGCATAAAAGACTTGTCAGAAAAACTGAAGCCCATGGAATAAAGGGGACAGTGGCAACATGGATACAAAGTTGGCTGGGTGTCAGGAAACCGAGAGTAATGGTGAACGGTTGTTTTTCAGACTGATGGAGGGTATATCCTGGGGTCCCCAGGGGTTGATACTAGGACCACTGCTTTCCTTGGTATGTATTACCAGCCTAAATTTGGGTGATGGGGAGGTATTGTGGCACAGTGGGTAGTGTTCCTGCCTCTAAGCCAGAAGCTCTGGGTTCAAGTGCCACTCCAGGACTTGATGGCCACAGAAGGTGTGTTCATAACATGGCCAAACAGGTTGATCATCAACCTGTAAATCCTTCCAATATGTCCATGGCAAGCAGTAAGAGCGGGAGAGTCTCCTGGTCATCCATGCTTGATGCAAAGTAGCCCCTTGAGGTATAGTCTCTGGCGACAGGTTAACAACTTGTTCCATGAAAAAGCAGCTATGAAAACAGATGTAAGCACGAGCTTTGTCTGCGTCCTGCGCCACTAGGGCAAAAAATTACAGAAATTATCCCAGGGATGAGGGACTTCAGTTACGTGGATAGATTGCAGAAGCTGCGTTTGGCTTCCTCAGAAAAGAGAAGATTGAGAGGAGATTTGCTAGAGGTGTTCAGAATCTTGATGGATCCGGACCAAGATACAGATAAACCGTTCCCAGAGGATAACATTCAATGTGACTAACAAAAGAACCCAAGGCAACATGAGGAAGACCTTTTTATACAATGACTGGTTAGGATCTGGGATGTACTATTTGAGAGTGCTCGAGGTGATTCAATTGTGGCTTTCGCAAGGGAGTTGTATAAGCACTTAAAAAGAAAATTTGCAGTGTTTTGAGGAAAGGAGGGCAGGATATAATGCGCCTAGCTGAGTGGCTCTTGCACGGACACGACCTGCTGATTATGTTATAATCATTGTATGATTCTGGACACGGACTGGTAATCAACTCTCTCTGAGATACACGGACTGGTAACTGGAGCTTTCTGAGATACACAGACCAGTAACTGGCAGTCTCCAAGATACACAAAGTGGTAGCTGGCACTCTCCGAGATACATTGATTAATAATTAGAGCTCTTTGAGATATACGCCAATCCACAGCCACTGATAACTGGCAATCTCTTGAGGTACACATATTGATAACTGGCACCCTTGGGATACATGGACTGACAACGGGCTCTCTCTTGCAAATACAGTCTAATGACTGGCTGTCTCTGAGATACGATAAAAAGATGCGCAGCATTTGCTCCACAAAGATTTCACTATATATTCACCAACATTTAAAAAGTAAATCACTCTATATTGTCTTTAAATGCAGCGCTAGCCTTCAGAATGGAGGCTTTTGATTGTATTGTACTGTTCTGAATTTTACACCGCAATCTAAAGCTTGTTCGTCTCTTGCTTTAGGTACATCTGCAATATTGCAAACATAATGGGAGATGTCATGGAAACAAGTTATTCTTATGCTACCCAAACATACCAAAAAGAAGGGCTAAACAATTGCTCTTTAAGCACTAAGGTAGTAACTGTAACACCCTCCGAATCAGAAGTGCCTTTTCAAGTCATAGGGGATAGGGGAAGGATTCTTACCCCTGAAGAAGCAGAAAAACTCATAAAAGATCAGAGCTTATTGTCGGATTTTAAACAACAGAAGCTTGAAAGAGATGCACAGAAGAACTGGGATTTATTTTACAAAAGGAACAGCACCAACTTCTTCAAAGATAGACATTGGACAACCAGGGAGTTTGAAGAACTGAAAACGTGTAGAGAAGTAAGTGATGTGGGATACAGAAAACCCAAACCTGAGAGTTATAGAGCTGCTATTTCAGCAATAGGCAAGTCTAGTGAAAACCTGCAAAGACCATATTGGTTTTAAGAAAGGTATTTGGAATATAAATGTGGCCAGTCATTCCATATACCTCACCTTTATCACCTCCAAGAAGCTGCTCTGCTTGGTACCATTCCTGTCTGTCCCATTCTAGCCAACTCATCTGTTGCAATTTTGCCCCTGTCCCCCATTGTCATCTCCAGCATATGCCCCTATCATCTTCCCTTGTTTACATGCTACCACCAGAGACATTATCCACAGTCATGGGGCCAGTTTCGATATATATGCTACTGCCACCCAGCTTTACCTCTCTACCACCATTAATTCAATTGATGCCTTGTACCAGAATGCTTACCAAATAGTTAAGTGTAAATGAGCCTGCATTTTCTCAAATTGTACACAGAAAACTGAATCCATCTTATGGAGCTTCCGCCACAAAGTCTGCACCCTTGGCTGCAATCTCATTACCTTCCCAGCCCCTCACTTAAATGGTGCACAAGCTCATTGTTCTACCATTTTGTTATATTTGAAGCCCCATAGCCTACTCACCCCCAAGACTGCTTGCTCCCACCTCTAGAGCGTTGCCAGTCTCAGCCGCCTACTGCTGCTGCAAACCTCGACTATGCTTTTGTGACTCAAAGAGTTGACTCCTTAATGTTCCGCCCTAAGAAAGAACAACTCACCCAAAACTCCAATGTCCATATCCTCCTGCACTGAATTCCACTTGCAATCACTCCGTACTTGCTGACCTCTGCTAGTCCCTTATCTCTAACATACTGAATTCAGAATTCAAAACCTATTCTCAGCATTGCCCCGCCCTTCTATCCAACCTTGCATTCCACTTGATGCCCTTTGGTCTTCTGAATTAGGTCCCCAGTGCATCTCCCCATGTCGCTCATCCATTGCTGACAAACCCTTCAGCCTTACTGTCTGAACTTCCTCCTGAAGCCTCTTTACTTTCTACTTGTTACCCTGACCTGCCTCTCCTGGTTTTCTCTTTTAACACTGCTGGTCGTATCCACTTTTTCTTACTTGAAGCACTATGGATCATTTTACTGTATTAAGGTTCTATAAAATTGCAAATTATTCTTAATATTGTTTTTTTTTCTCTTTGAAGTTTCAGAATCAAAAACTGATTCTCTTGGAAGCTGGCTGTGGAGTTGGGAACTGTTTATTCCCTCTTTTACAGGATGATCTGAATGTCTTCATTTATGCATGTGACTTCTCTCCCCGAGCTGTAGAGTTTGTAAAGGTACATGAAACAATGTTAATTGTTTTTGACCATTTTCTTGATTTTTTTACACCTTGTGTTGAAATTCTTCAAGATGGAACAGATAGAAAATGTACACTAGAGATACTTTAATAAATTTGCACAGAAAATAAATGATACAGCCAGATTCTCAATGGCATTGATGTGAATGTAAGAACCTGGAATGAAAGAAAAAAAGCAAGAAAACATACTTTTACATAGCGCCTTGCATGACCTCAGGAAGTCAAAGCTCTTTACAGCCAATTAAGGACTTTTGAAGTTTAGTTGCTATTGTAATGAAAAACACAACAGCATAGCAGGATTCCACAGACAGCCCTGAAACAGAAGATACATAATTGATATTTAGTGATACAGGTCGAGTATCCTTCATGCGACATTGTTGGGACCGATTGTGTTTCAGTATTTAAATATTTTTGGTTTTCAGATGTGATATGCCTACTGTATATACGGTAGGCCTAAGCCTACTTACATTACAATAGCCTAAACCTAGACCAGCTATCATCTACAAATACCAGGTTGTTTCTCCATTTGCCAACTCTCGTACACCTTACTTCTTGTTAACGCTTATTACACCTGTAATATATTACATTGCTTTATTAACATGATTAAAAAATAATGAGCACTTACACAATAATTTGGGTGTTATCCACTCACAAAGGATGATGGATCCAAATGATGACTGCATTAATTAAACCTTGGTAAAGGAGTTCGTAAGAGAGGGGGAGGAGGGAAAGGGCTGAGGAGGCTGCCTTGAATAGTTCTTCCAGCTTCATCTGCCTCACCAACATTTTTGTTTTTGTTTAATAAATTTATTTTATTTTATACACCGACATTAGTTCTTGCTCACTTATAAATGCACGTTGTTCAAGTACATCTATCAACCCGTCACACAACTTAATATTGTCTATGGGCACTTTCTCTACTGTATTCACTATTGTCATCCTGTTTTTATCAAGTTGATCTTGACATAATACCATTTCTGCAACCACCTCATCAGTTAAAAGATTGCACAACGGGAGCATCGTGTCAATATTAAACACTTGCTCGATTTCCTAGGCCTCTAGTGTATTCACACATTCCAACAATGTACAGTTCGCATATGCTAGGAGCTGGTTTACTATTTTTTCTTCCTTGTTCACACGAAATCTTTCCACGTCGTCTTCAATATTATCGTCTTTAACGAACATTGTTGCAAGCCAAAGGTTCTGCCAACTGTTGGTCAAGGTGTCTTTATCAACAAGGCATCAGGCATTAACAGATGCGTAGATGGCATCCTTAACTGGAAATTCCTTCTGGAAGCCTTCAAGCCCCAGTCCCTGTTCACAGCACCAAGCATACTATTCAAAAAGGAGTCTTAAAGTGGTTGCGAAACCAATTAGAAAACATGTCCCTGGTTACCCAGGCTCCCTTATTGGCATAGTAGTGAATAGGTAATGTCCGAATACCCTTGAAGGACCTGGAACATTTGCTCTTCCCAATTATAGCCAATTTACATTTATGTGTGCAAGCCACATTGGCACAACCAAGGACCTTGGCATCCTTAACACCCATTGGTGCACTCTCCTCAGCCATTGCTAGCATTTTCTTAGCGACGTACTGCCAGTATAGACTTGTTTCATTAGCATCATTTGTTCAGGTGAAAGATTTTGGTCTGAAATTAGCATAGCAGACTCATCAGTAGAGTTTTCAGTGGTGTCATAGTCTGCAGAGGCTTTATCACCACAAACTTTCAAAAACTTGATAGCATGACACTTCTTGAATTTCTGTAACCAACCTGTCGTGTACTCAGATGCACCTTCAAGCCTCAGTTCTTCGTAAAAGATCTTGGCTTGTTGCATGATCAATGGGTCAGTCAGCGGAAGCCTTTTAATCCTGCACTGACAAATCCACTCCACTGTGACATGACCACGTTCATCGTTTTTCAACCTATGTAAAGTTTTTCTACTATTCATTAGCTTTTGTGAATCACTTTCAATATAAAATTTCAACAGTTGGTCTTTCTGCTTCTTTAAATCGTATATGGTGGTGGTACTCGCCCCATACCCCTCATTCAGTTGCCTCACAGATGCACCACGGTCAAGTTTTTGCAACAGCTCCAGTTTATTAGCAATCGATAGCGAATTTCCTTCCTTTTCCTTTTCTCATAAGGGTATCTGATGGTCTTTTTGACACTGGAATAAAAGCACTAAATAACCAAAAAAATCACAAGCTAAGGCAAACAAATAGATTTCCCACGCAAAAGGTCAGGTCCAGTTGGCGAGGTTGTGTTGGCTTGGGTCACAGACTTCCCATGCTAAAGGGCAGGTCAGGTTGATTAGGTTCGTGTCGGCTCAGGTCACAAGCTTCCCATGCGAAAGGTCGGTGAGGTTCATGTTGGCTCAGGCTAGGTTCTATTCAAAAAACTTTCAGTTTTTGGATGTGTTCGGAATTTGGATGTATGGATAAAGGATGGTCAACTGTGTTATGTACTTGTATTGCTCAGCTTAGCAGCTTCTTCAAATTTCCCAAATAATCCATCAGCTGTTTTAGACATCAATGGTTAAAGCTTAAAAAAACAATAACATAGTAAAGCTAATCATGCAATTGATGGGAGCATCCTGTACAGATTCCATCTTATCCATTCCTATGTTTGTTTCTTTTTTTAAAGCAAAACCGCTTGTATAAAGTTGAACGATGTAAGGTCTTTCAGTGTGATCTGACAAAAGACGATTTACTGGAGAATGTGCCAGCGGACTCCGTGGATGTTGTTACACTGATCTTCGTGCTCTCTGCCATTCATCCTGACAAGATGCAGCTGGCATTAGAAAATATCTATAAAGTTAGTATTTAATGGTACACGTGCTGCCATTGCATTCATAGTGGTGTAAATGGGCAACATTCAAAAGGATTTACAAACATACTAATTAGGAGCAGGAATAGGCCACCCGGCCCCTTGAGCCTGCTCCGCCATTCAATAAGGGCATAGCTGATCTGATTGTAAACTCAACTCCACATTCCCACCTACCCCATATAACCTTTCAGCCCCTTGCTTATCAAGAATCTATCTACCTCTGCTTTAAAAATATTCAAAGACTCTGCTTCCCCTGCCTTTTGAGGAAGAGAGTTCCAAAGACTCATGATCCTCTGAGACAAAAAAAATTCTCCATCTCTTTCTTAAATGGGTGGCCCCTTATTTTTAAACTGACCCACTAGTTCTAAATTCTCACACAAGAGGAAACGTCCTCGTCACATCCGCCTTATCAAGACCCCTCAGGTTCTTACATGTTTCACTCAAGTCGCCTCTTACTCTAAAAAAGCCTAGCAGATTTAAGCCCAGCCTGTCTAACCTTTCCTCATAAGACACCCCGCCCATTCCAGGTATTAATCTAATAAGCCTTCCAACGCATTTACCTCCTTCCTTAAATAAGGAGACAGTACTCCAGTACACAGTACTCCAGATGTGGTCTCACCAATACCCTATATAAGCTTAACCTCTTTACTTTTGTATTCAATTCACCTCTCAATAAACAATAATATGCTATTAGCTTTCTTAATTACAGCAACCTGGATACTAACCTTTTGCGATTCATGCAATAGGCCACTCAAATTCCGCTGAATCTCGGAGCTCCTCGATTTCTCACCATTTAGATAATATGCTTATTTTTTTATTTTTCCTGCCAAAATGGACAATTTCACATTTTCCCACATTACATTCCCATTTGCCAGACCTTTGCCCACTCACATACGCTATCTATGTCCCTTTGTAGCCTCCTTATATCCTCTTCACAATTTACTTTCCTACCTATCTTTGTGTCATCAGCAAATTTAGCAACCATACCTTCTGACAAATGTTTTTTGTCAAAGTGGTGAATTTGAAATTAAAGTAAATTATATATCTGTTGTACTGGTTATGTTACCTTTTCTCATTGTTGAACATTTTATAATTTAAACACAATTCAACATGATATCTGTGGGAGTTTTTAAGTGGGCTTTGAAGAACCCACTCATTTAGCACTGCTGTTATGGAATATCAAAAATTATAATTTCTCATAGATGTAGATGGAGAAAAATAAAAATTAGAAGAGACAATTGAACACTTTGTTTCTATAAATACAGTCTCACTTATAAAGGTTTTTGCATTTTGTATCTTAGCTCATTGTGTTTCCTTTTGTTAATTCGCTGAGAATGTGACCTACTAAGCTAATAAAAGTGAATTACTCCTGTAGGCCCACTTTGTTCATTTAGCAGTGCAGTGCATCATTGCGAAAGACCTATTAACTGTGACTTTGATTCTTGTGTGTCTGTGACAGATACTGAAACCTGGTGGATACATCTTATTTCGAGATTATGGACTATATGATCACACCATGCTCCGATTCAAAAGCGGCCACAAACTCGGACCTAATTTTTATGTTCGTCAAGATGGAACAAGATCTTTTTTCTTTTCTGATGGTGAGATTTGTTATTTAAAACATTTTTTGATACTTCCAAAAGACTACCAGCTGATTATGGTAGTTGTAAGTAGTACAGTACTTGCTTGCAAAATACTTGTTTATGTGAAGCTGTACTTGGACATTCCTTGAACATTTTTCTTTCTTGAAGTTGGTGACTCAAACTGGGGTACTGTCACTTGACCACCAGCAGGCCTCTGGTACAGGTGGCTCTTCATATGGGAGCATGCACAGTGGACCTTGGCATGTTATTTAACCTGAGGCATTACACCTAACTTGATCCTATTGAAACCAGACATACTTCCAGCAGGTGTTGCAGGTGTTATCAAAAACCTGCTTGGATAATAACAAAGTCACTGAGTGGTTACAATCATTCTTATTTCTTTGACAATATTTAATATATTTTATTATTTATAATTTACAATTCCTCTTCAGCATAAAAAGCAATGTACAAGCAGAGCAGATAGAAAATACTTATAGTTGAATGCTATTTCTCCTTAGCAAGCTAGATTTTTTTCCTTCTCACTCTTGATTGCTTTTTTTACTACACATTGTTTTGTATGGTAATCCATTCCTTAATTCTGAGTAAACTTCTTTTTGAACATGCTGTTTAAACAACTCTTATCAAAGACACAAATAACATCCTATGTGACTGTGACAAAGGTAAACAATGCCTCCTCATCCTCCTCAACCTGTCTGCAACGTTTGGCATGGTTGGCCACATCATCCTCCTCCAAAGCCTCTCCTCTGTCATCCAGCTGGGTGGAACTACTTGCACCTGGTTTCATTCCATTTTTATCCAACTAATTGTGCCAGAGAATCATTTGCAATGACTTTTCTTCCCCTTCCTATACCATTACTTCTGGTGACCCCAAAGGATATATCCTTGACCCCTCCTATTCTCATCTACGTGCTATCCCTTGGCAATATCGTCCAAAACACAAAGTTAATTTTCACATGTAAGCCGATGACACTCAGCCATACCTCACTACCACCTCTCTTGACTCCTTCAGTGTTTCTAAATGATCAAACTGAGCAGAACATTTCTCCATCTAAATCTTGGAAAAACTGACAAAATATTATCTTTGGCCCCCCACTCCAAACTTCATTCTGTGGCTACTGACTCCAACCCTTTCCCTGGGAACTGTTTGAGGTTTCTGACCACATATCCCTGCCATCTCTAAGACCACCTATTTCCATCTCTGTGTCATTGCTCAACTCCACCCCACCATAGCTCATCTGCTGCTGAAATCCTCATCTGTGCCTTTGTTACCTCTAGACTTGACTATTCCAATGCACTCCTAGCTGGCCTCCCACATCCTACCCTCTGTAAATCTGAGGTTATCCAAAACTCTGCTGCCTTTGACCAAGGTCCTCTTCACCCATTACCCCTACGCTCGCTCACCTACATTGACTCCTGGTTAAGCAGTGTCTCGATTTTAAAATTCTCATCCTTGTTTTCAATTCCCTCCATGACCTCACCCCTCCTTATCTCTTCCAGTCCCACAACCCTTTGAGATACCTGTAGTGCTCTGAATTTGGCCTCTTGAGCATCCCGATTTTAATTGCACTAACCTTGGTGGCTGTGCCTTCAGTTGCTAAGGCCCTAAGCATGGAATTCTCTTCCTAACCCTCTCCACCTCTCTCCCCTTCCTTTCCTCCTTTAAGGTGCTTCTTAAAACTACTTCTCTGATCAAGATTTTAGTCATTTGCTCTAATATCTCTTGTAGCTCAGTGTCAAATTTTGCTTTTTAACGCTCCTGTGAAGCATCTTGGGACTTTTTAATTATGTTAAAGGTGCTATTTAAAAACAGGGTGTTTTCGATGATGGTTATTTGATGAAATATGTGTCAGTGCCTTGATAGTTTAAAAAATCGTTTCACTGTCCTGTGTGGCTGGGTTAGATTCAGTCATGGCTTTCAAAAAGGAATCGGATAAGCACCGGAAGAGAAAAAATTGCAGGGCTACTAGGTAAGGGCATGGGAGTGGTACTAGCTGAAGTTACTGTTGCAGAGTGCCAGCATGGATACAGTGGGCTAAATGGTGGCCTCCTGTGCTGTAAACCATTCTACAGTTCTGTGATTCCTGAGCCATATTTACCATTTCATATACTACTTCTGTCGATAACTGAGGACATCTGAGACCCATTCGAGTCCAAATTCACCATGTATTTCTGCATGTTCGTTTTTTCATATGTAACAAATCACACACCAGAATCCCAATATCACACGTGACATCTAAAACCAGCCATTTTTGGGTTTTAAGGTGCTCTTATCAAAAGATCAAAGGGACGCCTGGAGATCTTTGCTCATCTCCCCTTGCATGGTTCCAATGTCTCGGGTAGTGGCTAGGCTACCAAATGTGGTTCTCTTATTGTTCATAGGCTAAGACACAAACACCTCCAGGAGAAAGCTATCAATTTACTATTCTTACATTCTAGTGAAAGTCAAGAATAGTTATCAGATCGATATCTTTTAGGGAATTGCACTTGGGTGATTTATTCCAATTCACCAAAGAAAATTTTAGAAAAGATTCCTATTTGGTTGTGTAATTTCCCTGTTTCTATCTTGCATTCTGAATCACTCTTTCTTATTCAGTAATTACCAATTCAATTCATTCATGAATTCTAAAGGGAACTTATTCTTCAATGCACCATTATGATGATATCTTTAAAGCATCGATCTAATGTTGGTACAAGTTGAAATTTTACTTAACCAAACTTCTTCTTGGAGTTTTTGTTCCTCAAAAATTCATGATACAATTAAATTCAGAATTAAATTTCAGCTTCTTGACTTCCAATTTTCTAAATAAGAGCCACAAAGGCATAAAAATGTTACCAAATTTTTATTTGCTCCTATGAATTAAAGATCAGTTAAAAGTGGCGGAAATCATTAGCAACACCACCATTAATTTTAAACCATGTGAAACAATTCTGTGGGACAATCCAATTATATGTCTTTAGATCATTACCAGGCTGCTCAATAGCTTTCTCCCATTTTCCCCCACATTTTATTGTAGTGTCAAAATGATTAAACAGTCAGAACTACCTCAAATCACGGAGTCCTTCACATTGGTCAAAAATTCAAAAAATCCAACTGTTTATGTGATAATTTCATATAATTTACAAAAAACAAAATGTCACGGTGGCTACACAAAAAGTTTGGTTTTCACAATTTAATAGGTTAACTAACATCAATAATTCCAAGTTAATTCAGACAAATATTTTACTAACTACATAATATAGATAAAATAGAATAGCACATGCTTACTGTAAATTTGGTCACCTTTCCTTTCCTTCGGGTGTCTTTCCAAATAAAAACATTGAATATAACTGAAGAATATATGAGCTTTTCACTAAAACAATGGGCCGTAACTACCAACTAGCGTCGGAAAGTGCTGGCCCGCAGGAATTAGGTAAGCACACTTACCTGGTCTTGACACTTCCATTTGCCGGAGCTGCTTGGGGCCTGTATTGAAAGACCCCTCGCAGGCGCCAGCAAAGTCTAGCTCCAGCGGATTCAAGGAGACTACACCCCCTTTTTGACGGCACTTGCTGCCCTAAAGTAGGTAAGTTTATAGTGCCAGGGAAATTGACAGGCCGGGGGAAGGTAAGTGTTTAAGGTAAGTGGATAGGATTTGGGGGGTGGTTCATGGGAGTTGGTTGGAGGTTCGGGGTGGGGGGGGTGCGTCCAAGGTCCAGGAGGATGTCGGAGGTCGGGGGGTATGGTGGGGTGTCTGGGGAGTGGGGGGTCGGAGGTCGGTTCAAACGGACTGTGACCCATGGAGCTCGCTGGTCTGGGGTGAATGGCCATCAAAACATCTGGCAAAGCAGTAATCCAATCAACAATTGGTCTTGACCAAATCTATCAAATCCCCCATGATAGATTTCCTTAGTCCTATCTTTAGATTAAAGCATTCCACTATGCCATTAGACCGCAGGCAGTAGGGAATGTAGAAATGTTAGTCCACACTGACCAGGCGTCACAGGTGTTGCAGCACTTTTGCTCTAAAATGTGAGCCATTATTTCTTGTTATCCTTTTTGGAAAACTCCATCAGGTAAAAATTTTGTCCCATTGTGGTAACAGCATTTTTATAGGCTGAGAAAGCTGTGATCCACCTGATAAATATATCAATAATGACTAAGGTGAGGATGGATGTTATCTTTTTTTAAATATTTTGGGGAATACGGTGGTATTCTGTAAAGAAGGCTGTGTGTGTGTCCATGGGTAATTAAACTGGGGGAAGGTTAGTAAAGACAACTTGTCTATGGGAACTGAGAGATGAAAGATAAAGGTGCTATATGCATGTATTTGTAATGAGAGGCTATGGTGAAGCTGGAAGTACAAGTAAATAGGTTGGGTTTTAAAATTTGCATTAGGTGATAGGTAAGGTCTTGACTTTTCAGCTGCCAAATTTCAAAGGGAGTTTAAGGGACTTTAACAACTTACAAAGGTTTCATAAATAAACAAGGGAAGGTTATTAAATTTTATTTGACCTGAAAGTGGAAGACATGAAAGATTTTTATATTTTGAAAAAGCTGAGTTCAAAGAGGTGCTTAGGACAATGGAGTCTAGGATGAAAGGGAAAAAAAGATACTTAAGGGTGATGTTTAGTTGTGTTGGTGTGGATATGTGGGGGAGATGTACTGAAAAAAGTTGTGAATTTGAAGCAGCCATCCAGTTTCAAGCCAGAAAAGTCTTTGTTCTCTGAAAGCAGACTGTTTCTGAACTTCCTTTGGATTTCCACCGCAGAGTGGAAGAATGAGAAGTCGTGTTGTATACTTTTTTAAAGCAGCAGCAGTTTTTGCTTTGGGTAATATTACTGGGTTTTTATGGTTAAAAATCTATAAGGGAGCTGTTGTCAAGTAGTTTACTTGTGTGTTCTGACCAAGTAGGTTTTCTTTGCGGAATGTTTCAACTGTAATTTTAATCTTGTGTGTTTAAATTTTTTCTTCCTGTTAATAAATCTTTTAATTTTAAAATCCTAAAAGTGTTATTGGGATTCTATGCTTGTGGGATCAATAGTTTTCCCCTCGTTTTCAAAATAAAAAAACAAGAAAGTTATGATCAGTAAGTCAAGTTTTCCTCTGGGATTTAGCTTGCTCAGCGAATAACATAGGCTGTGGTCATAACACTAAATTGATAGCACCCCCCCACTTTTTTTTTGCTGTGGGCAATGGACCCCTATAATTAAACTGTAATGTTCCCCATGAACCGTTATTTAGGTGGGAGAAACCCATTGGAACTTTTTGCTTTGCAGTAGCTAGATTTATTTGGGCATGAATGAAATGCAAGGCTAGGCGATGCTGACTATCCTGGAGCATCGTTACCCACCGGTAATAACTGCGTAACATATCCATAACCTGAAAAACGGATGCATGCTCCTCCGCCCCTTGCCATTTGATGTATTTACAGATTTGATGTATATTTTGAGATGGTGCGGTGTGACCCGTATTATCTTGGGACCATCCTTATAGTGCAAAAGCTTTTCATGTAGGACAAGTGACTCCTTATTTCATGCAAAGGAGGGAGCAGTTCCTTCCTGTAGTTTACTGTAAAGCCTCTTTGGTTATTACCACATTGGGATCATTATCCTGATAGGTTTTCAAATCAGGTATGGCCAGACTTGATCACACTGGTGCCAGTGTTTGTGAGGTGAGTGATTCCTATGGAGTCCCTTTTATTGCTGTTTCTCTAGCCAATTAATGAGCCACATTATTAATTAGTTATGTACGTGGACGCTCGAGCCTCTTTGGCTTTACATTGTTTCTAGCTTTTCACCAATTAGAAAGTATTCTGTTCTATACTTTAGGTCCAATGTGAATGATTTCACATTTGTCTACATTGAAATCCATTTGCCAGTTTTGTCCATTCACTTAATTTATTAATATCTTAGTAATTTTAAACATCAATCTACACTGCTTTTGTTGCTACTTATCTTTGTGTCATCGACAGACATAATGGCCTGTAATTTTTGTGCTCCCAGCATCAGATTTGGGGGGTACCCCAAAGAGGTGCTGGGGAATCCCTCTGGCAAGTTCCCAGGTAAGGGTTTGCACAGCAATTGTCCAGAAATGCAAACTTCCTCTGTACAAATGCGCTGTGCTGGGAACCATCTGAAAATGTGGTTTAAATCGCAAACTTTGGATGGTTCCGCCAGGGTTATAGCAATAATTACCCAGAAAAAGTTAGTATTAAAACCTCTTCTAACTTCGGAGTAACTATTGTAAAGACCCAGGCCGACCCCACTGGATTCTTCCCCTCCCCACCTCCACCCCCAACCTGGGACCCCCAACTCTGTCCTTGACCTCAGACCCCCAACCCTGACCTTAGATACCCCCCCGCCCCCCACCAACCTCACACCCACTCATTCCACCCCCCAGCACACACACACACACACACACACACACACACACCCCCCCCCCCCCCCACCGTGACCTCAGACCCCCGCCAGTCCCACGCCCCGACTTCAGACCCTCCCAGTCCCACGCCCCGACCTCAGACCCCCACCCCCCGGCCCCGAACTCAAACCCATTCTCCCCCCCATTCCCCCCGCCCCGACCTCAAATCCCCCGAGTCCCCCTGCCCCAACTCCCCTCCCCTCCTACCTTGGACACTTATCCTCCCCTGGCCTGTCAATTTCCCAGGCCCTTTAAACTTATTTGCTTTACGGCAGCAAGTGCTGTAAAAAAAAAAAGGGGCATGGTCTCCACGAATACGCTGGAGCTGCATTTTGCTGGGGCCTGTGAGGAGTCTTTCGATGTAAGCCCCAGGCAGCTCCAGCAATCGGAAGTGTCAACGTAATTTTCAAAACCAGGTAAGTAGGTATTTATTTCTTCTTATTTCTGCGGGCCAGCACTTTCCGACGCTAGTTAGAGGTTACAGCCCATTGTTCTGTAAATGTTTAAATTGATTTAAAATAATAGCACTCATCTTTAATTTAAACTGCATGAAACAACAAGAGTTTTTAAAACTCTAATTCAATTAAAACAAAGTGTTTCAAACAGTTCGAATTGATTTTCTACCAGATACCATCGCAACCGTAACTTCAAGGCTGAAGCTTATCTTTTATAAAGCAAACTATTTGGTGCTTTTCATAGTTGCTTATGTAAATTGGAGTCAAAATAACTACACCAGCATCTTTAACTTAAAGTAATTAAAACTTTTTCCCAATTCTGGGTGCACCATCTTAAATTTAATCCTTTTGTTACACATCATGTGTTCAGCCTCAGGGTTTTTATTAGCTGCTATTTTCACCATTGCCATTGCACAATTGACCTGGTCCATTTTCTTATTATTTTTCATTTACATTATGATGTTGTATTTCAGTGCAAATTCTTCCTCAGGATCATTGATGTTTCTTCTTTGAAAGGCCCTTCCTTACAATGTTTCTAGAGATTGTTGTTCACAAGAGGACTCCTTTATCACCGTTATCCAATTTTTCATTGTTTTTTTCCAGCTGTCCTGCATTTGGCACTCTCCTTGGACTCTGCCTTTATTGGAGGTGATCAGCCTCTATTACTTTTTCTCCCTTACAACAAACTCCTCTTTCTGTGATACCTGTAGAGGTTGATGACTAATATTAATACTGTGGTTTCCTGGTCACTCTTGCATTATTACACCATACAAGTTGCAAATTTTCTCAAAAAGTGCTGAGGTTTGGCTAATTAATCAGAAAAGCCATGAAAATGCAAGGCAGTTTCCTAAAATTGTCGTCTTGCTGTGGTTGATAGGAAAAATTCTCAGGGTCTACCATTCTAGTAGTTTATTTTTTCCAGCTGCCAATCTGTATCTTGTTTTCATGTTTTTGCTTTCAGGCAGAGCTGTTTATTATCCTGCCATTAACACTCACTCTGGACAATGCTTTGTTTTTTTACCACAACCATGATCACTCCCTTAGCCTCTTGTTCCTTAATATCTTTGTTATTTAATCTCTCCCGGCCCTCTAACCTATCCCAGACTTCCCTTTTGTTCTCCACACACATACGCACACACCCACACACCACCGCACCCCCCCCCCAATACTCTACCCCATCTTCAACAGCATAAAACCCATCAAATTTTACCTTCTTTCAGTTCTGAAGAAGAGTCATATTTGACTCAAAACATTAATTCTGTTTCTCTCTCCACAGATGCTGCCAGATCTGCTGAGTGTTTCCAACACTGTTTTATTTCAGATTTCCAGCATTTGCTGTATTTTGCTTTAACATTCCAGTAGGTTCGATGATCATCTATATGTGATATAAAATGAAATTAATCTATTATGTAGCAAAACATATATTTTATTGGGACAAGCATACAATAATAGATATATCTATTATCTCAGGAATTATTTATTTTTCTGTGATGGAGTTTGGAGGTTGCACCTCTGTAGAAGTTCATTCTAAAACCTTGTACTTATTTTGTATATTTTCACTCTAGAATACGTGACAAAGCTCCTGACGGCTGCTGGGTATGAGGTGCTGGTCAATGAATATGTGTTCCGTGAAACTGTTAATAAGAGAGAAGGTCTGTGTGTTCCAAGAGTTTTTCTTCAATGCAAGTTTAAGAAGCCAGAGAGAATACATTCATGTTGAAATGTTACTGCTGCTGTCTTGTTAAAGTATAATATTTTGACATTTCCCTCTAGAGCACCTTGCTGTGCATAGTACCCTGGCAGGGAAAACAGGCAGAGAAACCTACACCTGCCCATGTACCAACAGGATGACCAACAATCCTGGATTTTATGGGACCGTCCTTTAATTGAGGTTTGTCCCATGTCCTTGGCTGTATGTTGCCAGGATGATGTTTGTCCCGTTTTTCAGACCTTTAAATTTTGCGCACGCACAATACGCTTCTCTGCATTTGCACTGTTCCTGGCTGCACGATCTGACAGGTCTACCTGCAGCCCGCACCCCCACTACCCTGTTCTCACAGGTTCACCAGCAACTCCTGCCCACTCATGTGGTTCCCCCTGCTACAATGTCCCTTAATTTTTTCTTCCTGAGAGTTGGTCACCCTGTGTGCCTATGCTGCAGTGTAAATGGTGCCTTGGAAATCTGCAGTAGGAGTTGGGAATGATTTGGCTATCGTCAGCTGTGCTGCTGCCTGTATGAGGATTGCTGAGCAGAGGTTCAGTGTCTTCCCACACAGGTGCAGGAAAGTTGAAAGAGAGGAACTTCATGGCTGCTCCTGTGGGCTTCTTAACAGCTCACTCAGGGCAACACTGATTTGAAAATTTACGAGCAGATTATCTGCCAACATTTTCAGCTCGGCCTGAAGAGACCAGAACCAACAGGAATTAAAATGAAGAATTTCATAAACTTGGAATTTAGAAAAAATCACAAAATTATTGTACTCCATGAAGCCAGTTTGGAATTTTAGGAAGCTCTCCCTCTTCCCTCAACTACACTTTTATAAAGTGTGTCATATTGGAAGTTTTATAAAGTCTTCTGACATTTGCTACCATTTGTATTAATAAACTACCATTTTAAACAGACATCTGGAATCTTTGAAATATTTCTGTACTTGTAAATTGTATTGTAAAACTCTCAACCTACACCATTACTGGTCTATAAATTTTCTTTTTTTAGTTTGTAATGTGTTGTACCTGTATACATCAAACCACTTTAAAACTTGCATTCAGATCTATTAACTTTTGACAGACTAACTAGTTTCATTGTCCCGAATTGCACATGTGCCTTTTAGCTACAAACACACACTTTCTGATGGTCTAATTACTGATTTGCCTGACTGAAACGGGGTTGGAATAGAAAATAACATTCTGGCAATGATCAGTTGGGTTACTGTTTACAAATGAGAAGAGACTATAGGCAGAATTTTTGGCTCAGCGTGTAGGCGTGCGCTCGAGCATGATGGCATCAGGTGAACATCCCGACGTTTTGCACTTGCGCAATATTTTGGTTGGTGGACGCGCGCAAGGGTCGGCAGCGCGTCTGCCGACAATTAAGAGGCTTATTAAGGTCATTAACATATTAATCAATGGTGATTTTTCTTGCCTGTCCAGTGTTATGGTTGGCGGGCCAGCAAATCGGCCAGACGGCCTTTGCCTTTTTGAGCAAACCTCATCCAAGGGCGGGATGAGGTTTCTGATATTAATTAAAGAAAGATAATGTTTGGACAGAATTTACATCAGCTATATGTTCGGGTGACTGATGCTGATGCATGCACATTTTTTTTGGCATTTGAAAATCTTTGTGGCTTTTGAATTCTTCAGCTCCCTGAGACAGCTCTCTGCCTTCAGGGAGCTTTCTGTGAGCACTCCCCTGCGCTGACTTCAGCGCTCGCCCTCCTCCCGCCCCCACCCCGGCAGCACTGAGCATTTCAATGCACCTTTTACGCTGGCTGGTCGTTAATTGGCTAGCCTGCATGAAATCGCAGTTGGGGGCTGATCGTGGGCAGCAGCCCATTTCCTAGGCTCGCCAACTGCGCCCGCCCACCCGCCAAACTCAAAATCCTGCCCTACTTGTGCACAAAATTATACTTCTCTGCATGAAAGACCTACTGAAGCCCTCTGTCATTCCTGAGATGTAGAACTTTTCTTCGTAGGCGTAATAGGGTGAAGTTGGAGACAAAGGTAACCATTAGCAAGTGTCCTTGACACACATTTTGTTGATTGCTGGAAGCACTGAAAGAGATGCAAAAATTGAACAAGGGGAAAATCGTCACCATGATCCTGACAAATGCTCTAACCATTCTGCGGTAACTGAAGAGTAACCCTGAAAGGCTAGCCAAAGAAGAGTTCTGGATGATGATAACTGCTTGGGAGAGAGTTCTGAAATCTCTGGATCCAACTTGCCACTTTGCCTTGGATCCCATGGGCTTTTACTTTTCTGACCAGTCTGCTATGTGGTACCTCTGAAATGTTTATCTCTTTGATTGGAATTGGCCAGTCCAAAGATGCTCACAGTATAGCTCAGAGTCAGTTGCAGTTCCCTTTATCTTTGTGTGGATTTGTTGCACCATATGTCTTTGGACCTTCTGTCATGATCTACAGATTTATACATCAAACTGCAATTCATGGCTATTCCTTATGCCTTTTAGCAAAAGAAGACAAGCAAATGCTACTGGAAGACAGAACCATGGAGCAAATAAGAGCCCTGTTAAAATCAAATTATCGATCACAACTATTAGTCCAATTGTTTTATTTTTTGCTCCATGTGAAAAAATGTCAGACTTCCGCCTGGTAGTTGCCCACAGTGGTATGAAGCTCGCCATTGTCCAGAAATTGAACTCAACCAGTTGATGAAAGGTCATTGACCTGAAATGTTAATTCTGTTTTTCTCTCCACAGATACTGCCTGACCTGCTGAGTATTTCCAGCATTTTTTTTGTACTTCAGATTTCCAGCATCTACAGTATTTGCTTCTGTCTCCAAAATTCTCTGCTACTTACAAAGCACAGGTCAGGAGTGTGGTGGAAAACTCTGCACAAGTTCAACCCCAACATTACCCGAGAAGCTCAATTAACCAGGCAAAGCAGTCTGCTTGCTCGGCACTCCACCACTAGTTTAAACATTTTCTCCCTCTGCCATTGACATATAGCTGCAGTGTATAGAATCTGCAGACTGCACTGCAGCATACTGGTTAAAGAAACAATATCCGTTTTGAAGAGAGATGCTAGAAGGATCTAAAAATGAGGCCATACATGTTGAACTGAGAAACAAACAATGGGTAATCACGCTCTACTTTTGGGTGAACGGAACTCTAAAAACATTTGTGAAGCTTAAAACCAAGTTGCTAGCTTGATCGGCACCCCATCCACTATCACTTCCACCACCACCAGTGTTAGTGGCAGCAGTGTGTACCATCTACAAGATGCACTGCAGCAATTCACCAATGCTCCTTTGACAGCCCTACCAAACCTTAAATCTCTGCCACCTAGGGTAGCATGATGCATGGGAACACCACTACCTGCAAGTTCCCCAGCAAGTCTCTCATCATCCTGACTCAGAACTATATTGCCGTTCCTCCACTAACTGGGCATAATCATGGAACTCCCTGCCTAACAGCATTGTGGGTACATCTACACTGTGGATTACAGCAGTTCAAGAAGGTGGCTCATGGCCACAGTGTCAAGGACAGCTAGGGATGGGCAATAAATGCTGGCCTTACCAGTGACACTTGCAATCCCAAGAACAAATAAAATGAAAATTGTGCTTAGTATCTTTGAACATGTAAAAACTGCCAGACTGAGATTAAATGTTTTCCAAGCTGCTTACTGAGTGAAGCAAGGGAGAAATAGTGGAGGCTCTGACTATCGTTTTCCAATCCTTTCTGCCTACAGGTGTTCAGCTGGAAGACCAGTGGACCACTAACATTGTACTGTTGTTTAAAAAGGAAGGGATAGGCCAAGTAATTATAGGCCAGTCAGCCTAACCTCAGTGGTGGGCAAATTATTGCAAAAAAATTCTGACTGACAGAATAAATCATAATTTAGAAATGTACAGATTAATCAAGGGCAGCATGGATTTGTTAAGGGAAGGTCATGTCTGACTAATTTGAGTGAATTTTCTGAGGAGATAGCAAGGAGAATTGATGAATGTAGCACATTTGATGTAGTGTACATAGATTTCAGCAAGGCTTTTGACAAGTTACCACATGGCAGACTGGTCAGAAAAGTAAAAGCCCATGAGATCCAAGGCAAAGTGGCAAGTGGGATCCAAGGCAAAGTGGCAAGTTGGATCCAGAGGTGGCTTTGTGGCAGGAAACGGTAATGGTTAAAGGGCATTTTTGTGACTGGAAGGCTGTTTCCATTGGATTTCTGCAGGGCTCAGAACTGGATCCCTTGCTTTTAGTGGTGTATATATATATGTCAACGATTTATACTTAAATGTGGAGGACATGACTAAGAAGTTTGTAAGTAATATAAAAAATGGTTGTGTGGTTGATGCTGAGGAAGAAAGCAGCAGACTGCAGGAAGATATCAATGGATTGGCTGAAAAGTGGCAAATGGAATTCATTCCAGAGAAGTGAGAGGTTATGCGTTTGGGGAGGGAAAACATGGCAGGGAAATATACAATGGTAGGATATTGAAAGTGTAGAGAAACAGAGGGACCTTGGGATACATGTCCACTGACCCTTGAAGGTAACAGGATGGATAGGTGGATAAGAAGGCATACTTTATTAACTGAGGCATAGAATATAAGCGCAGGGAGGTTAGGATAGAACTATGTAAATTTAGCTATTTAGAGTTTTAGCTATGAGGAAAGATTGGATAGACTGAGGTTTCACCCAGAGGGGATGGTGTCTGGAACTCATTGCCTGAAAGGGTAATAGAGATTGCATTTAAAAATACTTTGATAATATGTACCCAAAGTGCTGTAACCTACAGGGCTACAATGAGCAGGAAAATGGGATTATGCTGGATTGCTCTTTTTCTGCCACTACAGACATGATAGGCTGAATGGTTTTCTGTGTTGTAAGTTTTTTACGTACTTAAGACATCGAAAAGACAGTTCAAAAACATGTTTGGGATCTCCACAGCATACTCCACGCATTTCTCGGTTTGAATTTTGGTAAGACAATCATGTGGCAGTAAATTTCTGCCTTGGTGCTCCCTATTGGGCGTACATAGCACATGACCTTCCAGCTGTTTAAATTAACCTTTCTCAAGCACCAGATTGCAATGGGATGACATACTTCTGGATGGGATTTCTCGAGGTGAATACAATAAAAATACCAGATGGCCTACAATACATGTGTTGGCCACAAGGTGGCCCTAGACCCATTTTAGCTACTGGATTGTAGCTGGCTTGGAACTAGAAATCTCTCAGTGATTTGACACATGGTTGGTAGTCATTTTTAATGACATTGGGCGGTCATCTAAGGAATAAGGGACAAAAGACGTCCCTTAAGGACAAGCATTCCAAAAAATAAGGGACAATATCTTAAAATACAGGTCAGTTGATACACAATACCCTGATACACAATTTACCTGTCTGATCATACTATGAAAAATTTCTAATTTCTATCCTTTTTTTTACCCTCTAGCTCATCAAAAATGACAGTAGCAGCACCACATACAATTTTCCAAGGTGCAAACATCACTGACATAGGAACATAGGAGCAAAAGTAGGCCATTCAGCCCATCAAGCCTGCTCCGCCATTCAATATGATCATAGCTGATCATCCACTTCAATGCCTTTTTCCCACTTGACCCCCATACGTCATCGGCATTTAGAAATCTGTCAATCTCTACTTTAAACATACTCAATGACTGAGCTTCCACAGCCCTCTGGGGTAGAGAATTCCCAAGATTCACAACCCTCTGAGTAAAAGAAATCTCCCCATTTCAGACCTAATTGGTTCCCCCCCTTATTTTGAAATTGTGCCCTTGGTTCTAGACTCCCCAGCCAGGAGAAACATCTTACCTGCACCTACTCTGTCTATCGCTCTTAAGCATTTTGTAGGTCACCTCTCATTCTGCGAAACTCTAGAGATTACAGGCCCAGACACATTGAGCTCACCAGCTGCAACATTGGTGCAGCAGAGAACAGCAACTCTGCACAGCAATACAGGAAAATATAAATTTCCTGTGATAATAAATGCTGCTTGTAAATCTTATGTCAGTATTTTCACATTTCCAAAGTACTTATTGACACTGGCTGTCCCTTCGATGACGACACCTACTCAAGGTCTCAGGTTTCTGACTGAAAAAGCCGAATCTTGACCCATAGATCTTTGAGCATATAGGGCAGGATGTCTCATGAGGTAGTGGGATCCATAGTGCAGGATTTGCTTCTCTTCCTTTTCTTTCCTTCTCTGCTACCACTCTGCTTCATCATTAAGCTGTTGTGACTCAAAGCGTGATGCAGCTCGATCAACAAGTTGTCACCATTTTGCACGATTGATAGCAAGCTTCTCCCATTAATGTCAATGCTGCTGCGCTTGAAGGAGAGCTTCAGAGTGTCTTCAAAGTTTTTTTTGTCCGCCCCCTGGAACATTGGCCATTTGAGAGTTGAGAAAACATGACCTGGCGGGGTAGATATTTTACAGCCATCTGGATACAGTGTCCATTCTATTGAAGTTGATTTTGCAGGAACTTTGCCTAAATGCTTGTAGAACTAGCTTCAGGAAGGACACTAACAATTGTCCTCCCATTGAATCTGGAGGTTGCGGCGGAGGCATTGCCGATATAATTTCTCCAGTACTCCTATGTGTCGCTGATACACAGTCCAGCTCTCACTGCAGTACATGAGTGTGTTATGACACGGCAGGTGATATGTGTCAAGCGGATCAAATCCACAAGGGAAACTTGATCACGCTATCACAATGGTTTTGAAATTTGTATTTATTTCAAGATGCATGCCCTGAATTCAGAAGTAATAAGTCCACCAAGACTTAAGTGATTTTTTAGAAAACTAAATTAAACATTTATTAATAAAAGAAAAGATTTCAAGCACATACATAGGTCTACAAATTACTACTATAATAACTTCTAAAACCCCCCAATTAATATGGCTTCCAGTTACACCTGTTAAGGCAACAGTAAAAAAAGATCTTAAACAGTTCCAAGCAAGTCAACACAATACCCTGGACAGTAGATTTCAAAATGGCTTTTCCGAGCTTTGGTTTCTGTAGACAGCAGGCTTAATGCACAAATACTAGAGGCTTCTCACACTTCTGTTAGATTTTACAGTGCCTCTCTAACACATAGCCTCATTTCCTTTTATACATGTTTCTCCCCTTTAAGGTAAATTCTATTGTTCCCATATGTCTTTGGAACTTTACCTTTCTCATAATATAAATCTTTTCATGGTGCTAATATTGTCAGTAAGCTTTGGGAAAAATAAAAAAACACTTCTTGGCCTAGCTTCTCTGGCTAGGTGTAAACATCCTACCATCTCTTTGAAATTCAAACTGCCCTGATTTATCTAAAAATGCAAATCTCCTCACCTTACATTCTAAGACTTCAGCCATGTTTACATATTTAGCATTTCAACCTAGCTTCTTTTGATAAGTCAAAGCCTCCAGATCAGCTGTCTCCAATCCAATTAAATCCCACACACACACACACACACACACACACACACAGAAACTATCCAATCCCACTATTAACCTACTTTTACAATAAATCACAATCGTATTATGATAATTATACTTTTGTGATGAGTGTGATGACAACAACTGTTTTGTACACTAGGACTTTTGCTGACTTGTGGAGATCTTTGTTGTCAAACACTAGTTTGTAGAGGGCTGAACTTGGGGAGCTGATTGGGTTTTGGAGCTCCTTGTTAATAATGGTTTTTGAGAGAGGTGGCTGCCAAGGTGTGGGAAGTGCTCAATATTTTCCAGATTCTCTCCTTCAACAGATAAGGGAGGTGGAATTTTTGGATGACCAGGTGTATGTTGATATGAGTTTTGTTTTCAAGAACAGGCCAAGTTTCTTCTATGTAGAACTGAAGACATCAGGAGTGGCTGGCAAATCTGGTGCGCAATGACACTGCAGTCATCTGCAAACTGTAGATTGTGTATATCTATGGTGGTCAGTTTAGTTTTGGCACAGAAGCAACTGAGGTTAAAGCATTGGTATCACCCAATTTATGTCATTGTTCAGGTCAAAGGTCTAAGTGATCGTTAAGCTGTTGTGACTCAAAGCGTGATGCAGCTCGATGGACAAGTTGTCACCATTTTGAACGATTGATAGCAAGCTTCTCCCATTAATGTCAATGCTGCTGCGCTTGAAGGAGAACTTCAGAGTGTCTTCAAAGTTTTTTTTGTCCGCCCCCTGGAACATTGGCCATCTGAGAGTTGAGAAAACATGACCTGGCGAGGTAGATATTTTACAGCCATCTGGATACAGTGTCCATTCTATTGAAGTTGGTTTTGCAGGAGCTTTGCCTGAATGCTTATAGAGCTAGCTTCAGGAAGGACAATAACATTTGTTCAATTGTCCCCCCATTGATTCTGGAGGTTGCGGTGGTGAGGCTGATGATTGCTGGACAGATCATAGAATTGGTTGATTGATGATGAACGTCCCAAGGCCCAAAAATTCCAGGAGAGAGAAGATCAATGTCTCAGCCCTAAAGTAGCCTGACTGAAGAGACGAATTCCAAGTGCGGCTTACGACCAATCTGGAAAATCTTCATGTATCCAACTCAATTCCAGAACAGTGGGATCAAGTACAGGAAAATATAACTTTTTTGTGATGATAAATGCTGCTTATAAATCTTAACATCTTAAAATCTTAAAGTTAACATTTTCATATTTCCAAACTACTACACCATGCTGGTCGTCTATGATAAACAGGATACCCAATGGGGCTCGAGGAAAAAATTAAATCACAAAATGTGGTGGGTTTCTGTAACTCATTTAGCTTTGAGTCATGAGCCACCTGTCCAGTCACTTGGTTCTTCATTAGTTTGTAACATTGCCAGAAATTCTATAGAGAATCATTAATATTCAACATAATAGAAATAATTACCTCTTTTAAATGCCAATTGCCATGTCAAAATAATGAAATGTGGAGGGGAAGATTTATCATTGCTGATAGCTAAGAATTAACAGTTGCCATTGAGTAGGCAAATCAGCAAGGATTATTTGTTAACAGGATTAAGAAGAGGCTTTGTACCCGTATCTCTAAACTTGAAGGGTTCGTAAAGGTTACGTTCAATTCTTGGAAATTGTTTCTCTCGCTAATAAGAATTTCAGTATCCATAACTGATGACAAGATAGCAGTGAAGCACAGATGGTTCTAAATATAATTAGGGTTTCCATTATACAAGTTGTATCAGAGCTTCAGAGTTGAATCTAAGTACATTTGTAGTCCCTCATCTACAGCTTTTCTGCACGACAAAAAATATACATTATCACAAGATAACTTCCAATGAGGAAGACCTTTCAGCCCATTTGCACTCATCCTTCCAAAAAAAGACTCAAATGTATCATTTACATTTTATACCATCTAAGTGTTTACTAAATGAACAAATGCCTTGTCCTCTATCCCTTCCTGTTCTAGCTTTTCATCAACTCCTTTGTAAAGCAGTAATTTTAAAAATCAGTCCTAAATTTGCCCTTCATGAACATGAATCTCTTCATTTATTCATTTCTTTCTTTTTTCTTTTTCTTTCTTTATAAGTCAATCCACCAATACCACACCTCCCCACCCCACTCCACAAACTCCCATTGCTACATTGTATTCTGTACGATAATGCCATTAAGCTTTCATTGCCAATGTTTGTTGTCTTCTCCTAATGTTATAACTTTGCATTTGTCCACATTGCAATGACATCTGCCACTCATCAGCTCCTCAATCTAATACAGTATTTGATCAGCCTGGCCCTTGATGTTTGCAGTTCCTCCCTGTTTAGCATCATCTGCAAATTTAGCTTCTTTTTTCCCCTATTTGTAAGTTATCTTATTGTCTTATGCCAGAGTGACTTGAACTGTTCGTAATATTCCATGCATGACCTGAAGGGTTGTATAGCCTCAGTGTGACATGTGGGGTTAAGAAAACAACTGGTCTGCCATTATAACCCAGCATCCTATTTATTTCCTTTATTACCACTTCACACTGTTTGGACATGGTGAGTCAATTAACACAATTCAGCCTCTTTCAATATCTTCTCAGTTCTGTCCTTTCCATGGAGTATAAGAGCCTCCTATCCTTACACCCAATATGCAAGTACTCGCACTTGCCCATAATGAATGTCACTTGCTACTGATCAGCCCAGGTACAAACTCTTGTAATGTAAAAATAAATTGCAAATTGAAATAAAACAGAAAATGCAGGAATGGAAAGGTTAGTATTGGGGTTATGAGAAGTTATATTCTTACTTGACGGAATATTGTGTAACATAGCTGTTTAGTTGGTTAGCAGGTTGACTCTAATTTACGAAGATTAATTGTGAGTCAATTACACACTATTCCAAAAGCTATAAAAGCTGATGTATTATAGATGGACAGTTTGAAACACTTAATATGGAGAAAATAAAGTCAACCTAACAAACATTTTTATAAACCTCAATCAACATTTCAGAAAGTAAAGTACAATGCCCATGAATCTTTTTTGTTGTGCAAGTTATTTAATGTTTTCTTTCAATGCTCACTTTAGACTTCTATATGCCACAATGTCCCATTATGAAGAAGGAAGACAATTGGCTCCAGGCATCTGAATGCTAAGAGGCACAGGAGAACGGCCTGGGCACTTTACCTGGTGATTATTAACTATTAATAGGTGTTAGCCGTTGTTCACCTGGCAGCATTTTAACCTCCGAGTCAGAAGATTGTAGGTTCAAACCCCACAGCAGGATCTTAAAAGTGCAGGTTGACTCTCCAATGCAGTACTAAGGCAGCACTGCATTATTGGAAATGCTGTCATTCGAATAATATATTAGACTAAGGTCCTGTCTGTCCTCTCAGCTGGGAGTAAAAATCCCGTGGCACTATTATCTCCCTGTGCCAATATTTATCAGTGATGGCAGAGCAAAAGACAAGGCTGATGCATTTTCAACCATCTTCAGCCAGAAGATCTATCGTGGCCTCCTCCTAGGGCCATATCCATCACAGAAGCTGGTCTTCAACCAATTCACTCCATATGATATCAAGGAACGACTGAGTTCACTCGATATAAGGCTATGAGCCCTGGCAACATACCAGCTGTAGTGCTGAAGCCTTGTGCTCCAGAACTAGCCAGAACTGCAACACTGGCCTCTACCTGACAATGTGGAAAATTTCCAGAGTATGTCATCTCCAAAAAGCAGGACAAGTCCAATCAGGTCAATTACTGTCCCATCAGTCTACTCTCGATCATCAGCAAAGTGATGGAAAGTTGTTGACAGCACCATTAAGCAACACTTACTACCAATAACCTACCCACCCATACTCAGTTTGTGTTCCACCAGGATCACATGGCTCCAGACCTCATTACAGCTTTCATCTAAGCATGGTCAAAAGAGCAGAATTCCAGAGGTGAGGTGAGATTGACTGCCTTCACGTCAAGGCAGCATTTGACTGAGCGTGGCATCACGGAGCCCTAGCAAGATTGACGTCAATGGGAATCAATAGGAAAACTCTTTGTTGGTTGGAGTCAAACCTAACACAAAGGTTGTGGTTGTTAGGTGCCAATAATCTTGGCCTCAGGACATTGTTGCAGGGTGTCCTCAAAGCAGTGCCATTGACCCTACAATCTTCAGCTGCTTCATCAAAGACCTTCTCTCCATCATAAGGTCAGAAGTGGGGAAGTTCGCTAATGATTGCAGTGTTCAGTATCATTCACAACTCTTAAGGCATTAAAGCACTTCGTGCCCACATGCAGTAAGGGCTGACATTCAAGCTTTGGCTGATAAGTGGCAAGTAACATTTGTGCCACACAAATGACAGGCAATGTCCATCTCCAATAAGAAAAAGTCTACTGACCTCCCCATGACATTCAATGGAATTACTGTTGTCAAATTCCAAACCATCAACATTCTGGGGGTTACTATTGACCAGTAACTTAACTGACCAGCCACATAAATACTGTGGCTACAAGAGCAGGTCCGAGGCTGCATATTCTATGATGGGTGACTCAACTCCTGATTCCCAAAGCCTCCAACCACCCACAATCCACAAGTCAGGAGTGTGATGGAATACTCTCCACTTGTCTGTTTGAGTGCAACTCTAAAAACACTCAAGAAGCTCAACGCCATCCAGGACAAAGCTGCCCACTTGAGTGTCATGCTGTTTAATTTTAAACATTCATCCCCTCTACCACCAGCGCATATTAGGTGCAGTGTGTGCCTTACACCAGATGCACTGCAGCAATTCACCAAGGCTTCTTCAAAAACGGCTTCCAAACTAGCAACCTCTACCACCTAGAACCACCAACAGCTCCAAGTTCCCTTCCAAGTAATGCACTGTCCGGGCTTGAAAATGTATTGCCCCATTGTCCTGGAACTCCACGCCTAACAGCACTGTGGGAGTACAGAGTGAAGTGGTTCAAGTCAGCAACTTAGCACCACCTTCTTAAGGCTTTTGGGATTGGGCAGTAAGTGCTGGCCTTGTCAATGGCATCCACATCTCATGAATGAATTAAACTGCCTTCAGCCGACATCACTAAATACAGATTATATGGCCATTACTGTATTGCTATGCTATGCACAAATTGGCTGCTGTGTTTCTTACATTATAACAATGACTATACTTAAAAAGTACTTAATTAGTTATAAAATACTTTGGGATATCCTAATTTTGTGCAAGGCGCCAATCTTCACCTTTGGGACAGGGTCTAACCTTTTTTGGCACATTCCCTTTGACGAGGTGCTGAAGCCATACACTTTACATATGGTAAAGAAAGCTACATTTGACCATTCCTTTACAGATCCAATGCACAGAATTCTACTGGAGCAATAGACTGGTGCACATAGAACATTGTTAGCAGTTTCTGTAACCTTATCCTGATGATCTCACAATAATAAAAGCATATAGGCACCAAATGTTTACTCTGGAAGCACACCAACTTATATAACACATTTGTCTATTCAAGATTTAGCTATGATAGGAAGAAAAGAACTACAGCGCCTTTCAGAACCTTAGGACGTCCACAGCACTTTTCAGTCAATAGAGTACTTTTGAAGTACAAAGCAGAATAGTTAAGTTGCATTTGCAGACTCCTGCAAGTAGCAATTAAACACATGAGCAGATCATTTGTTTTAGATGTTGGTTGAGTGATAAATAATGTTCAGAAGGTTAGAACTTGACAGGATTTTTTGAATGGTTCTGTGGAACTTTTCACGTCCACCTGAGAGGTAAAATGAGGAGCTGAATAAAACAGTCCCACGCCAATGGCGGGTTCATCACCCGTGGGACTTCTGACTTCCAGGCCCTAAGTCAGAGTGTGCCCGATAATACACAAATTGCCACCAATTAGCGGCGGGGGGGGGGGGGGGGGGGGGGTGCGGGTGTGGGTGGTGGGTGGTTACAGAACTTCATCCCGCCCAATGTGTGCTGGAGGGCGGGGTGTCCAGTCTTGGAGGCTGGAGGCCGTGACCCAGGTCAAGGTCAGCGCCAGCTCTTTATAGGCCCCCCCCCACCAAACCCCACCCCCACAACCCCCCCCCCCCCCCCACCCCCGTCCCACACCCCCGGCACAAGACAGTGTCAGGGGACCCATCATCTGATCTCTGAGGAGCAGAAAGTGTGTAAAATGATGAATTTTGACTTTTATAGTCTATCCAGGTAAGCCTATTTTAATTTGTGTTTATATCTGCCAACCATCTAAAACCTCAGAGCAGACAAAATGTTCATAACTCAGCAAGTCTACCAGCTTCAGTCATTGGTGAATTGTACATTAGTGAAATATTTCCATACATAGATGTTTCCATGTCATCAGAGCCTGTGGAGAGGCACTCCAAAAGGGACAAAGGTGCCCCCAGGTTCAGTGAGGCCACCCTTAGTGCCCTCCTCTGTGCAGTTGAGGGGAGACGTGAAGAGCTAATTCTGAGCGCTGGGAAGAGAAAGAAGCCCAGGCAGACTCATACTGTGTGGAAGGAGGTGGTTGAGGAGGTCAGCAGTGTGGATGTGGTGAGGAGGGTCTGGACACAGTGCCACAAAGGCTCAATGATCTCATAAGGTTGGCAAAGGTGAGTATGGCATCATTATGAGCAATATTGGTCCAGTGTGATAAAGGTCTCACAAGCGAATGCAAGAGCTCTTATGTTAAATCAACCAAAAAGTCACTGTGGGAGGACTGTTCTGTGGTGGGCATGACAATGAAGCATGAGCCTAACCTCGCACACAGGTCAACACATGCATTCATTGCACAATGGTCAGTGAATAGAGATTGAGAGTGGGGGGGACTTTTATACTGGTGGGATTTTACAAAGTCAATGGACTTTTGAATGGCTCACCACATCTTCCAGCCCCGCCCTCAATGGAATAGGGGCTGTAGAATTCTGCCCAGGAGTGGGACCCCTGGATGATTATCCCTTCTCTGGGTCTTGGCTGCTTTAAGCACTGTCATTCTCCTGCTGGCTGTAATTTTCTGTGCATTCTTCCATTCTCTGTCTTGTCCTCTCATCTGACCTGTGCAAGACAGGTGCACAAGACAAGTTCCAAAGCTTTGACACTGTTATTCCATCATTAGCTGTTTGTAAAGCCAAATGATTCTCCAGCCAATTTTCCCTTTCTACTCAAAGACAAGCATTTGGGTTGGATCAGGAATCCACTATGTGTTGAATCACAGGAGTGAAACTACACCCAACTGACCAGTTATACTAATACAAAAGCAAAACCCTGCGGATACTAGAAATCTGAAATGAAAATAGAAAACGTTAGAAATACTCAGCTGGTCAAGCAGCATCTGGAGAGAGAAACTGAGTTAGCATTTCAGATTGATAGCCTCAGATGGATGGTCACTGGCCTAAGACATTAACTTTGTATCCCTATCGACAGATGCTGCCTGACCCGCTGACTATTTCCAGCATTTGTGTTTTTAGGCCAGTTTTGGATCAGTGCTAAGTGTTTTCAAGGGTTGTGAGGCCACCTACTGCAAGTGACTTCTGCATTAGGTGGAGTGTAGCTGCAGCCAATATATGGAAAGATTTAAAGGTGGCCCACTGGAGTTCAGTTTATGCTCATTTGCATATATGATCTCAAGAGAATCAGCACTCCCATTGACTTTCCACCAACATTAAAATGTAACCAGTGCTCAGAAGCTACTGAGCAGAACTAATTAATGGCGAAAGAATCCATGAGAAGAGCTCCTTTGTTTCTGGGCTAGTGTCACACAGGAGCCAGAAATGGGCAGGATTTTCTGGTCTCGCCTGCCGGGAGACCGGAAATTCCTGTCCGAAGTCAACGGACCTTTTGCTAGTCTGCCAAATTTCCCATCCCGCCTGCAACGATTCCCACAGCGGGAGGGACCGGAAAATCCCGCCCATTAACTCATCTGCTGGCTCGGGAAGCTTTGACTGAAACCAGCATTATAATTCCTTCCTCTGTCATTTTTTCACATATTTTTGTCGATTGGAAGAAGAAAGAACTTGCATTGATATAGCACCTTTCATGACCTGAGGTTTTCTAAGATATTTAAGGACAGTGAAGTATTTTTGAAATGTAGTTACCATTGTAATGTAATGAAGCACAGTGGCCAATTTGTGCACAAGGTGTTCCCATAAACAGCATTAAGTTAATGACCCGATATGTTAGTGATGTTGGTTGACTGATAAATATTGGCCAGGACAGCAGAGAGAGCATCCCCGTTCTTCGAAAATTATCGTGGGATATTTTATGTCTAGCTGAGGGGGCAAACAGGGATACAGTTTAAACCCTCATTCGGAGCACTGCTCCTTTGACAGTGCAGGACTGCCTCAGTATGGCACCAATGTGTCAGCCTGAATTATGTGATCAACTCTCTGGATGGGCCTCAAACTGACAACCTTCTGATTCAGAGGCAAGTGTGACACCACTGAACCAAGGTTGAGGAAAAGAAACAATTAAAGAAGCCACTGTTGGCATCCAGTGGAAGACATTTGAAACATTTTCACAGCTTCATGTTCAATAATCCCCGTACAATGGGCTTTATCTGTAAGTAGAAAGGGATATTTTAAATCCAGAACAGCAATGGAAATAAAATGAAACAGTTGTGTAAAAATATACCAAAACACCAACTATGAATTTACTGGAATACCTTTCCTTGATGGCTACACAATGAAGGCCATTTTTTGCAAGAAGTGCTGTACAATAGGATCTGTGTACTTGAATAGATAAGAAATAACTCTGTAAGAACCATGGACATTTACTTAGTAAATTTCTGAGAAAGCAAACTTTAGTGGCAAGTTGTTAAATTATCCTCTGAAAATTATACTAGGGATTATAAACTTTGAGACAAAAATAAATTGGCCACACAAAGTCGGCTAGGCACCGATATTACAATTCTTTCCAGAATCTTGCATGCTAAGAACTCATCAATCTGGTACTGAAACCAATCTTTCTTTTAATATCTATTTTTGATTTCTACTTCACTTGTCTCCTTTTTTAATGTTTCATGCCCAATTGCCATTCCAAGTAAACTGTTCTCAGCGTCTATCAAAGATGCTCTTGAACTGGAGGTAAGGGATGTTGGAAAATTGTTTAATTTGCCTCAGACTTCTCTCCTCCCACAAGTAGTCTTTATGTGTATGGGAGCTAATTCACACTGCCCCGCACAGACTTGTATCAAAGCCTAGCCCAGGTGTGGAACAGTAGAGTTCCCTTGTGAACCGCACTGGATACTAGCATCTTTCACAAGTGTGTCTCTCTCTGAAAGCAGGCTGAGCCAAAAATGAGACAACATTCAGTTTGAATATAAAGTTGCTTTAAGCAACGTGAAATGTACGGGGCAACATGTCTGCTTCGAGTCACTTAGTTCACTTGGTACAACTAACATTAGTATAGTTACACAAAACGGAACATGCTTCGCTACTCACATTTAGGTGGGATGTTTTACTTAACTTAAATAGGATTATCACTCTGCATCCTATCCTACAGTTCAGAGCAGAACTTTTCATTGTGCACTCTCTAGTCATTTTAGAACCTTCCTGTATCACTTCATTGCCTGCCTTTTTGGCGTCTGGTTTTATTTAAAAACAAATTGATTCCTGCATCAGCTTTTAGTCCAAACCGAATACCCACCTTTCCTAGAGAGGAGAGTTCACCAATCTAATTTAGTTTTGGACCCTGTTGAGTTCAGTTAAATTCAACAGCCATGTGTTTAAATGGTCACAGAAGCATCAAACTATCTTTCATTGTCTCCAAGACAATGGCTTCAGATAAGCCATCTGAATATTAATACAAATCTATAAGCTCTGCTGTCCTGTGAATTTAGTCACCGAAAGAAAAATTTAATTGAAAAGCGCATTTTAAGATAGCTCTGGGCCTTCCTATTGTAAATGGTTAAAAAAAAGTGTGACGACAACAAAAGACTCATCGCTTTAAAACAAAACAAAAGGAAAAACAATGTTGAACTCTGGAGGTGATTCCAATTAAACGATTGAAATGTGAAGAACTTTTTGGAAATTTAAATTGACTAAGAACAGAAGAAAATATTGGAAATTCTTTAAATGTGAATCTGGTTATTCAGTATATGAGAAAGAAAATATAAGTGAAGGTTCCTTAGAGAGACTATTGTGAGGACTAAGACCTCACACTGTATATTCTTTTATAAAATATATATAGATATCGTCTTGGCTATTTCTAAAATTTTAAAAACTGAACAAAGATCCTTAAAATGGCTGAAACTGTGTATGTCTGTGACCCACAGGACAAAAGAAACCATTTTGCAGGTTTGGAAATCTCAAACCTCATTATCTCTGAGGAGCTACTAATGATCACCTAAGGACTGCACAGCTCACCTGAAAGGGAGCTACATCGGAGATCTTTTGTATTTGATAACCCAGGCCTGCCAGCGGAGGTGGAACATCTGCTAAGACAATGGCCTCTCAAACATTCCTTTTAACCCATAATGCCAGCCTTGAAGACCAAGCCGAATTCCAGACCCTGGATAAACATCCTTTGTTGAAGGCCTTGCAGTGAGGTAATGACACGTGATCTAAGCCTCTGGCTTGTTGAACAAGTTAATAATGCCTTGCTGAACTGCACAGCTGAGACTGCTGTTTAACATCTGGCTAGCAGGCCACATCGAAGGAGCTCTGGCCCAGGTTGGACACCTAACCCCATCTACCCAATTCTGCTGGAATTTCTGTACAATCACCTACAAGACTGATTCATCTCTGCATGCCTTTCTCATCATGTGAAGTCAACACTACTAGAAAAGTGAATTATACAGCATCGGTTTTCAACCCACCGATCTCCGTGAAGGAACACCTCATTGGACTTTGATTCTGGACTCTGGAACTCATGTAAACCAATATTTATTTTCTCTGTGGTCTCTACTGTAAATCCTTCTTTTCAATATCCCTCTCTTTACTGTTTGAGTGTGGAGGCAACGTTGCAACACTCCTCCCATGTTTTGAGTGTGTGGAAGTAAACTAACCCTTTGAGTTCATCCTATCTCAAGTTTGCTGTGGAGTTATTACAGGGAAATTACTAGGAAATCACACAAAAACCGAGGGGTTGGAAAAATATGCCACCGTTTATAAAAAGGGAAACAAATCAAAGCACCTGTCTGTTTACGGACAGGTGGAGAGAGGAGAAATAAGTGCTGTTTAAATTAACCCCCCCTCCTGTCCATAACACCTCTGACAGACTGACCCCAAGACATTAACTTGTCTTTGTTCCGTTCAAGTACAGACAGACCTGTTACGCATTTCCAGCAATTGTTTTTATTTTATATTTCCAGCATTTTAAATGTTCTTTTATCTGTAAAAATAAGTGGCACTTTCAGGAGTTCAGATATTTGCCTGTCCATATGAACCAGTCTTCAAACAGTTTCTCCTCCAGAAATCACAGTACTACCCACTGCAGAGAACACATTGAGTACAAATTATTACTCATGTTCCCCACTTATTTTAACTCAGCACTGATATTTGGGAATAAAAATATGTTCAGAATAAACAGGAGCTCCCATGATGACAATTTCTTCTGAACATATTTTTTGAACATTGTATCCACAGTGGCTCAGTGGGTAGCACCCTTGCCTCTGAGTTAGAAGGTTGTGGGTTCCCGTCCTACTTTAGGATGAAATCCAGGTTCGCAGTACAGTGGGAGGCAATGCACTGTTGGAGGAACCACTTTTGGATGACATGTTCTTTTTTTTAGGCTATACTTAGGCAGTGAAAGAGTAAGGTCACATTTCTGAATCGTTCAGTATGTATCAGACAATTTTCCGGGGGAGAATTTTCAGCTCGGCGAGCAGGGGCAGGGCCAGCTTGCTGAGGCGTAAAATGAGGCGGGGTGACATCGGGCGGGCGTCTCGACATCACCGCGTGTCATTTAGATTTTCAGTTCGCTGAGCGCGCAGCCAAGTTGGCTGTGCACCTGCCGAACTGTCAAAGGTCTGTTAAGGCTATTAATTAACTAATTAAGCCTATTGAGAAAGCTGCCCGTCCAACCTTAAAGTTGGCGGGGCAGGCGAAGAGCCCAGGCGGCCTTCACACATTTTTCATGGAACCTCATTCACGGGCGGGATGAGGTTTCATGAAGGGTTTATAAATTAAGTAAATTTTTCCATTAAAGTTCATTGACATGTCCCAGCTCATGTGACACTGTCACATGAGGGGACATGTCTTAAATATTTTTTTCTTTATTAAAATTTTTAAAACTTAAAACTTATCACCCCCTGAGGCACCTCTGCACCTCAGGGAGATTTCTGTGTGAAAGAGAGCACTCCCGACTCAGGGAACCCCCCCGTCTGCATAGGGAGTGCACAGCGCTTCTGGGTGCACATTACAATGGACGGGCCTTAATTGGCCCGCTGACGTAAAACGGTGGCACGGACCCGATCGGGTCCACACCCGCCCACGCCTGGCCCCACACAAACCCCCCCGACGGGGGGAAAATTCTCTCCCTGGTCTAAATAAGCTAATTATAAATAACTTGCACAAAAGAAAATTGCTGTACAGCAGATTTGTACTTTAAAAACAGTTACATTATTTAAAATGATTTACACATTAGCAGCAGCCAGCACAAATGGAAAGACTTAGTGTGACTTTTGGTTTTGTAACATTGTTTATTTCATTGGTGAGGGAAATATCACATTGTATAGAAACTAAGTCCCAGAACATGCTATTTTGCTAAGCAAAAGCAAGGGTTTCCATGAATTAACTCTGGAAAAGGCTGAGCGGTGGCCTGATAGATGTCTTTACGATAATGAAAGGATTCAATGAGGTAGACGTAGAGAACATGCTCACGCTTGTGGAATAGGTCAAAACTAAGGAACAGTATACAGTATAAGATAGTCATTATTAATCCCTTAAAGGAATTCATGAGAAACTTCTTTACCTAGAGAGTGGTGAGAGTGTGAGACAAGCGACCATATGAAGTAGTAATGGTGAGCAGCCTTATGAACATGCAAGGTGAAGTTAGATAACACGTGGGCCAGGATTTTCCTGTCGGCGAGCAGGAGGGCGGGGCCCGCTCGCCGACGCGTTAAATGACGCGCAGTGACGTCGGGGGGAACTCCTGATGTCACCGCGCCCCATTTAAATTTTCAGATAGGCGGGGGCTCAGCAAAATCAGCTGTGCGCCCGCCAACCTGTCAATGGCCAATTGAAGCCATTGACAGAGTCAGTAAAGTAATTAATGGACCTGCCATTAGAAAAAGCATGAAACCTCATCCACGGGCGGGATGAGGTTTCATGTAGGTTTTTAAAAATTTAAAGTTTTTTTAAAAAGTTATGGACGTGTCCCAACTCATATGACAGTGTCACATGAGGGAACATGTCAGGGATTTTTTTTTTCTCTTATTTCTAATATTGTTTACAGTAGAGCCGATCTCCCTGAGGCAGCACTTAGCCTCAGGGAGATGAGTGCACTCTTTCGTGGCATGCGCGAAAGAGTGCACTCTTGGGTTTAGGGATTCCACTCCCCCTCACCCCCCCGCACAGGGAGCACATAGCACTTCCGTGTGGACGTCACGCTGGGCGGGCCAATTAAGGCCCACTCACATAAAATGGCGGCGTGCCTCCAATTGGGGGTGCCGATCAGAGGTGCGCCTCTGTGCGCCCGCTCTTCAACTTCGACGGGGGGAAAATCCTGGCCATGAGGGAGAAGGGAACAAAAGGTTATGCTGATAGGGTTAGATGGAAAGGCGCAGTAGAAGGCTCATAAACACTGGCAGGGACCAGTTGGGTCGAATGACCCGTTTCTGTACTGCACCTTCTTTACAATTCTATGTAATGGATTTCAGGAATTAAAACAGTAAGGCATTACAAAACATAAACTTCAAAAAGGTTCTAATTCCAGGACACATGTGAAATAAGATTAACCAAGGGGATAATTCTCCTTATGCTTGCTGTTGATTTTGACTATGCTTTTCTTAGAAAAAATCCTTATTGATTACTACCACCAGTTGATCTCCCAAGCAGAGAGTCAAGACCAATTAAGGTTAAAGGGGATAATAGGACCAGGGCTACCAATGTAGTTCAATCCCCATTTCAAAGTCATACATTTATTTTTTTATTTTCATATTTCTATGATCAATTTCTATGTCCCCACTTATAATGTAAACTACTCATGTCAACTTGTCACACTGTGATTATGGCCGCCTACCAGAAGTGGTGCTGTAACACTTTTGGGTGGGAGAAAGAAGTTGTAATTACGGCATTGCAAGTTTACATTGGAAGTTTCCACTATATATTATAGAGTTTCCACTCTATAATGGAAATAATTTTCAGAAGAGCACAAAATTAGTATATTGTATAGATATATATATTTATCAAGGACCAGTTTACCTAATATCACAACAACAGTAACTAGTTGCAACAAACCCAGTTTAAAAGGTGTTACCATATCACAGGGTTACTCACTAACCTCTTCTCAAAAGGTTTTTCCAATTCCTACCTGAGTATACCTATTTATGTCCCGACTCCAACAACATAGTTGGGCTGGTGAGCTATGGAAGGCACCCAGGAAAGCCGAGGGCTATAATTCAGGGAGTGATGGCCATATAATGCCATGTACTATACGCAGGTCGAAGATCCTTTATCTGGAAATCCGAAAACCGAACACACCCAAAAACTCCACTTTTCTTTTAACCTTGTCAACCTTTAGCATGGGAAGCCTAGTTGTTGGTCTGCACTGTTTACCCTGCAATTTCTGTGGTGAACATGTCAACAAGAAACTTATTGCAGGTGCCCTGTATTTATTATTCAGTGATGCATCTTACTTTTCTAGCCATTTTAATTACTTTAGGCTGTGGATAGCCTAGGCTTAGGCTATTGTAATGTAAATTTATATGTGCTATCCAAAAAATGAAATTACCTGAAATCCGAAATACAATCAGCCCCGAGGATTTTGAATGAAGGATACTTGAATTTACTGTCTTGAACTGCAGGCTAACAACTCTGGGGGTTTAAGGTTATGAACTCCTGTCCTACCATTATAGCATGGCAAATTGTAGCAACAATGAAAGAGAGGTGACAATGTTACACAATAAAGTAAAAAACACAGATACTTATATGAATGTGAGAACTATGTATTAGATTTTACAGCACAGTAGCAACCCAGATAATCCTGTGTGGCTATGGCTGCCTTGACTAAAAATTAAAAACTAACAATTCTCTGCATTAAAGGAAAAATTCTTTATATTCAGATAGCCTTCTGCAAACAGAAATGCCCAGCCAATCAGTAGGAAATTACTATTATAATCCATGCAGTACTGAGGGAGTCAGAGGTGGCATCTTTTAGCTGAGACATTAAACTTCTTAGGTGGATGTAAAAGATCACATGGCACATTGTGAAGATGAGCAGGGTAGTTACCCCTGCTGCCCTGGCCAACATTATCCCTCAACCAGCATCATTAACACAGATTATCTATTTATTACCATGCTGTTGTTTCTGGGACCTTCTGTGCATAAACCGGCTGCCACATTTGAATAGTGAATACACTTCAAAAGACTTAATTGGCTATAAAATGCTTTGGGACATGGTAAATTCATGAAAAACACTGCATAAATTCTTTCTTTTAATGCCACCAATGCTATTTTCGTAGTTTGCTTTATGTATAGCTTGCAAATATTGGTAACAGCTGGTGATGCAATGCTCCCAATATTCTCTAGAATCAGCATATGAACTCCATGAAACGATTGGAAAGCAGATGTTTTGAAACTTTATTTTTATTATAGAAATTATAACATGGAAGCAAGCTATTCAACCCAAGCAGTCCATATTAGTGCTACCCTCCATATCACTGTGTAATGGAAGAATTAGCACTGTGAGCTAAGATGTTTTGACATTGAACAAACTTTGGCTCAAACAGACTACATGTTTCCAGTTCGTACTGACATCAGCAGGCCAAAGGTAAACACAACTATTTGAGTTTCTTATCAAAATATCACAATCCTCTTCAAAACAACAATGAATTAATCACTGACGTTAATGTACTATGCATACTTGCTTCAATTAAGGCTGATTAAATCAGTTTCCTCTGTTCACTTAAGTGTTTTATTGATTAACTATTTATAATCAATCAGCACATCAATCACGCAAATAGTTGCCAATTAACTATTGTTTTAGGACAGATCCTTATTTCACCATTAAAAGGAGGCACAATCTCAAAAGTACAGCGAGAACACTTTCAAGAGTGAAATCAGGAAGTACTTCTTCACACAAAGTGTAATGAAAATCTGGAACCTGTCACCAAAAGGCTGTGGATGATGGGATTATCAGAGCTTTCAAGTCAAGACCAATAGACTTTAGCTTGGTCAGGGTATCAAGGGATTGGGAGTTAAAGCCGGTAAACAGGTTTGGTGTTTACAGATCAGCCATTCTCTAATTGAATGGTGGGATAGGCTCAAGGTGCTGAATGGCCTAATCCTGTTCCTCAATCTTGTATATATTTTGGGAGGGTGGTGGTGTGGTTCTGGAGCAGACAATCAAGAAGAATGAGGCTGAGTGACCTTTAGAGACCATGTCCCGGGCCCTAAAATCAGTCACCAAAACTTTTTGCTATCCAATTTGCTTATGAAGACCCACCCTACTGTGTATGAATAATGGTGAGGAGCATTGTGATGAGGTTTCCATTGGATTTTCTTCTGTTCCTATCTATGCACCACATAGGAAGGTTATCTGGTATCTAAATGAATGGTTGCAATGCAGTTTGAACATTTGTAATGAATCATTAATTTAAAGGCAATTAAACCAATGCATGTTCTACTCATTCTTACAATTATTTTGGCTATTGTCTGCAATAACATCTAAAGACCGTTGAAGGATGCAAATCTTTGAAGGTGAAAGCTGTTGTCACTCCCACCATTAGGGGCCGGGTCATGTGCACTGCATAGCTTGTTTGCAGATTTACCTTTGCCTCTGAACAGCTGACTTAATGTTTGCTCACAAAAACAAAAATACCTGGAAAAACTCAGCAGGTCTGGCAGCATCTGTGGAAGGGAGCACAGTTAACGTTTCGAGTCCGCACAACTCTTCAACAGAACAACAACAGAACAAATTTATATTTTCTCAGTTAGTCATAGCCTTTAGAACGATTAAGGACAAGGGGCTGAATTGAAAGTCCTACTGGGACAGTTCCAAATAATGTGAAGCTGACTCTGAACTGTCAGAATTTTGTGCTCGCTCCATGAATGGAAAGGATAGCACACTCTTTTTAAAAAATACAACAATAGATACATAATACCGATCAGATTTATCAAATCCTTTAAGGATGCAACTCAGTAAGAAAAGAGCTGTAATGACTTGTAACATTCCTCTAAAATAGACTATCAAGCCACCCAGCTGTATCAACATGCAAAAAAAAATAAGAAGGATAAAGCCAGACCTCCAGCATCGACCTAGGCACTGGATTCGGATATGACAAAGATGCACCGAGCTGAGCTGACTCTGCAAAGTCCTCCCCACTAATATCAAGGGACTTGTGCCAAAGTTGAGTGAGTTGTTTCACAGACTAGTCAACTCACTGAACATAGTCATACTCACTGAATCATACCTCTCAACAATTTTCCAGACTCCTCCATCATCCTAGCTAAGTCCTGTCCCACCAGCAGGACGTAATGCATACTGGTATACGGTCAGGATAGAGTGGCCCTGGGAGTCCTCAGCATTGACAGAGGACCACATGAAGTCCCATGATATCATGTCAAACGCAGATAAGGAAACCTCTTCTCATTAGCTCATTACTGCCCTCCCTTAGCTGATGAATCAATACTTCTCCATGTTGAACACCACTGCACAGCTCAGGGATTGGCATAGAACCCGCCTGCATCAGCGTAATTTCTGTTCCATGCCAATGCATCGTCAAATCCCCACAATCAATATCTTGGGGTCACCATTGACCAGAAGCTTAGCTGGACCATCCACATAAATACTGTAGCTACAAGAGCAAGTCAGAGGCTAGGTATTCTGCAGCTCAACATTCAAGAAGCTCAACACCATCCAGGACAAAGTAGACCACTTTGTTGGCACCCCATCCACCACCTTAAACATTCACTCTGTCCACTACCAGCATGCCGTACCTGCAGTGTACATCATCTACAGGATGCTCCTGTAACTTGCCAAGGCTCCTTGGAAGATGACAGTACCTTCCAAACCCACAGCCTCTACCACTTGAAAGAATAAGGACAGCAGGCGAATGGAAGCACCACCATTTGCAAGTTCCCTTCAAGTCACACACCATAGTGATTTGGAAATATAATGCACCTCTAGCAATTTATTCTTCATCTTCTGATAGAACAGAGGGATAGAGAGAGAGAGATTGGGGGAGAAATAGAGGGAGAGATTTCAGAAGTTAAAATCACACTGTTGTATCAAGCAGATATAGTTTATTACTTAGATGTACAAGTTTCGCTAAGATCCAGGAAAAGAAAGGAAGAAAGATTTACATTTATACGGCACATTTTAAGACTTCAGGTCCCAAAGTGCTTGAAAGCCAATAAAGTAATTTTCGAGTGTATTTACTGTTGTAACATAGGATTTGAGATTTAAGTCAGCTAGTCCACATAATGCCACCTGTTCAGAAAGCAAATTCACCTTGGAGCAGAGAATGTGGGAGGAACAGCTATACAGGTGGAGGTAATGTCTCAGGGGTCTGACATCATTGTTTCAGAGAGAAGCAAGGCATCCAGTTTAGCTGTGCCAATCCATAAGGATGAGGCTGTATACTGAGAACTATGAGAATACAGAATTTAATCTATTCACTATCTAAGACTATTATTTGATAGCTATTAGAACTGTCTAATCCTAAATTACTCATCAATCTCAGATGCTGATCCTAACTGTCAGTTTATAACAGCAAGGTAGCTATGTTAAATTACTGTGACATAACTCAACTGCCACTGTAACCTCTCCATATTCATCCTGCCCTTTAACACTCTCTATTAAACAATATGCATATTTAAATGTTGCTAATTATGACCCTTAAGTAAATGAACAGTCATTAGTTCATGACTTTGATGCCCACTTTGGTATGCCATGTAAGAGTTAACTCTGTCCCTTGGTAGCTTGTGTACATTCTAAATGAAAGGTAGAGTAGGAATGGTAATATAACCTGAACTGGCTGATATAAGGCAGTTTGATAAGCCAGATGTACTGATTGTTCATTCCTTGATGTCAAGTAGGTGGCAAATGAGCCACCTACTTCAGCTTTTGAACTGAGTGCATACTTGGGAGTTTGGTGAATGGGGAAGTTTAAAGTGTTAATCTTGTTCCTGAAAAATCAAGTCTAGTCTGTAATTAGTAGTAACTGGAAAGTACTGTGTAAGTAGACTGAGGGCAGAATCATCCTAGATCTGCATTAAGTGCGTTTGCATTGTTGCTATCACAGAGACATGGGGCAGAATTTTCCAATCTCCGGCGGGCGGGGAGCTGATCCTTGCCAGCAAAGCAGGCCGCACCGCCATTTTACGTGGGCGTGCCAATTAAGGCCTGCCCAGCATGACGTCCGGCGGGAAGCGCTATGCGCTCCCTGTGCGGGGTGGGGGGGGTTTCCCCAAAAGCGAAAGTGCGCTCTTTCACGCATGCGCACGAAAGAGCACACATCTCCCTGAGGCTAAGTGCTGCCTCAGGGAGATCACTTACACTTTGAAAAAGATTAAAAATAGAAAAAAAATTCCCTAACATGTTCTCCTCATGTGACAATGTCACATGAGATGGGACATGTTCATAATTTACACTATAACTTTATTAAACATTTTAAAACCCGCCACTGGATGAGGTTTCATGTTTTTTCTAGTTCCCGCCATGGCTCCTGGCCTGCCCGCCAACCTTAACGTTGGACGGGCAGGTCCTTTAATTGTTTAAATGATCCTGTCATCGGCCATTGACAGGTCAGCGGGCCCCCGCCTTCCTGAAAATTTAAATGGGGCAGGATGATGTTGGGGGTTCCACCAGACGTCATTCCGTGTCGTTTTTCGTGTTGGCGAGCGGGCCCCGCCCCCTGCTCACCGACAGCAAAATTCTGCCCATGGTTGAGGGAAGGGCAGGACTGGCAGCTCAATATTCCAGGGTATAGAATCTTCAGGCATGACAGGGGGTGGGTGTAAAAGTGGAGGTGGCATTGCACTATTGATCAAGGAGTCAATTACGGCAGTAAGGAGAGATGGTATCTTAGAACGTTCCTCAAATAAGGCCATATTGGTAGAACTTAAAAATAAAAAGGGGCAATCACTCTGTTGGGAGTCTAATATAGGCCTCTAAACAGTCAGAGGAGCAGATATGTGGGCAAATCTCAGAGAAGTGTAAAAGTAATAGGGTAATAATAATAGAGGATTTCAACTTTCCTGATATTAACTGGGGTAGTCTTAGTGTGAAAGGCTTAGAGGGGGTGGAATTCTTAATCCAGGAGAGCTTTTAGAGCCAGCACGTAGCAAGTCCTACAAGAGAAGGGGCGGTACTGGACCTAATGTTAGGAAGTGAAGCCGGGCAAGTGGTAGAAATGTCAGTGGGGGAGCATTTCGGGGATAGTGACCATAATTCTGTAAGATTTAAGATAGTTTTGGAAAAGGACAAAGTTGGACCGGAAATAAAGGACCTGAACTGGGGGAAGGCTGATTTCAATATGATGAGACAGGATCTGGCCAAAGTGGACTGGGAGCAGCTACTTATAGGAAAGTCTACATCAGACCAGTGGGAGTCATTCAAAAAGGAAATGGTGAGAGTTCAGGGCCAACATGTTCCTGTAAAGGTGAAGGGTAGGACCAACAAGTCCAGGGAATGTTGGATGTCAAGCGATATAGAGGATTGGATAAGGAAGAAAAAAAGGAGGCTTATGGCAGGTACCGAGGGATGAAAACAGCCGAAGTCCTAGAGGAGTAGGAAGTGTAAAGGGGTACTTAAAAAAGTAATTAGGAGAGCGAAGAGGAGGCATGGCAAACACTGGCAGGCAAGATAAAGGAAAATCCCAAGGCATTTTATAAATATATTAAGGGCAAGAGGATAACCAGGGAAAGAGTAGGGCCCCTTAGGGACCAAAGTGGCAATCTGTGCATGGAGCCGGAGGACGTAGATGAGGTTTTAAATTATTACTTTTCATCTGTGTTCACTGTGGAAAAAGATGATATAGGTGTAGAAATCAGGAAGGGGACTGTGATATACTTGAACAAAATAGCATTGAAAGGGAGGTATAAGCAGTTATAGTGGGCTTAAAAGTAGATAAATCCCCAGGCCCAGAAGAGATGTATCCCAGGCTGCTTTGTGAGGCAAGGGAGGAGATTTCAGGGGCTCTGACACTAATTTTCAAATCCTCTCTGGCCACAGGAGAGGTGTCAGAGGACTGGAGGGCAGCAAATGTGGTACCATTATTCAAGAATGGTAGTAGGGATAAACCAGGTAACTTCAGACCAGTGAGTCTACATCAGTGGTAGGGAAGCTATTGGAAAAAATTCTGGGGGACAGGATTAATTTCCACTTGGAGAGGCAGGGATTAATCAGGGATGGCTTTGTCAGGGGAGATCATGCCTAACAAATTTGATTGAATTTTTCGAGGAGGTGACTAGCTGTGTAGATGAGGGTAGTGCAGTTGATGTAGTCCACATGGACTTCAGTGAGGCTTTTGACAAGGTTCCCCATAGGAGAATGGTCAAGAAGGTAAGAGCCCTTGGGATCCAGGGCAATTTGGCAAATTGGATCCAAAATTAGCTTCATGGCAGGAGGCAGAGGGTGATGGTCGAAGGTTGTTTCTGCGATTGGAAGCCTGTGACGAATGGTGCATTGCAGGGATCGGTGCTAGGACCCTTGCTATTTGTAGTGTACATTAATGATTTAGACGTGAATATAGGAGGCATGATCAGTAAATTTGCAGATGACACGAAAATTGGTGGTGTCGTAAATGGCGAGGAGGAAAGCCTTAGATTACAGGACGATATGGGCTGGTAAGATGGGCAGAGCAGTGGCAAATGGAATTTAACCCTGAGAAGTGTGAGGTGATGTATTTTGGGAGGACTAACGTGGCAAGGGAATACAAAATGAATGGTAGAACCCTAGGAAATACAGAGGATCAGAGGGACCTTGGTATACATGTTCATAGATCCCTAGAAGGCAGCAGCACAGGTAGATAAGGTAGTTAAGAAGGCATATGGGATACTTGCCTTTATTAGCTGATGCATAGAATATAAGAGCAGGGAGGTTATGTTGGAGCTGTATAAAACGCTAGTTAGGCCACAGCTGGGGTACTGTGTACAGTTCTGGTCAGCACACTATGGGAAGGATATGATTGCACTGGAGAGGGTGCAGAGGAGATTCACAAGGATGTTAAAAACAAAATACTGTGGGTGCTGGAAATCTGAAACAAAAACAGAAAATGCTGAAAAACTCGGCAGGTCCAATAGCGTCTGTGGAGAGAAAAAAAAAGAGTTAATGTTTCGAGTCCTTATGACTTCTTCAGAGCTAAAGAGAAGTAAAAATGTAATGAAATTTATACTGTTTAAGGGGTTGGGGTGGAGCAGGAGAAGCTGGATAGAAGGCCAGTGATAGGTGGAGGCAAAGGAGAGATTGCCAGAGATGTCACGGACAAAAGGACAAAGGGGTGTTAATGGTAGTGGTACTGGTTAAAGGAAGTGCTGATGGTGGCATTGAGGTCAGAAAGCAGAATGTGATAATAGCAAGACAAGGGTAAGCACTCTGTAAAGAACAACATGAACAAGTGACAGATGGCCCTTTTGGGGGGGTGGGGGTAGGGGAGGGTGGTGGGAAAAAGATTGAAAATAGGATAAAAGGTGGGGATAAAACAATGAATAAAAATGAAAATAAATAAAAATAAGTGGATAAAAAATAAAAATGAAAAAATACAAATTACAGGACAGGTGTTGCACCTTCCCATGCAATCGCAGAAGGTGCAACACCTGTCCCTTTACCTCCTTCCTCTTCACCACCCAAGGGCCCAAACACTTCTTTCAGGTGAAGCAGTGCTTCACTTGCACCCCCTTCAATTTGGTCTACTGCATTCGCTGCTCCCAACGCAGTCTCCTCTACATTGGAGAGACAAAACGCAGACTGGGTGACCACTTTGCGGAACACCTCCAGTCTGTCCGCAAGCATGACCCAGACCTCCCTGTCGTTTGCCATTTCAACACCCCATCCTGCTCTTATGCTCACATGTCCGTCCTTGGCCTGATACAATGTTCCAGTGAAGCCCAACGCAAACTGAAGGAACAGCACCTCATCTTCCGATTAGGCACTTTACAGACTTCTGGACTTAACATTGAGTTCAACAACTTCAGACCATGAACTCTCTCCTCCATCCTCACCCCCTTTTTATCCCCTTTTTTCAATATTCATTTTCATTTTTTCATTTTTGTTTTTTATCCACTTATTTTTATTTTTATTTATTTTCATTTCTATTCATTGTTTTACCTCCACTTTTTATCCTATTTTCAATCTTTTTCCCACCACCGTCCCCTCCCTGAGGGAGACAGGACACATCGATGTCCCTCCAGGTTCTCCTTCCCCTCAAAGAATCAGACCGAGGCCCTCGGGCACCCGAAGGGAGGAGGAGTAACAGCTGGACACCTCTGAGTCATGCACTCAGGAATCTCAGGGGCTGTCTGCTCCCTCCAAGTTTCCTTTGCCTGTGACACCCCCAACCTCATCCTCTGTCACTGCAGAGGGAGCAGCTGGCCTACAGCAGGACAGCCAATGTTGGGCCATGGCTCTGCAGAGGACAGACGCTGAAGTCATTAGAGGCAACAGGGCCAAGCATTGCACAGGCTGTCTCCACCACTGCTGCGAATGTTAGGGCAGCACTGAGAAGTGGTCGGCCTAGAAAAGTTCTGATCACAAGTGGTTGCCCAGGTGAATACATTTTGTCACTTTATGATCTGAAAATACATTCACTTTCACTGAATAACGTGTAATGTTGTCTTTCAGCTTAACTGACACGCGCCGCAAGTCTTCCCACTGCATTCCCCTGCATTAGCAGTTCAGCTGCACGCATCCAGACCCTGAGTGATTCAGGAGGGAGGAAGTTTGTGTGTCACAGGGCCTTTCGGAGCCTCATGCGAGCACTGTCCCAGGCATGCAGAGCCTTCATCCATCACACTCATCTTACTGTCCCGAGCATTTTCAATGCTGGGGTTCTCTTTCAGTTGTCCATCTGAGTTGACCTGCCTCTCCACCTGCCCACTGATTGCACTCCCATGCAGCGCCTGTGCCCGTCCAATAGGAGGGTCTGCTCACTTTCGATTTGAAAACCATGGTCATGGTCAAGTATCTTATCAGCTCCCCTGTCCTTTCTCCTCCCAGTCACCCATGTCCTTTCCCCATCACTGTTGACCCCCAGGCATCATGTTCCACAACCCCACCATCACTTACCACCCCGATCCCTTGACATTCCAGGATGTTCAGGTGAACGTGCACCTTCCCTACATTCCTTGAGAATCCCTCCCCAACCACACTGACCTCACCAACCTCCTCCTTCCCATCCTCAATCTGTGTCTGACTCACCAACCACCCTCACCTTCACCCTCCATTGTACTGTTACTGATGCACCCTCTAGAGTCCCCTCTACCCTCTCTCACACTCACTATTCCCCCCCTACCACGCCCACCCTCAGTTTGCTCCCCAGGAGGCAGTCATTGACTCCACAGACCCCTCCCTTTCACCCGGACATCCCATCCCTTACTCCCTCCTCAACCCTTAGTCCCTTCTCCCACCAGACACCTTCCCCCCTTTGAAATCCCTCCCCCCGTCAGACTCCTTCCCCTCTCCAAACTCCCTCCCTTACACCTTCCTCCCCTCATACACCTTCCTCCCCACTTGCAGCATTCTCCCCAAAAACACCCTCCTGCCCCCGTACTCCCTCCTCCCCCCTCAACCGCACCGTCCCAACATCCTTCGTGCCACCCCCTCCCAATGTCACCACCCCTGGTAGACCTTCTTCTCCCACTCACAGCCAAGCCGTCCTCCCCCTCCATCCCCTTTCGTTGATCATCCGTGGCAAAGACAGTGACATTCTGAAGCAGACCCGAAATGTCAACGGAGACCTCCCCCTTGGTATGCTGCTTCACGGTGGACTCCATGTGCATGAGGATCCACCCAGCATGCGATGCATGTGAAACAAAAACAGAAACAGAAATACCTGGAAAAACTCAGCAGGTCTGGCAGCATCGGCGGAGGAGAACCCAGTTGACGTTTCGAGTCCTCATGACCCTTCAACAGAACTCCTCCAGGATCGGTAGCTGTAGGGCTGCAGCATCTTCTTCTCCTCGGATGTCTGCGATCTGAACGAGGCCCTAAGGGTAAGTCCCAACTTCTGCATGTCTAGACGTGTTCTGGGCCTGTGTGTTTTCCTACCGGCGTAACGGTAAATTGGGCATGGGTGGGGTGATTTCAGTCGGGCCTTACTTTGCATCGCATTACTGGGATGGGATTCGCGTTACACCATGGTGGACACCATTGGATGATCCTGCAGTGATTTCATGCTAGCGTGAAACCGATTTCTGCGCCTCATGCTGAATTGTCCACCCCCCGCCCACCGTGACGCCTGACGCCAATGGGACCGGATGATTCCGCCCTTCGTTTCTTTCTTTCTTCCAGCTTTGTGCAGGGTAAACGCACTCTGCTGAGAGAGCTGAGTAGTTAATTAGCTAACTGGCTGAATCTGGTTTCTCTAGCTCCAGTTCAGTTTACTATAAATTCAGGGTTCTTCAATGCAACTAAGGCAAACGACTATAGCATTGGAATTGAGCGCACACTTGGGAGTTTGGTGAGTGGGGGAGTCAGGTGAGGAGGAGAAGCTTTTCTTTGGCTTTTTTGTACCTTTTTCACCCTGTAGGAATTAATTCTTACTCTATTACAGGGAAAGGAGCTAGCAGTTTGGTGAGTATCTGGTAAGTAGTTAAAGTCTATTCCTGTCCTAAAGTTTAGTATACGTACTGGTGGTAAAGTTAGTAAAATATATTAAAAAGCAAAATACATAAGTGAATAATATGATTAAGTAATTAATTAAAACACATTAAGGATGGTAGGACAGGTGATGTGTCAAGGCTGCAGGATGTGGGTGCTCCTGGATGCCAGTGTGATCCTGGGCAAACACATCTGCAGTAAGTCTCTGCGGCTCAAGGAGCTTTGGCTCGGAGTCATTGAGTTGGATGCTGAGCTGCAGACTCTGCGACACATCAGGGAGGGGGAAAACCTGGATGCTTTGTACCAGGGGGCAGTCACAACACTTAGGATAGGGTCTTCTGATTTGGTCAGTGATCAGGGACAGGAGGGTGTGACTGCGAATGAGGCAGGTAAGGGGACCCAGAGGCAGGAGTGCAAGAGTGTGAGCCTTTGCAATTGTCCATTAGGTTTGAGGTTCTCTAAGCTTGTTTGGATGAGAGCAGGGGCTGCAGGGAGGATGAGCAAACTGACTATAGCACTTGTGGTACAGGTAGCCATTCAAGTGGGGGGAACAAAAAGTAATGTAGTGCCAATAGGGGACAGTACAGTGAGGGGATTGACACTGTTCTCTGCAGCAAAGAGCAAGGGTCCAAATGGCTGTGTTGCCTGTCCAGTGCCAGGGTTCAGGATATCTACTCAGGGCTGGAGAGGAACTTGCAGTGGGAGGGGAAGGATCCAGTTGTCGTGATCCATGTGGGTGCCAACAACATAGGTAGAACTAGGAAAGAAGTTCTGCATAGATCTAGGCAGAACCTCGAAAGTAATAATCTCTGGATTATTACCTGAGCCATGTGCAAGTTGGCATAGGGTACATAAAATTAGAAAGATGAATACGCCGCTCAAAGATTGGTGTGGGAGAAGCGGATTCCGGTTCATGGGGCACTGGCACCAGTACTGGGGAAAGTGGGTTTGTACCTTTGGGACAGTCTACACCTGAACCATGCTGGGACCGGGGTTCTAGTGAGCTGCATAACTAGGGAAGTAGAGAGGGTTTTAAACTAAATGGTGGGGCAAGGGATCAAATTTTGGAAGATGTGGTAAATCAAAGAGTAGAGAAAAGGCAAGAAAGAAAGGTATTAATGTGGGAAATGATAAACAGACCATGACAGGAAGGGGCAGAGAGTACAGGGATTACAAACCTAACAGTAAATCAGCAGATAAGGTTAGAAGTTACAAAAGTAATAGAAGGACAAAACTAAAAGCTCTGTATCTGAATGTACATAGCATTCAAAACAAAACAGATGATAGCGCAAATAGAAATAAATATGTATAATCTGATAGCCATTACAGAGATATGGCTGCTGGATGGTGGTGTAGTGGCAATGTCATTCAACTAGAAACCCAGAGGCTCAAGTTCACCCTCTGGGTGTATGGGTTCAAATCCCACCATGGCAGCTGGTGGAATTTAAATTCAATTAATAAGACCTGGAATTGTAAGCTAGTCCATGGTAACCACGAAACTATCATTGATTGTTGTAAAAACCCATCAGGTTCACTAACGTCCTTAAGGGAAGGAAATCTGTCATCCCTATCCGGTCTGGCCTACATGTGACTCCAGACCCACAGCAATGTGGTTGACTCTTAACTGCCCTCTGAAATGGCCTAGCAAGACACTTAGCTCAAGGGCAATTGGGGATGGGCAACAAATGCTGGCTTTGTCAGCGACACTCACATCCCAAGAAAGAATGAAAAAAAAGGAAGATGCAGATTGGGACCTGAATATTGAAGACAACATGACATTTGGGAAGGACAGGAAATGAGGGAAAGGTGGAGGGGTAGCTCTGTTAATTAATGATGGCATTAGCATAATAGAGATGGATGACCTAAGCTTAGGAAACCAGGATGTAGAAATGTTTTGGGTAGAGATGAGAAATGATAAAGGCAAGAAGTCCCTTCTGGGAGTGTTGTACAGGCCCCCTAACAGCAACCATATGGTAGGACAGGTATAAAGGAAGAAATAATGGGAGCTTATCAGAAAGGTACGGCGATAAACATAGAGGAATTTAATCTGCATATAGACTGGGAAAACCAGATAGCCTTGATGAGGAATTCATAGCATGTTTTCAGGATAGTTTCTTAGAACAGCATGTTCTGGCATCAACCAGAGAGCAGGATATACTAGATCTGGTATTGTGTAACAAGATAGGGTTAATTAATTACCTCATAGTGAAGGCACCCCTAGGTAGCAGAGATCATAATATGATTGAATTTTACATTCAGTTTGAAGGAGAGAAGAGTGGGTCTAAGACTAGTATCTTAAATTTAAATAAGGGCAATTATGAGGGCATGAAAGCACAACTAGCTAAAGTGAACCGGCAAATTAGGTTAAGGGATAGGTTAATAGAGATGCAGCGGTGGACATTTAAGGGGATAGTTCAGAAGACACAGAATAGATACATTTGAATGAGAAAGAAAAATTCCAAAGGTGTGACCTAACGTCCGTGGTTAACTAAAAAAGTTGCAGACAGTGTCACACTTAAAGAAAAAGCGTAAAATTGCGCAAAGATGGGTGGCAGGTCAGAAGATTGGATAGAGTATAAAGAATAGCAAAGAATGGCCAAAAGATTGATGAGGAAGGAAAAATTAGAGTACGAGACAAAACTAGCTAGAAATATAAAGACAGGATAGTAAGAGTTCCTTAGATATTGAAAAAAGAATGATTCTATAGAAAATGAGTCTGGGGAATCAATAATGGAAAATAAGGAGATGGCAGATGAATTGACCTGGTATTTTGCATCGGTCTTCACTATTGAGGATACAAGTAACATCTCAGAAATAGCTGTAAATCAGGGAATGGAAGGGAGGGAGGAACTGGGGAAAATTACAATCACCAGGGCTGTGGTATTGAGCAAATTGTTGCAGCTGTGGGTTGAGAAGGCCCCGAGTCCTGATGGATTTCATCCTAGGGTCTTAAAAGAAGGGACTAGTGAGATAGTTGATGTGTTAGTTTTAATTTTCCAAAATTCCCTAGATTTAGGGAAGATTTCATCAGATTGGAAAATAGCAAATGTAACTCCTTTATTTGAAAAGGGAAGAAGACAGAAAGCAGGAAACTACAGGCCAGTTATCTTAACATCTGTCATAGCGAAAATATTAGAAGCTATTATTAAAGATGTTATAGCAGGGCACATAGAAAAATTCAGGGTAATCAGGCAGAGACAACATGGTTTTGTGAAAGGAAAACCCTGTTTAACCAATTTTTTGAAGAATCTTTGAAGAAGTAACATGTGCTGTGGATAGGGGAACCAGTATTTAGATTTCCAGAAGGCACTTAATAAGGTGCCACATCAAGTTATTGCGAAAAGTAAAAGCTCATGGTGTACAGGGTAACATATTGGCATGGATAGAAGATTGACTAGCTAACAGGAAACAGAGAGTAGGCATAAATGGGTACTTTTCTGTTTGGCAGGGTGTAACAAGTGGTGTGCCACAGGATCAGTGATGGGGCATCAACTTTTTACAATTTATATGAATGACATGGATGAAGGGATCAAAGGTGTAGTTGCTAAATTTGCTGATGATACAAAGATAGGTAGGATAATAAGATCTGAAGAGGACACAAAGAGGCTACAAAAAGATATAGATAGGTTAAGTGAGTGGTCAAAGGCCTGCAAAATGGAGTATAATGTGGGAAAATTCAAAAATTGTCCATTTTAGCAGGAAAAATAAAAAAAGAAACATATTATCTAAATGGTGTGAGATTGCAGAGGCATCTAGTGCATGAATCACAAAAGGCTAGTATGCAGAAACAGCAAGTAATTAGGAAAGCTAATAGAATGTTATCCTTTATTGGAAGGGGAATTGAATACAAAAGTAGGGAGGTTATGCTTCAGTTACAGGGCATTGGTGAGACCGCACTTGAACTATTGTGTACAACTTTGGTCTCCTTATTTAAGGAAGGATCTAAATGCGTTGGAAGCAGTTTAGATTGGGCCGGTTGTCTTATGAGGAAAGGTTGGACAGGCTAGGCTTGTAGCCACTGAAGTTTAGAAGAGTAAGAGGCAACTTGATTGAAATATATAAGATCCTGAGGGGTCTTGACAGGGTCAATGTGGAGAGGATGTTTCCTTTTGTGGGAGAATCTAGGGGCCCCTGTTTAAAAATAAGGGGTTGCCCATTTAGGACAGAGATGAGGGGAAACTTTTTCTCTCAGAAGGTTGTGAGTCTTTGGAACTCTCTTCCTCAAAAGAAGGTGGAAGTAGAGTCTTTGAATATTTTTAAGGCAGAGGTAGATAGATTTTTGATAAGCAAGGGGTGAAAGGCCATCTGGGGTAGATGGGAATGTGGATTTGAGGCTACAATCAGATCAGCCATGATGTTATTGAATGGTGGAGCAGACTTGAAGGGCCAAGTGGCCTACTCCTGCTCCTAACTTTTATGTTTGTAAATAGGAGCTAAGGTAAAGAGTTAATGAATTATTTGGTGCCTTTAATAAACATTCTTGACAGGAAACTCAACACAGTGTTCTGACATTCACCTTCCTGCCACCCCCAAACTATCAGAAGAACTCAAACAAGAACTTCTTGTTTTGTACCTTACTCTCAATGTCTTATTCATTTCCAAGGTTTAGCCTAAATTTAGCCTACAGTTATGAGTTTAATAGCATTTGTCAAATGCACTTGGAATACCTTTAGGAATCCAGGTTCATTACAAGATCAACAATTCCTAACATAATAAAAAGTCCCAAGGTGCTTCACATGGGCATTATAAAGCAACACAATGCTACTTCATGGGGCTTTTCACTCTCTTGAGCTGTTTACAGTGGCTACATGATTCTATATGTTGTTCCCTTGTATCTTTAAATATAAGTCAAGGCTCAACAGTAGCACTCTTGCATCTTAGTCAGAAGATTATGGGTTCAAGCTACACTGGAGATTTAAGTACATAATCCAGACTGAATCAAGAGTACTGGGGTGTGCTATCTTTCTAACTAAGGAGATGTTAAACTGAAGCTCCATCTGCCCTCTAATGTAGACATAAAAGTTCCAATGACACTGTTCAAGGAAGAGGGGGGAATTCTCCCTAGTGTCCTGGCCAATATTTATCCCTCAGTCAATGTCACTTAGAAACAATTTATCTAGTCATTATTACATGTCATTATTACATTGTTCTTTATGGAGCCTTGCTATATTCAGATGCTATATTTTCATACATTGCAGCAGTGACTACACTTGAAAAAGTATCATTGACTGTAAGGCATTATACAAATCAAGTCTTTTCTTTCCTTTTTTAAAAATGCAATATGCTTCAATACACAGTGCAATAGAAGAGATGAATCATTTAAGGATGGATTCGATCATGCCAATGTTGTGGGGCTTCTAGTACCATTCCAGATTTTATCTGTATGATAACAAAAACAGAATTACCTGGAAAAACTCAGCAGGTCTGGCAGCATCGGCGGAGAAGAAAAGAGTTGACGTTTCGAGTCCTCATGACCCTTCAACAGAACTGAGTAATGTTAGGAGAGGGGTGAAATATAAGCTGGTTTAAGGTTGTGGGGGTGGGGGGGGGGAGAGAGAAGTTGGGGAGGTGGTGGTTGTAGGGACAAGCAAGCAGTGATAGGAGCAGATAATCTAAAGATGTCACAGACAAAGGAACAAAAAGGTGTTGAAGGTGGTGATATTATCTAAACGAATGTGCTAATTTTTTTGTTTTTATTATCAGTATGATGCCAGTTCATGGGTATTTCCGCATGACTGTTTTAGAAGAAAGATTCACTTTCCTGATTTTGAATGTCCTGAGGCATGCAGATGACCTGTTGCCAGTGCTACTCTGGAGATTTGTAAGAACAGAATGAACTGATCGATCTACTGATTGCCATTCGTCCTCTCCCTCTGAGTGGAGAGTTATTTAACCTTTGCTTTATCCGGCCCTCAGCTAGCTTAAAAGAATACAGAAACTAATTGTAATCAGTGATACTGAAGCACTGAATTGGCACATCAATACACTAAGGCACCTGGAAAGAATTTTGTTAAAAACATAATTTTGACACAGCCTAAAAAACTGATCCGATATGTGGATGATTCGGGACAAAGCATTTTAGTTGTCCTTGTGTTTCAGTATTTTCAGCAATCAAATATACTTTGCATTAATATGCTTATCAGGCATATAAATGCATCAATGCATTTGACTACCAATTATTCTATACAGGAGATTGAGGCACCCTCAAACCCAATCCAACTTTACACCTGATTCCTGCACATGAACACTCCAGGTCAGCAAATTTAATGTTTTTGCTGCTGCAGTATACAGTATGCGGGATCCATGAGAGAACAATTCTAACTCAAGCGATTGCACAGGATGCACTGCTGCAACTTGCCAAGGTTTCTTCAACAGCACCTCCAAAACAACAACCTCCAGCACCTAGAAGGACAATGGCAGTAGGTGCATGGGCACACCATCACTTCAAAATTCCCTTCTGAGTCACATACTATGCAAATTTGGATAATCATTGGTCCCTCATTGGCACTGGGGCACAATGCTGGCAGTCATGTTGAACACATAAAACACTGGTTTGGCCTGAACTGGAATATGTGTTCAGTTCTGGCAATACACTTTAGGAAGGATGTGAAAGCTATAAAAAGATGCAGAAAAGATTTATGAGAATAGTTTCAGGGACTAGGGACTTTAGCTATGTGGATAAATGGGAAAAGCTGTGGAACTTGTCTTTGGAGAAGAGGATGTTGAGAAGAGATTTAATAGAGATGTTTAAAATCATGAGAGGTCTAGATGGAGTAGATAAATAGAGAGAAAATGTTTTCAATGGCAGAATGGTCAAGAACTAGAGGACCCAGATTTAAGGTGATTGGTAAAAGACCCAAAGACGACATGAGAAAACAGCGAGTGGTCACGATCTGGAATCGCTGAATGAAAGAATGGTGGAGGCAGAATAATTATGACTTTCAAAGGTGATTGGATAAGCTCCTAAAGGAAAAAAATTGCTGGGCTAAGTGGAAAGGGTAGGGGAGCCCGACTAATGAATGGCTCATGAAGAGGGCCGGCATAAGCTTGATTGGCCAAAAGGCCTCCTTCTGTGCTGTACCATTTTATGAACTATGAACTTATGATTCTATGAAGTCCCTACCTTCACCACATGGACTGCAGTTTTACAAGAAGGCCACTGCTACCTTTTCAAACATCTTCAGCTGCTTCATCAATGATCTTTCTTCCATCATAAGGTCAGAAGTGGGGATGTCCACTGATGATTGTACAATATTCAGCACCATTTGTGACTCCTCAGATACTGAAGCAGTCCATGTCCAAATGCAGCAAGATGTGGACAATATCCAGGCTTGGACTGACAAGTGGCAAGTACAATTTGTGCCACACCAGTGTTTTATAAGGGTTCAGCATGACTTCCAGTATTGTGCCCCAGCCCCAATGAAGGACAACTAGGGGTGGCTAATAAATGCTGCCCTTGCCAGAGGTAGTTATTTTTTTTTTTAAATGGCACTTTGAAATTCTGTTTCATCTGCTCAGTTTTTATTATTTTCTTTTAAGTTTCTTGGCCTAGTCAATTTCCCATTGAGATACAATGAAAGGATTGGCACAATGAACAAAATGACATGAGGTATTTATATATAAAAAACAATTTTTTTTCTGCATTGCCAGAATCCATGTGCCAGGCAAATGAGTACAGAATTGTTGGAGCTGCAACTATCCGGGCAAGTGGAGAGCACTCTATCACACTTCTGACTTGTGTCTTGTAAGAGAGGCTTTGGGTGGTTAGGAGATAAGCCACTTGCCGCAGAATTCTCTTCCCCGATCTGCTCAAGTAGCCATGGCATTGATATGGAAAGTCCAATTCAGTTCTGTTCAATGGCAACCCCAGGAATGTTTACAGAAATGAAACTGTTCCCTGATGTTTGCATGGTATCTGACTTCATTCATAACCCCTCAGAAAATAACGCAGTCCATATACACATGCAACAAAATCTAGACAACATTCAGTATTGGGTTGGTAAGTGGCTGCTAATAGCCCTTTACTTTTTTTTATTCATTCATGGGATGTGGGAATCATTGGCTGGGCCAGCATTTATTGCCCATCCTTAATAGCCCTTGAGAAGGTGGCGGTGAGCTGCCTTCTTGAACTGCTGCAGTCCATGTGGCGTAGGTACACTCACAGTGCTGCTAGGGAGGGAGTTCCAGGATTTTGACCCAGCGACAGTGATGGAACGGTGAAGTATTTCCAAGTCAGGAAGGTGAGTGGCTTGGAGGGGAACTTGCAGGTTGTGGTGTTCCCATGCATCTGCTGTCCTTGTCCTTCTAGATGGTAGAGGTCATGGGTTTGGAAGGTGCTGTCTAAGGAGCCTTGGTGAGTTCCTGCAGTGCATTATGTAGATAGTACACACTGCTCTCACTGTGCGTCAGTGGTGGAGGGAGTGAATGTTCGTGGATGGGGTGCCAATCAAGTGAGCTGCTTTGTCCTGAATGGTGTTGAGCTTCTTGAGTGTTGTTGGAGCTGCACTCATCCAGGCAAGTGGAGAGCATTCCATCACACTCCTGACTTGTGCCTTGTAGATGTTGCACAGGCTTTGAGGGGTCAGGAGGTGAGTTACTCACCGTAGGATTCCTAGCTTCTGATATGCTCTTGTAGCCATAGTGTTTATATGGCTAGTCCAGTTCAATTTCTGGTCAATTGTAACACCCAGGATGTTGATAGTGGGAGATTCAACAATGTTAAGGCCATTGAATGTCGAGGGGTTGGATTCTCTCTTGTTGGAGATGGTAATTATTTGGCACCTGTGTGGTGCAAATGTTACTTGCCACTTGTCAGCCCAAGCCTGGATATTGTCCACGTCTTGCTGCATTTGGACATGGACTGCTTCAGTATCTGAGGAGTCACGAATGGCGCTGAACATTGTGTAATCATTAGCGAACATCCCCACTTCTGACCTTATGATGGAAGAAAGGTCATTGATGAAGCAGCTGAAGATGGTTGGTCCTAGGACCCTGAGGAACTCCTGCAGTGCTGTCCTGGAGCTGAGATGATTGACCTCCAACAACCACAACCATCTTTCTTTGTGCTCAGTATGATTCTGGACAGCAGAGAGTTTTCCCCCTGATTCCCATTGACTCCTGTTTTGCTGGGGCTCCTAGATACCATACTTGGTAAAATGCAGCCTTGATGTCAAGGGCAATCACTCTCACCTCACCTCTGGAATTCAGCTCTTTTGTCCATGTTTTAACCAAAGCTGTAATGAGGTCAAGAACTGCGTGATGTTAGCGGAATCCAAACTGAACGTCAGTGAGTAGGTTATTGCTAAGTAAGTGCCACTTTTTGATAGAACTGTTGCTGAGCCCTTCCATCACTTTACTGATGATCAAAAGTAGACCAATGGGGTGATAATTGGCCAGGTTGGATTTGTCCTGCTTTTTGTGTACAGGATATACCTGGGCAATTTTCCATATTGCCGGGTGGATGTTGTAGCTGTACTAGAAAGGCTTGGCTAGGGGCACGGCCCGTTCTGGGGCACAAATCTTCAGTACTATTGCCGGAATATAGTCGGGGCCCAGAGCCTTTACAGTATCCAGTGCCATCAGCCATTTCTTGATATCACATGGAGTGAATCAAATTAGTTGAAGACTGGCGTCTGTTATGTTGGGGATCTCCGGAGGAGGCTGAAATGGATCATCCACTCAGCACTTCTGGCTGAAGATTGTTGCAAATGCTTCAGCCTTATCTTTTGCACTGATGTGCTGGGCTCCCCCATCATTGAGGATGGGGATATTTGTGCAGCCTCCTCTTCCAGTGAGTTGTTTAATTGTCCACCACCATTCACGACTGGATGTGGCAGGACTGCAGAGCTTACATTTGATCCGTTGGTTGTGGGACTTGTCACTTGCTGCTTGCGCTCTTTGGCACGCAAGTAGTCCTGTGTCGTAGCTTCACCAGGTTGACACCACATTTTAGGAATGCCTGATGCTGCTCCTCGCATGCCCTTCTGCACTCTTCATTGAACTGGGGCTCATCCCCTGGCTTGATGGTAATGGTAGAGTGGGGGATATGCCGGACCATGAGGTTACAGATTGTGGTTGAGTACAATTCTGCTGCTGCTGATGGCCCACAGCGCCTCATGGATGCCCAGTTTTCAGCTGCTAGATCTGTTCAAAATCTATCCCATTTAGCATGGTGGTAGTGCCACGCAACACGATAGAGGGTATCCTCAATGTGAAGACATGATTTAATCGTCACAAGAACTGTGCAGTGGTCACTCCTACTAATACTGTCATGGACAGATGCATTTGTGACAGGCAGATTGGTGAAGATGAGGTCAAGTATGTTTTTCCCTCTTTTTGTTCCTTCACCACCTGCGCATACCCAGTCTAGCAGCTATGTCCTTTAGGACTGAGCCAACTTGGTCTGTGGTGGTGCTACAGAGCCACTCTTGGTGATGGACATTGAAGACCCTGCCTAGAGTACATTCTGACATTCTGCGCCCTTGTGCTTCCTCCCTTCCTCCAACTGGTGTTCCACATAGAGGAGTGCTGATTCATCAGCTGAGCGGGGCGGAGAGGGTGGGGGGGGTGGGTGGGGTGCTGCAGATGGGGGGCGGGTGCTCTATGTGGTAATCAGCAGGAGATTTCCTCGCCCATGTTTGACCTGATGTCATGACATTTCATGCGGGTCCAGAGTTGATGTTGAGGACTCCAAGTGCAAGTCCCTCCTGACTGTATGCCACTGTACTGCCACCTTTGCTGGTTCTGTCCTGCCAGTGGGACTGGACATACCCAGGGATGGTGATGGTGATGTCTGGGACATTATCGAGTAAGGTATGATTCCTTGAATATGATTATGTCATGCTGTTGCTTGACTAGTCAGTGGGACAGCTCTCCCAATTTAGGCACAAACCTCCAGATGTTAATAAGTTTGCTATTGTGGTTTCCATTGCCTAAGTCGATGTTGAGTGGTCTGTAGGGTTTCATTCAACTTGTTGGCCATTTCAGAGGGCATTTAAGAATCAACCACATTGCTGTGCACCTAGAGTCACATGTAGGCCACACCAGCAGATTTCCCACCCTAAAGGGTATTAATGAATCAGATGATTCCAGACAATCAACAATAGTCATCATTAGAATTTTAATTCCAAATTTTTATTGAATTCAAACTCCACCATCTGCCATGGTGGGATTCAAACCCAGATGCCCAGAGCATTACCCTGGGTCTCTGGATTACTAGTCCAGTGACAATACCACTATGTCAACTCAGACTATGTTTCTCTCCTTTCAAAGTTACTACAATTCTCGTCCCTTGCAAAGCTCACACTGAATCCCATTACTGCTCCACATACACCCAAATGTTAACCTTCTCTGCCTCTATGGTCCTCAGTAACACAATTGCCATTTGACTCTGCCATCTCTCCCATCATTCATCACTGGATCCATTCAGTCTGATTTCTGTCCCACCCACAACACCAAGAGATTCCTGGACATTTTTTTATTGTGGACTATTGTCGTTTGCCTCTACCTTACACCAGTAGTCAAGAGAAACAACTGACTCCTCAGTCTAGGCTGCTTTTGAAGTCAGGTCACACAGCTAAATTGACCTGCTAACGAACTATGCTACTGAGTCCCTCTGTTTTTATTCAAATTTCATAAAGTTTTATTGTTAACTGAATAGAATAATAAATCAAGTGCACCAGGTATTTCTCTCACTGCCAGTGAGATTTACCAATATTTTGACAGGTTAAATCTGCTGAAGTAGAATTAAGATGAGACAGTGAACCACTCTCCTTTAAGATGTTCCTTAAAACCCACCTCTTTGACTAAACCTTTGCCTATCTGTCTCAATATCCCCTGATGTGAGCTCCTGTGACCTTGGGATATTTTATTATTTTAAAGAGGCCATATAAATGCAAATTGCTGTTGTTGAATGTGATGGAAGCTAATGAACTGAGGAAAAGATTTGGTCAAAGTACTTTGAAATTGTTTATTGCCAGTTTTTCAGTACCTTGTATTGATTAATGGTGACATTTTCCACACACATCATAAAATCTTGACTTTCTGCAATTTTGCGCGTGTAATTTTCATGTGTAATTTTCAGCATGTATAATTTTAATATTGACAACTTAAGAGGATTTCCACAAAGGTTTAAAGGAAGCTGAAACTAAAAATCAGTCTGTAGACATCTCCACTGGCAATTTCACTCCCATTGTATAATGTACAGTAATCTGTAAACTCCACTACAAACCATGTTACTATTGAAGTTCAGATAATGACTTGAATGTTGTCACCACAAGCAACAGACTTTGAGCTGACTGTGCACTTTGAACTCTTCTTCAGACATTCTGTTCTGTGCATTGGTGAGGCATTCTGACCTGCCACAGTAAGATTTTTTTTTTAAAAAATCCTACATTTTCATTAATATAATGAATCCACGGAGGAACTGATACAGTGAATACTAATTGCTTTTCTACTTCAGCACTGTGTTTCATCGCAGCCTGGAATGATGAGACTACTCTCCCTGCAAAATAGAGCTCAATGGAGTCTGCTTCATTTCAAGCAGCTCTCAAAGGGCACGGATCCAACTTGCATTTACATAGCACCTTTCATGATCGCAGGCTACCCCAAACTGCTTCACAGCCAATGAAATACTTTTGAAATGCAATGTGATAATGACCGGATAAAATGTTTTTCTTTCGTAATGTTGTTTGAGGGATAAATATTGGCCAGGACAAAATTCTCTAAATAGTGCCAGGCAATCTTTAATATCCACCTGATTTAACATCCCATCCAAAAGACGGCACACTCCCTCAGTGGTGTCAGCCTGGAATTTATGCTCGAGTATCTGGAATGGAATTTGCTCCCACAACCTTCTGACTCAGTGTTACCAAGGCTTGAGAGCGAGAGCCAGCTGTCCCGCATCAATACCTGACCTAGCAAGATCGATCCTTACACCGGGTTGCAAAAGCAGAGAAATATTCCGTTCCCCGGCACGCAAAACTCTCCTCTGAATCAGCACAGTTTGTAATACATTAAGGAAACGAGTAGTGGCAGCCATGATCGGTGATGCAATCTCAGCCCGTTATTTCTAAAGCAAATAAGGGACTTTTTTTTAATATTAAAAAATACGCCCTAGATTAAAAAAAAAAGGATGCTATTTGTAAAAGGTTGGACACGAATTGGTGGCTGCATCCCTCCAAACAGTTGCAGCAAGTGAGTTTGAGAGGAAGGGGGTGGATTTTAATGGTTTATCACGCTTGTGTCTCGCTGTAACAAAGCGATCGTAACAAGAGCGGAGCCAGAGGAAGGGGCGGAGCAGCAGCGCAGTGAGGAATTCAAGTGACAGGAATAGCAGCAGTTTAACCTCCCTATTGTGTGAGAGCGGAACCTCCTTTAATATCTCCCAGTAATGTGCAGATAGGTATATTTAGAATTATTTTTCCTCCTCCGAGTCATTGTTGAGGACTCTTGAACGTTGGGGCTGAAACCGACAGGGCCATTTTAAAATGTTGAATGATTGCAGAGGTTTCAATGTCTGAGTTTTGCTCCTTCGTTAGCTGGAGCCTGTTGTAGTTGAAGAATGAATTCCAGATGTTTCGGGAGGAGAGAGCGGCGTTGAGTCCGAGTCGGTCTTAATTGACAATCGGGCCAATCCTTTTGACTTTGACTCTTTTTCTCTCTCTTTCTTTCCATTTCGGTCCACGGTGGATTTAAAAAATATATATATATTTCTGTCAAATATAAATAATTAAGCAGCAAAATGGACGGGTTGTCGAAAAAGAATGAGAAGTTAGAAGTGCCAGAGGAGGAAGAAGTCGATCCCAGAATTCAGGTAATTATTTTGCAAAATGTTTGTTTAAATATTCGGTTTTGTGACTTGCAGCCCCATGGATAGGTTTCATTGTAACGCTTTACTGCATAACTGAAAAAAAATATTAATTACCAAGTTGGATAGGAATCAGTGTTAGATTCTGTTTATGTAAATTACAGAAGACATGTATTATAATCTACAGTAAGGCAGCCGTACAGTAATCCACAGTATAATATATGCAGTATTACAATAACCCTGGTATAATTATCCAGTATCAGAAATAGGGGTTTGACTCTGTCAAGGAGATTTAACAGTTTTCCAGGAATTGAACCCTCTCTATTTTATCCAAGGCGAAAGGGTGTCCTTTTCTTGCAGAAAAATATGTGGGATTTAAATGCTATTTTATTCATAAATATCTCAAATACACTGTCACATTTAAATAATTTAACAGCCTGTGGTGTGCGTAACTGGTATGAGCTGTGCCATTGCTAACTGCAGTTTTGAAATAGTCTGGCCCTCTTTCTGACACCACCCCACCACCTTCCCCCTCTCAGTAATTAAATTTGAACTTATTTTTATGTTCTATTAGCTATTCACCTATCAAATTGTATAAGATCTTTCTACAGAACCACACTGCAGCAAAGAAATTTGGCGATGCAATGCCATGGCATATAATTTTGCTTTGTTCTGGGCTGACCGTGGAGTATAGTAACTCTAGTCAAAATTATCAGTAATTGTGGGCAGGACAGCCACTGCTTCCTGGGCCTAATTGCACAATTGTCGATCTTTAAAAACTTCTTTTTTTTTTGTAAACAACATGCATTTTGCAATTTGGGTAGGCCTTCTGTCATTTATCAGTGGTGCTGTGCTTTCAAGGTTTGAAGTTTTCCTGGTAACTTTGCTCAGTGCTCTCCATTCAGAGCCCAAAGTTGTCCTGATTTCCAAATCCGAAATGAAAAAGCTGCTGTTAGTGATAGTAAGCATGAAGCTGTCAGATTATCTTTTTAAAAACTCATCTGCCTTCCCTTTAGGGAAGGAAACTTGCTCTTCCTTACCTGATCTGCTCTGTAATGTGACTCCGGTGTCACACGAAGATGGCTACCTCTTAATTTCTCTCTGAGGTGGCCTAGCAAGCTCGATTGTATCACCACCTTAGGGGTGAGCACTAAATACCAGCTTTGCTAATCCATTTCCTGCAAATGAATTAAAAATACTGTAACTTCTCATTCTGGTGAGTCTCCTTCCCATTGGTTTAACATCCTTCCTGTCATGGGCTGCCCAAGATACTTTGTTATCTTCCAAATGCAGCCTAACAAAGGTCAAGTACTAGTTCAACATTTCCTCTGAGGATTTGGTTTATTTTGTTTGGTGGCAGTGCAAGATAATGTCTTTAGGAATAATTTCTGCAACTGCACACCATGGCCCACACTCCATTTCAAAGTCTTAGAGTTTCCCTACTATTCTTTCCTCCAAAAGACAGTACTTCACGTTTTACAAATAACGGTAATTGACTCCCACCTCTCACCTCCCACCCTGCTACATTAACTGCAGTCAATTCTAATTTATGGTTATAATTTGTTAACCACCTTGCCTCAGTTTAGTATTAACTGTCTAGTCACTATAGGAGTATGCTAATCAAACAGTGATCTTGTTGCTTGCTGTTCCCATTGGGTTCATTATATTCTTCAATAAAAGAAAGAACCTGCATTTATATACAA